>NC_041385.1:548167300-548188036 GCF_002162155.2 Triticum dicoccoides
GAGCCCCGAGCCGGAGGAGGAGGACCAGGAGGAGGATAAGGACGAGGAGGAGACTTCTTCCAGTGTCGCCGAGCAGGACGCCGTCTCGCTGGTGCGCCGCGTCGCCCGGGCCCTCAACCGCTGGATCTCCGACCTCGTCGCCCTCCTCTTCTGCCGCAAGGTAAGCGCGCCCGCCTGCCCAACGGGCTCCCCTCCCCCTCCGCCCGCCCCGCCCGCGCGTCCAACCCTAACCCTAGCTGGCTCACTTGGCAGAGCGCGGGGTCCTTTGGTGCCGTCGCGGGCTTCGCCATCGCCGTCGTCTTCGCGTGGAAGTTCCTGCGCTCCTCCTCGACGCCCCGGCCCCGCCGGCCAGTCGCCCCCAAGCGGCGCTCGCTCGCCGCGCCTGCCCCCATGCTGCTTATCTAGGGGTTCTGGTAGCTATGAGGTTAGTGAGACCGTTTAGATTACTCATCATCTCAGTTAGTAGGTAGTACAGTAATGTGAAAACATACAAGCTGCTGGGAGCACTTTCAAGTCATGGGTAGATTGATAGCTCTAGTTGCTTGTAATGGTTGGTTGCTGGCACCTGTGTTTGTCGGTTCCATTCTAGTAGTTCTTCATCAGGAGGAACTCTTGTCTGGTGGACCAAGCCTACTTGCTGTGAAACATTTTACATCCCAAGGGTTGGTGGTAGCCAGTGTCCAAAATGAAACAAATTGTTCAGACTTCAGACTTAGGGGGTGTGTTCTTCTGATTTGTGATGCTGATACGACTTCTGCTCGTACCATTGCTCGATTCCATCCAACTGAATCGATGATGCAGAGCATCAAACACTTAGGAAAAGTACTTGCCCGCATGCAAAATTAGCTTTTTGCAAGAATTAATTCGTTCTCTCTCTGATTGATGCTGACGACAACAATTATTATTTCCTGTCTCTTATTCACGCTGATGATATCTCCGTTCATTTCATATGCAGTAAGCAAACATGGCGACACATCTGGGGTGGGATAGTGATAACATTTTAGCTAGATAGAATACATGCACATTTGGTCTGCTTCTGCTAGTTTTAATGTTTCCCGTCTTCCATTTACGACAAGAGATTTTGTCTATAGAAAAGCATATCGGCAGCTGTTCATGTATTGTTTGGACTAAAGAATCCTCAAGTCCTCCGGATATATGTTTGAATGCTAGATGGTTCATGCATATTTCTGTCTACTTCCTCTAGAATTAGATGGATGTATATATGTCTGTCTACTTCTTCTAGAACTAGTGTATTACCAAGATTCCAACACTATTTATGCAGTATCCAGATTGAAAATACCAAGTAGCATTTTGCATTCTCTTTCAGATTCAGTGTGACTAGAATTCACTTGGTCTTATATGGGTGAAACTTCACTTGTTTTTAGGCTAGTGTAGGGTGTTTGCTTCATTCTGTCATCATTTGTAACTATGTCACAAATAAATTGTTCCTTCTTCTTTATTTGACAAGAAATGAATGTTGATAAGCTGAGGCATGGATTAAGCTGTATCTTTGCTCTGAATTACTTGTGCTTCCTCCGAATTACTTGTGATCACATTGAGAAAGACTTGTAAAGATGATGATCATCTTTTATAGAAAAAAATTTCTGATGATTTTGCTAGTTTGCTTGGTTTTTTCTCCGACCATCGTGTCGTGATGATTGTGCAGGTACCCCGAGAGGCCCTTGAGTTTGCCGGAATGTCTATTAACTTCCGTTCCGGCAAATTCAGGTACTCCATATGTCCTATTTTCAGCAAAGGTCATGCTGAAACTTTCCGTGAATTTTAGCATGACTTTGCTAAAAATAGGACATATGGGGTACTTGCGACTAATGCCTGTTATCATGCATGTTTTATGATCTGTTGTAAGGGTACTAATTGGTCTCTTCTGCTGCTTATCAGAGATGGCGAGAAGCAGCCACCGCCGCTCTGCGACACTGTAGTACGAGTTGGATGCTTCCGAGTTCTTCACTATCATACTTGCGACTTCAGTATCATCCATGACGCAGGTATATAAAACGAGAGATCTCCCCTTCACCCATCTCATTGTGATATCTGTTGTTTGCTACATCACTCATTGTCCCAAACTGTAGAGGCTGCCTGACAGTTTTATGAACATGCTGATGGGTGAAGATCCGCCAAATAATGTGAAGCTGCAACAGGCCGGCAGCGGATTTCGCAGGCAGTGGGATGTGGAGTTGGTGATCAAGGAGGGCCACATGTACTTGTCTCGTGGGTGGGAGAAGTTCTACCATGCCTACGACCTGCGGCTGGGGTACTTCCTTCTCTTCATGTACGACGACGCCACCACCATGCTCATCGTGAAGGTGTTCAACACGACAATGTGTCGCATGGGCTACGCTGACGATGATGATGCCGGTAAGTTCTGCCTCTTCTTATTCCTCTACATTTGGCTTTGTCTCACATCGATTGTTAACGGTCATTCTTGCATTTTGGACAGGTAATGGGAGCAGCAGCAGTGACACTGGCAGCAGCGATTCTGGCAGCAACGATTCTGACTGTAGCGAAAGCAGCAGCGATTCTGGCTGTAGAGAAAGCAGCAGTGATTCTGGCAGCAGCATAGACAACAAGAAGGATGATCCGGACTGGAGTGCGGGAGAAGAGGAGTAGAGTGGGGATGAGGAGCTGCAGGATGACGATGGGCATCAGGCTGAGGATGACCTAGCGCTAGTGGTGGCTGACCAAGGGCAAGAGATGGTGGTGGCTGACCATGGGCAAGAGATGGTGGTGGCTGACCATGGGCAAGAGATGGAGGTGGCTTAGGATGACCTAGCGATGGTCGGTGTCGGTGTCAAAACTGGCGGATCTCAGGTAGGGGGTCCCAAGCAGTGCATCTTAGGATCAATGGTAACAGGAGGCAAGGGACACAATGTTTACCCAGGTTCGGGCCTTCTCGATGGAGGTAAAACCGTACTCCTGCTTGATTAATATTGATGATATGGGTAGTACAAGAGTTGATCTACCACGAGATCAGAGAGGCTAAACCCTAGAAGCTAGCCTATGGTATGATTGTTGGTGTATATCTATCGACTAGCCTGGCCTTGGTTTATATAATGCACCAAATGCCTAGGATAACAAGTGTCCTAGCCGAATACGCCGGTGGGGGAGGAGTCCTTGTCTTGATCGCCAAGTCTTGTGGAATCTTTCTTGTATGCGGCAACTGTCCGGACTGGCCCATGAGTATACGGCCATGGGGATCCACGGCCCAATCCAACTGATCGGGAGATGACGTGGTGAGTACCCCCTAGTCCGGGACACCATCAGTAGGCCCGTGAACCGGTCTTCAAGTTGGGGACGCTCCTTGATTCTGCCGAACTGTTCTTCATCTTCAGTCGTCGGTCTTGAAAACTGGTTCAACAAATCTTCTCATCTTCTATCTTGAGGATCACCAAAATGCATTCGACAAGTTTATACATCGGGTATCCGAGGAGCCCCTTTAAGTTCCCGGCCTTTATCAATGCCTTGTTATTTTTATGCCACATCTCGGGTTTTGAAGTTGTTCTCGGGTGGCAACGTCCTCTTGCGTCCCAGCTCCAACGCCGGACTGCATTTGAGGTATCTTTTGCAGCCGAGCTCCAACGCCGGACTGCTTCCCAGCTCTAAGGCCGGACTATGTATCCGAGCTCCAATGCCGGACTGTATCCGAGCTCCAACGCCGGACTGTATCCGAGCTCAAACGCCGGAAATGCCCTCTATGGAGCTAGCCACTAGCGCCCGAGCTTTATGCCGGACTCCTTCCGAGGTGGTGCACCACCCCGAATGTGGGCCGATTTTTGTCAATATTTTTGATTGGTGCAATTTATTCTCTGCCGAGATACATAGCCAGTAGCCCTCAAGGTGGGTATCGATCTAAAACCCGAGATGCCCATGAAGGATGACATAAGACCGCTGATCCCCGTAGCTGCTGAGACTCAGGTTGATTTGCAAAATCGGTCTGAGGATCAAGTCCTAGCTTGGCAGAATACTTCGGGACACAAAAAGCGGCGTGCTCAGTCCTCAAGACTCAGGTTGGGTGCGGCCGACCAACCCGAGGATCAAAATCTCCTCGGAGACTGTATTACACTTAAAATTTTCTGCATTGGACAGGCAATGCAGTAGCCCCCGAGACACTGGTCGGGTGGCAACACCAGATCAGGGGATCGATGTGCCCCTTTAATATTTGTAAATAATAAGCCCGAAGCCCAGTAGCCCCCGAGCCTTAATGCGAGCACGGGAGGCCGAATTAAGGATCGATATCCATAGTAAAATCACAAATTATGTGTAATGACTCTAAGTACTTTACGTCATTAATGCTCGGATCCGTATTGTACAAAACTTTGTTGACCGACCATCGGCTTCCACCTCCTCGGCCAATAGCCGAGGAGTGTTTGTCCTACTTTATAAAGCCTTTATGAGGGCAAAGATTTACAACAAACAAGGCAATCTGGCCATATGGTTTTATAAACAAAGGTACGCGGAGAGACATGTTATATTACTGTTTAACAGAAGAAATGTCTTCCAAAGAAAATAGTCCCGCTATCGGTTCCTTTCTTTGGGTTGTCATGCTAAGCATGATCATGAAACCTCAGCTCCAATGTGAGAGCAAAATATCGAGGATTTAGTTTGGGAGGCCAGTTAATAGCCCCCGGTAGTGTTCGGCGACAGTCGAGGTCAAGCTGTAAACACTTCGGCCATTGTTATGAATGGCCCGTCGTTTAACGTCATCATCGGATCGCCGACCAGTTTACGCTTATTCTGACAGTCAGTTTTCGGCTTTCTCCACAGAGGTGCTTAACCATGTGAGCTGGAAGCACAATCGCAGTGGTTCTCCCTTTGCACACCTAGCCGAACAAAGCGGAACATAGGAGGCAAGCGCACGAGCCGGGCAACCCAACTATTGACCGAAGACACAATTCGAAACCGATGCATATATAGCAATATCCGAGAATGTTTTTGCCGAATCTCTAAAGGTGTCCGGCGTTGCACTGCGAGACTTGTGCTGAAAACACACAAATAGTTTAAAAGTGCCATGGGCTCGAAAAGCCAAAAACTTATTCAAAAGGTTAATGTCCGAACTAGATCAAGTGTTCGGTGCCAATCCGAAAATTGGACTTTTAGAAGAAAAAAAGGTGCTTCTGCCGTGCTTTAACATGACACATCCTATCGCAAAACTTCAAGCGGGTCAGCCTATGGCTTCAACATCCTATCCCGAAGGGGGAGTACTTCTTACTAGGCCAGTTTAGCAAACTAAACTCTAGCGGCTTTGAGAGAGAAATTAGGCTCCCCGGCTAGTGACCGCACACTTGTGTCGAAAAAAGGAGTGATAAATAATAATAAAAACTTTGCAACGACTAAGAAGAAAAACACTTATCATAAAACGGCTCATATGAATTTAAGAGCCCCCAAGTGACTTGGGTAAAAGAATGATTGCATGTACCGAAGTACTTATATCATATCTATGTTCAAGCGAACTTTAAACGCGTCTTAACCGACCGTCAGCTTCTCCCTCTTCGGTTAAGCACCGAAAAGTGTTATGTACTCCATCTATCGAGAATATCGACGGTGTTTCCAATAACCAGGCAATCAGGCCATAAGGCTGTAACAGACAAAGCGCGCTCAGGGAACTTATGCTATATTACTGCGAAGATTAAGAAGCATCTTCGAAGAAAATAGTACCCCCACCGATACCTTTCTTCGGTGCTCATTGTTATTATGAGACTTGTGCAATATATTTTTTATACTCATGAGTTCCGTTGTGTGCCGACCATGATTGAAAACAATAAGAGCGCTCACTTGCGGCTTCACCCAGTCTGAGGTCCGGCTCGGTGACCCGATCGTGACAATCGTAGAGGTGCAACCTTTACTCCCTAGCCGAACAATCAGGAACATAGGGGTAAGCACAGGAGCCAGGCAACCCAGCTTGCAAATCGCTTAAGTCAATATGGTGCATATTCTGGCGTAATACACGAACAAGGAACGCAGCCGTACAAGTATAACCATATGCAAGAGGAAAAAGCTTCATGAAGGAAGCCCCCAAGTAAACAGGGTATTTGAATTTGCACGTCACAAACAAAGTTTGGACAAGGAATTTTTTACAAGCAACTTTTTTCAAAAAAAGTATAATGCTTGGCCGAGCCGAACACAAGTTAAAAATTTAAAACATTGAGCATCAAGACAACTTAGCTGGTTAATGTGTTCTGTATTGATGACGCGGTCCGAGCTTGATGCGGGACAAGGTTCCATCCCCGAGCCGGTCCCGAGGTGGCGGAGCAAAGAGCTCGGCACTCCGAAGTGGTGACATAGCACGGTCAATGCAGGACGGCAGGGTGATGCCGAAGTCCTCGGCATGGGGTAATGAAGTGTTGACGAAGCCCCCCGTCCGAGGTGACGCCAAAGGATATAGTCCGAATGGATCATTTTCCTGTGCACAAAAAATAGTGCAAACCGGAGATAATAGTGATAATAAAAAAATCATTGCATAACAAATATTTTATGCAAAGTGAGTAATAAAAGAAATATGGCCTGGCGCCGAAGTCAATGTCGCTGCAGGGCGGCGGCGTGATGCGGTAAAGGCATGGTAAGGCCTGAATTCACAAGTCGGTTCGAGTTCCGGATGCGGCGTTCGCCGGACTATGTACGGAAACTGACCGAACCACCATGCGACCGTCGTTAATGCGGCCACCATTTGATAGACCTGCGTACATATGACGGACAAACCAGAGTAATAATTCTTTGGGAAAAATAAACCCTAACAAGCAAAAAATACTAGGATTAATAGCACCTGGCTTCTTTGTTGTAGCAATCCGAAGAAAGGTGATTCCCAAAATTGGGACTCGATCCGCACACCTATCGCCTGATGGGCGATAAAGCAACGGCATGGCGATGCTGGCAAAGGCTGGCTCGCCGAGGCAAAGCCCTCGGTCCAGCTAACGTGACGGAGCTGGTCGGCCAGCGACCCCGAAGTCTCTGGAGTAGGTTGATGAAGAGATGATGAAGCCCCCGGTCCAGCGATGCAGGTCGTGACGTGGTCGACGCCGGCTTGATGAAGCGACCGTGTGGCGATGCAGGTGTGACCGCTCCGTGTAATCCATGGGGCGGCGATGTTGGTGACGATTTATCCTTCACGATGCCGAACTATTGTTCGGCTGGCCGAGATGATGATCCGAAGAAATTGAGCTCGGCTCAACAAAGCGACGACGTGTCTAACGCAGGTCGGCCGCCGCAGAGTGATGTTGTCGGGCTGGTTTGACACCGGCACGACGGTGAAGTTCGTATTGCAAGAATACTTTTAATACTACTGGGATGTGTTTGAGAATAAAACACAGCACCCCATACAAAAACTTCCTTCAGAAAGGATGTCTGAGATCCCGATCGTAAAGAACATGAACTCGGGTCGGATTCGTTCTCGCGCAGAAAATAGATCGAAAAAGTGATACACTAATCGGAAGTTTCCCGGAGTTTGGTTGGTCAGATCGAGCTGAATTTTTGGCAGGTGGTAGATATGGGAATTCTGCAGCAAATCAACGGTTGGATCCTCCAAAGGACATCCGAGCTAAATGCTGGATACCACGCCCTAAACTCGTCGGGATTCTCGTCCAGATTCAACAGGGCTCCGGTATATCAGAGATTGCCAGAGATTCCTCTATCGGAACTCGAAGAAATTTTTGCAGGGTTGTTGTAGACTTAATTCCGTATAATTCCACCGAAGTAATCTTTTAAGCGACACTCAAGGAGGCGGTGGCGGCGGATACAAGTCTGCTGTCCAGAAAAACAGCACGGTCGCCTGAGGGCAATGTTGACGTTGAGCCCCCGAGCTCCATGGATGACTCCTCCATGATCTTGACAGAGATTGGAGTTGGTGTTGATGAAGGCCTTAATCCGAACATGACGATCGGAGGTAGGGCGCAGTCCTCGGTCAAGCCAAGGTGACCAGTTGAGCTGGTGACGAAGAAGCCGACGTCGCAGTCGAGCCATTGATCCTTTCGCCGATCACACAGCGGAACTCTCAATGAAAGCACCAATGTCGGTGTCAAAACCGGCGGATCTCGGGTAGGGGATCCCAAGCAGTGCGTCTTAGGATCAATGGTAACAGGAGGCAAGGGACACAATGTTTACCCAGGTTCGGGCCCTCTCGATGGAGGTAAAACCCTACTCCTGCTTGATTAATATTGATGATATGGGTAGTACAAGAGTTGATCTACCACGAGATCAGAGAGGCTAAACCCTAGAAGCTAGCCTATGGTATGATTGTTGTTCTATATCTATCGACTAGCCTGGCCTTGGTTTATATAATTCACCAAAAGCCTAGGATACCAAGAGTCCTAGCCAAATACGCCGGTGGGGGAGGAGTCCTTGTCTTGATCGCCAAGTCTTGTGGAATCTTCCTTGTATGCGCAACTGTCCGGACTGGCCCATGAGTATACGGCCATGGGGATCCTCGGCCCAATCTAACTGATCGGGAGACGACGTGGTGAGTACCCCCTAGTCCAGGACATCGCCAGTCATGCCTGAAGGTGGCCTCGCGATGGTGGTGGTGCCTGACAATGACTACGCACCGGTGGTGGCGCCGGCGATCCCACAACTGGGCGACATGACCACGCCAATTGTGGTAGAAGACTACATCCCACTGCCTCCACTACCTCCACCGCCTCGCTGCTCTTGGCGCATCAGGCTGAGGAAGGAGAAGGAGAAGGAGAAGAACAATGCATAAGAACTGAACTTTGTCAGGTATGTCAGATCTCCAAAATGATATATATATATATATATATATATATATATATATATATATATATATATATATATACTTAGTTACCTATGTTATCTCTAATATGCTTAGTTTCCTATAGGTTAGCTTCATTTTACCTAAGTTGGCTCTAATATGCTAACTTAGAGCTTAATTATATGCTTAGTTTCCTATAGGTTAGCTCCAAAACAACTTATGTTAGCACAAAATGATCAAGTTTACATAATAAGCTTATAGTCTTCTTCTTATTCTTCTTCTTTTCCAAAATGACATAGGTTAGCTTCATTTTACCTAAGTTGGTTCTAATATGCTAACTTAGAGCTTATATGCTTAGTTTCCTATAGGTTAGCTCCAAAATAACTTATGTTAGCACAAAATGATCAAGTTTACATAATAAGCTTATAGTCTTCTTCTTATTCTTCTTCTTTTCCAAAATTCTTCTTATTCTTCTTCGAGTGTTCTTCTTCTTCTAGTATTCTTCTAGTCTTCTCCTTCTTCTTCTAACTTGTTTATCATTTTGCAGATTTGATTTAATTCATGGAAGCTTGCATGGATGGAGTGCTACTTTTCCATTTGTGTTTTTATTTTGTATCAATGTGAAACTTTTGTGAATTGATGGATAACGGTGTTGGATGAACAATGTGAAACTTGTAATATGTAACGATGGAACTATGTGTTGGCTATGTATGTATATATGATGGAACTTGTGTGTTGGCTATGATTGTTATATGGATGCTTGTTGTATATATATGTGTTGGATTTCTCATATGTGAAATAGTGACCTGACATTAAGAAAAAAAAATAAAAAAATTGTTACTAATGGCGCACTACCATGTGGTGCGCCATTAGTATAGCAGACACTAGTGGCGCACTATGGGCAAAACTAATGGCGCACTGCGTGGTGCGCCATTAGTACACCAGATACTAATGGTGCACCAGTGGTGTGCCATTAGTAAAAAATACTAGTGGCGTGATACTAATGGCGCACCGGTAGTGCGCCATTAGTAGGGAAAACCGGTGCGCCATTAGTAGGCTTTTCCTAGTAGTGAGTCCCGAGGGATGTAATTGAGCATCATCTCAATGTGTGCCCCAACGTGCGCCCTGTGAAGCAGAAGGCAAGGCGGCAGTCCACTGAAAAGCAAGCCTTCATCGTCCAAGAGACCCGCAAGCTAGAAGCAGCAGGGGTCATTCGTGAGGTCCGCTAGCCTGATTAGCTGGCCAACCCTGTCGTCGTGCTAAAAAAGGGAGGAAAGGAACGCATGTGCGTCGACTTCACCAACCTAAACAAAGCCTGCCCGCAGGATCCATTTCCGCTACCCCGTATCGACCAGATCGTTGACTCCACCGCTGAGTGCGACCTACTGAGCTTCCTGGATGCCTTCTCGGGTTATCATCCGATCAAGATGGCGGTGGAGGACGTGGAGAAAACGGCCTTCCTGACCCCGTGTGGGGTGTATTGCTATACCTACATGCCGTTTGGGTTGTGCAATGGAGGCGCGACCTTCCAGCGATTAATGCACATTGCTCTGGGGTGACAGCTCGGGAGGAACGCTGAAGCTTACGTTGATGACATTGTGGTGAAGTCTCGGGAGGCGAAAACCCTGATACAGGACTTGGAAGAAACCTTCGCGAGCCTTAGTGAAGTGGACCTGCGGCTCAACCCGGAGAAGTGTGTGTTTGGAGTCCCCTCGGGCAAGCTCCTGGGCTTCCTCGTATCTCACAGGGGCATTGAGGCTAACCCAGAGAAGGTCAAGGCA
Organism: Triticum dicoccoides; assembly: GCF_002162155.2. Taxonomy (NCBI): domain Eukaryota; kingdom Viridiplantae; phylum Streptophyta; class Magnoliopsida; order Poales; family Poaceae; genus Triticum; species Triticum dicoccoides. The sequence goes on from NC_041385.1 coordinate 548,177,798, forward strand.
GTCGACGACATGAGCCTGCCAACGACCCTCAGGGAAATGCAGAAGCTCACCGGGCGTGTAACCACTTTAGGACATTTCATCTCCAAGCTGGGAGAGCGATCGCTGCCTTTCTTCAAGCTGATGAAGAAGAAAGGCCCCTTCGAATGGACTGAAGAGGCCGAAAAAGCATTCCAAGACCTCAAGAGGTACCTCACCAGCCCCCCGGTAATGGTGGCCCCGCGCCCTCGAGAGCCCCTGGTGCTCTAGCTTGCAGCCACCCCTTACTCCGCTAGCGCAGCCCTGGTGGCGGTCAGAAAGGAGCGCGAGGCCTCGGCCGCAGCCGCACTCCCGGCCGAGACAGAACAAGGTCAGGAAGGCCTTGCAGGGACCACGGCCTCAGCAGAGAAGGATCAGCCTCATCAAGGGAGCGAGCCTAGAGCGGAGGAGGCCCCCTCAGGTGACCAAGGACTGAGGGCCCCGCCGCCTTAGGAGGCACCTCAACCTCCACAGGTCGTGGGCCGCACTAGCACCCTCAATCTCATCGAGCACCCGGTGTACTTCGTTAGTACGGTGCTGTGGGATGCGAGGGCACGGTACCCAATGCCTCAAAAACTCCTCCATGTGCTGTTGGTGGCCTCGTGCAAGCTATGGCACTACTTTCAAGGCCATCCCATCAAGGTCATCTCAGGCTACCCCCTGGAAAGGGTACTCAGGAGGCCCAATTCAGCAGGGAGGGTCGCCGAATGGAACATCAGACTGCAAGCATTCCAGCTAGAATTCAGCACTACCAGGGTCATTAATGGAGCTGCACTCGCAGATTTCATGGCGGAATGGACAGAGGCGCCAGGGCTCAAAATGGGTGAGGACCGGTCGCTCTCCTCGGGGAGCGAAGCGCCGGATGGTTGGGTAATGTACTTCGACGGGGTGTTCGCGCGGCAGGGTGCGGGGGCTGGCACAGTGCTCATATCCCCCACTCAGGACAAGCTTTACTATGACGTGCAGCTCTGCTTCCAGCAAGGGGAGAAGGTCTCCAACAACATAGCAGAGTACGAGGGCCTGATAGCGGGCTTGAGGGCAGCCATCGCCCTGGGAGTGAAATGAATCACCATCTAGGGAGACTCGCAACTCCTCGTCAACTTCTCCAATAAGGTGTACAAGCCGAAGGACAAGCACATGGAAGCGTACCTCGCAGAGGTCCGCAAGATGGAGAAATACTTTTGGTGGTTGGAGCTGCAGCATGTGCCTCGCGGTACCAATCAAGAGGCTGACGACATCGCCAAGAGAGCATCTAGGCGGGTGCCTCAGGAACCTGGCGTCTTCGAGGAGCGACTCTTCAAACCCTCGGCGACACCGTCGCTATCAAGCACAGCGCAACCTAGGGAGGAGCTCCCTCAGCCGCCCGCCTCGGGAGCCCCGGCCTACGGCCCGGCCTCAGGGGCACGCCTGCTCCTGGCCTTGGAGCCTCAGGAAGTATGTTGGATGGCAGAATTCAAGGACTACTTGGCGCAAGGGACCCTGCCGGAGAAGGAAGAGGACGCGGAGCGCGTGGCGCGGCAGGCCACGGCCTACTACATCAAGGATGCAGAGCTCTACCGGAGGCGACCAAATGATGTGTCCCTGCATTGCGTTCCCAGAGAGCAAGGGAAGGAGCTGTTGGCGGACATACACGATGGAGACTGTAGACACCACTCATCCTCGCGAACCCTCATTGGCAAGGCGTTCTGCAGCGGGTTCTACTTGCCCACAGCACTCAGCGACGCCGTTGAGCTAGCGAAGGCTTGTGAGACCTGCCAATTCCACGCCAAGCAGATCCACCAGCCGGCGGGGGCACTGCAGACCATACCCCTCTCATGGCCGTTCACAGTTTGGGGGCTGGACATTATGGGCCCGTTCCCTCGGGCGCCAGGGGGCTACCGCTACCTCTACGTCATCGTGGACAAGTTCACCAAGTGGGCTGAGGTGGAAGCTATCCGCACCATACCCGCAGGCTCAGCAGTCAAGTTCATCAAGGGCCTCATGAGCTGATTTGGGGTGCCTAACCGCATTATCACCGACAACGGTTCGCAGTTCACCAGCAATCTCTTCAAAACGTATTGTGCTAACCTTGGAACACAGATATGCTACGCCTCGGTGGCACACCCCCGGAGCAACGGCCAGGCCGAACGAGCCAACGAGGAGGTCCCAAGGGGCCTCAAAACCAGGACCTTCAAGAAGAAGCTGGAGACCTGTGGCAGGGGCTGGTACGATGAGCTCCAATCCATGTTGTGGTCTATCCGCACGATCGCAACCAAGCTGACTGGTGAGACCCTGTTCTTCCTTGTCTACGGAGCTGAGGATGTTCTCCCTCACGAGGTCAGGCATTGTTCCGCACGGGTCCTAGCATTTGACGAGGCGGAGCAGGACGCCATGCCGGGGACGGATCTTGTGCTGGGGGAGGAACACCGTCGAGAGGCCGCGCTACAAGCCGCAAGGTACCAACAGGCGCTACGGCGATACCACTTCCGCAACATCCGCCTCAGGACTCTTGAGGTAGGGGACCTCGTACTCAGACGGGTTCTCTCCCGGGAGGGGCTGCATAAGCTCTCTCCCATGTGGGAGAGCCCATTCAAGGTTTTTCATGTTTCCAGGCCCGGCTCCGCGTGCTTGGAGACCCATGAGGGGGTGCCCGTCCAGAACGCATGGAACATTCAGCATCTCCGAAGGTTTTACCCCTAAGCAAGGCCCGGTGCGTGTGAAGAAGGCGAATGCCTGTGAAGCTGCCGCGTTTTGGAAAAGGCCCGGTGCCTGTGAAAAAGGCGAATGCCTGTGAAGCTGCCGCGTTTTGGAAAAGGCCCGGTGCCTGTGAAGAAGGCGAATGCCTGTGAAGCTACCGCATTTTGGAAAAGGCCCGGTGCCTGTGAAGAAGGTGACTGCCTGTGAAGCTGCCGCGTTTTGGAAAGGGCCCGGTGCCTGTGAAGAAGGCGAATGCCTGTGAAGCTTCCGCATTTTGGAAAAGGCCCGGTGCCTGTGAAGAAGGCGAATGCCAGTGAAGCTGCCGCGTTTTGGAAAAGGCCCGGTGCCTGTGAAGAAGGCGAATGTCTGTGAAGCTCGCCACCCGTGACACTCTCACGTAATAATGAGTGGGGTTGTACACGCCCCGGTGTCTCCGGCGTGCCGCCTTCGGGCCTCGGGGGCTCCCGCCCACGCCCACGTTGTACCTGAGGGAGTTCGGTACATAGCTCAACCTTGAGGAGGGCAGCGGGAGGCGGCAACTGCCCACGTCGCGGCAGTGAGCAAGGGATGAAGGCACCGCATCTACACTAAGCATCCCCCCTTCCCTCGGCGGACGTTATCCGCCGTGATGTTAGAGATGTGGCCACAGTAATTTTGTGTGAGAGAGTGTGAAGAGAGCAACCCCGACAAGCAATCATGTAGGTTGTCCCGTCCTGACTATGTATATAGTGGAGCGGTTTCCTTTTCTCTCCAAATGAACCTATCATATTGCGTACGTGCCACTGAAGAAAAAAAAACTTTATTTATAAATGACGCGGCACCTACTACTTTTTCTCCTATAACCTTGTGCTTGGCATCTCCAAAATATTAACCTTGCGATTGGCTCTTCGCCTCTTTGGGAAGTCGAGCAATAATGGTAGTGCAGTATATATCGTTCTGGCTATATGAGACCAAATGAATTCTTGCATGTCCAACATGTGGGCGAGGGTCGAGGGGCGAGGGAGAGTGCTACATACAGAGCAAAATGAGTGAATCTACACTCTAAAATACGTCTATATACATCAGTGTTTGGAGTATGTACTAGTAGTTCATACTGAAATCTACTAAAGGACATATATATTCCAAACAATATGATATAATCTCTATAACCAAGGTAGTAGGGACGAGGAGCAAACGGAGGGAGTAGTAAATTTTTCTCCTCGTCCTGCGAGCCACCGTGCGCGTGGGCGAGGAAGCGGGCGTAAGGCGTACAGTACTAAGCAAGCTTCACCTCATCTTGCGAGCCACCGCGCCCGTGGGCGGGGGAGACGGCGTACTAAGCAAGCTTCTCCTCGTTCTGCGAGTTGACGGGACACATCAAAAGTACTCCAGTGTATAGAGCCTTGCCTCTAAGGTGGGCCCCACATGGTTTGCCTCTTTTTTTAACATAACGCGTCAAGTCGCAATTTGTTTTTTCACCCGTGGTAGACGATCCTTCCTCCACCAAGTGGACAACCAATAAACGTGCCAAATTACCACGTGGGCTGCCTTTTCATACAAAAATGAGCTCCACCGTGTACCCACGCGGGTGTGGTTGGGAAAGAGATGGGAGTACGTGCGTCGTGCATGCACCTCTTCTCTTCGTGCATGTCCCCCACCTACATGGGTGTGTGTGAGAGATACAAACTGCGTTCGTGAGTGTTTTTTTGTTTTGGGGTGGGTTTGGGGGGTGGGGGGTTGATTTCGTGAATGTATTTGTGGGAATATGTGGGGGTCATAGATATCGATAGAGTCAAAGAGAGGATCAAGTGGGTGGGTGTGAGATCGATGAAGAGAGCCATCGAAATTGTGTGTGTGCAAGTCAAAGATATAGGGCGACTGACCTACCGGAACGTCAGAGGGCATAAGTCAAGTTTGTGTGTGGCACGGAGACATGACTAGAGCGCTCAATGTATCAGTGTGTGGGGGAGGGGTGGGGGGAGGGGTAGGCAGAGGCCTAACTATAGAGGTAGAACGACTTGTATATGTGTTGAGAAGGAGAGACCCAGCTATGTCTTGAGGGAGATCGGTCGACATCCATACATAACTGAAGGACGGGAAATATGATGGTATAGAGAGACAAAGAGGAGAGAGAGAGGAAGGGAGAGGGGTAGAGTGCTGGATGGGTGATGGAGTTGCTTCTCGAAGATGGTGGGAGAGGCCTACTAGACAAACTGAGGGTGGAACTGCAATGTTATCAATAAGAGTGGGGATGTGTTTCTGTGTGTCCCTGTGCCTGATAGATTTGTCGGGATGCATCCATGGATGATGAAGGGGAACCATGTGTTTGGTAAGCAAACCTAACTAGATCGGTAGATCAATTGTTGTTTGTCGGAGGAAGGGAGAGACATAACTAATGAGGTAGATCGATCGACGCGTGGGTAAAAACGAGTTATAAGGACCTAGCTAGCTATATGTATAGCGGGAGATCGGTCGGTGTATGTCCATTTGTAGAGGCAAATAAGGCCCAGCGAGATGGATAGACAGAGAGAATGGAGCTAGGAGGTGGTGCGAGAGGCCCAGCTACTAGCTAGATAGGGGGAGGAGTGTGCGGTTGTGAGATCGATGAAAAGAGGGGCGAGAGTTTACCTGTGTGTGGGATCGTATGAGAGACATGAGGCAAGGACACATAAAGGAGGATATTTAAGGTGCGTGTGTATGTTGTAGGCAGGCATCGCTGGAGAGGTTTATCGATCGATGTGTGTCGAAAAGGAGTTGTGGAGACTCTGGGAGAATGACCTAAAGAAAAAAATGAATGTGCCCGGTGGATAGAATGCCGAGGGAGGGGGAGGGCGAGGAGGGCGTGTGCATGCATGAGAGAATGTTAGTGGTAGCTACAAAGGTTAGAGGATTGTGTGGGTGTAAGAGACTAACAAAGATCATAATTTGATATGAAAGTGGATTCATATATTTGAATAGGAGATCATAGTGTTTTAAACATGTGAATGCGTGAATATAGCGGTGATACGCGTGTTGTGTACATGTTATATCATAATGTGATAATGCATGGCGTTTGCAACTCACAGCTAAATGTCGAACAATATAAACCATACTATACATCAAACAATCTCACATTTTATTTGAATTTGTGATAATGTGTGGCGTTTGCAGCTTACAACTAAATATCGGACAATCTAAACAATACTATATATCGAACATTCTCACATTTTATTTGAATTTGTGGTAATGTGTGGTGTTTGCAACTCACATCTAAATACTTCTAGGCGTAGGGGGCGGGGCACCATACATAATGTGATAAACACATTATACATATGAGACATGGTTTATATTATGAAGATCTAGCTAGAGCTAGAAATGTAATGTGATTTGAAATCAACATAAAGTGGATTCAAAAAATCGAGTTTGAGTTCATATAGTACACATAGTTCATATGTAACTCGAGACTAATCATGTGGTGTGCTGTGAAGATAATACACAAACGATGGTTTAACTTGACAATAATGATGATTGTAGATCTTATTTAAACAGAGAAACGAATTCAAATGCTTTGACTTCACAACAATCATTACTGTAGATCTTATTCAAATAGAGAAACGAATTCAAATTTAATTCATATTGAAGCGGTAGTATATACGTCTGGAATGCACTAAAACGTTCATTTGAGTAGTAGGTTGCATGCATTATACACGTAATGAAATATTTTAATTTAACATAACATGAATTCAAAGTTTTGAATGACATTTGTAGTGCGAATTAATTTGGTACAGTACACGTTAGGCTTGTCCGGAAATTTCAACCCGCGCCTTGTTAGCCCGAAATATTTAAGATATATCTTTGTCTCATTGTGCTCCGATAACTCCCTCCATCTCAACCCACGCCTTTCTATTCCGAAATTACAACGCACGCGAAAACTCCCAACTCCTGTGAAATCCCGACACTCGAAATGCCCGTGGTACCCCTGAACCGAAAGAACCGCCTCAAATCGGTGGGGGTACTTTCGTAACTTACCCCACATTTCGGACAAGCGCGTCCCTAAGCCATGGTTCCCCACTCCCATCCCATCCGCCCACCCATTCATACACCGAGGCCGCGAAAACCCACGACGTAGCCCCACACCCTCCTCCGTCCGCCACCCAGCCGGAGCCTCTTCCCCGACGATGCCATCCACAACAACACCTCGATGTCCCTCATCCACCGTACCGGATGAGGATCCATCGTCGATCTCATCGTCTCGCCTGTTCAGCCACCCCGTCCTCCACCTCCAAGGAGCTGCCCCGATGTTCCCCTTGTTTTTCGCGCCACCTCCATTCCCACACCATCGTCTTCACGTGCACCACCGGAAGAGCATCATCATCACCGTTTCTTTGGATGAAGCTGCGGCCTAATCAGCGCCACCAAAGAGGTTGTACACTAATCGCCGCATTTTCTTCTTGATTCGATCTCACGGTGCTGCCAGCGCTTGGTCCTGAGCCGACACGACGCGGCTCCATCTATGGCGGAGGCGCCGGCAACTTCCTCCATGTCGTCGCTCCCTCAGCGGCGACGTCCACATAAGTAGGAGCTGCTGCTGCTTTAGCTCTCGCTCGCGCTGCTGCTTTGCTCTTGCTCTTGGTCCCCTGCCTGGTCTGCTCTTGCTATTGCTCTTGCTCGTGCTGCTGCTCTTGCTCTTGCCCTTGCTTGCGATGCTGCTCCGATTTAGCTACACTTCAGTCGACTGAATCGATTTTTGGGTCAATCGATTTTCAAGGGGTGGGGAGCTCGCCGGGGTGAAGGAAGAACCAGCCGCAACGGGGAGGGGGGCTTGCCAGAGAGGTACCCCACTATCTATCTTAGGGTTCAGGGTGGGGGCGGTGGTCGTCAGCGGTGGTGGGGCGGTGGTGTGGGGATTGCCGGAGAAAAAGTTCGGCAAGGGTGGGCCTAGAGGGATGGCCGGGGCGGCGGCGGACCGGCGGTGGGGAGTGTTTTTGGGCGGGCGGGGCGGCGCACCGCCGGCCGCGAGCGACGAGGGGATGCTGTTTGGCCGGTGGTGTCTGGCGGCTCGGGGGGTGGAGGTTGAAGATGAATTGCAGGCCCTTGATTTCGTATCCAACGGCTCCAAAATCGACTGATCACAGATGAAAAAGTCAGTCGACTAACGTGTAGCCTCACCTTGCTAGTGCGTTCAGTTTCGACAGTAAAATTCAGTTTTGACAAAAAAATCAGTTTTGACATTTAAGTTCAGTTTCGACAGTTAAATTCAGTTTCGACACTTAAGTTTAGAGATGATCCGCTGATGTATTTTACATCTAGCACTTTGTGGTTATGTATTTTACGTCATCTATTGGAGATGTTATTAGAATTCCACTCAGGTTAACGTTGTCTCTCTTGTCCTGCTTCAGCCTCGGCGTCGTACAACTCGCCGGAGCTGCTCCAACGACGAAACCCTCCATCACAACAAAGCAATACCTCGGGATCCATCTCCAGACGCCTAAGATCTTCTTCTCCTGCTTCGACAGCCAAGTCAGCCAAAGCATCCTCACCGGCCAACCCAATCACGCTGAGATCGACATGGCTTCGCCAAAGAGGTTGTACACTCGTTGCATCTCTTTTTTACTCTACATGTTATATATTGTCCACTGAGCACACGTAGTAACGGTAAATATGATTATTTTATCCTACTATATGACAAGCAGTGAGGTACCAGGCAACTTAGCTATCCGTGATGGACTCTCTAGAACACCATCATTATTTATCTCTGTGTGTTAGAGCTGTGCATTTGTCGATGGCCCTAGGAGTTGAGCTAGTAGGGCAGTGGCCTGGGTCCAAAGTAATAGAAGTAGCACAAAAACATTTTTTTAGTGTAGGCTTTTTCTTGCTCAAGCCTGCCTACTAGAATCACTATTGCTTGAAAGGAAAAGTGAATGAAAAACATAGGAATTGGAAAGTGTCCTATGATACTATTATTCATGAATTTGGTTCAAAGGAATGGAGCAAACGAAAAGTGTAGGATTTGTTCCTTTAGTGTCTCCTTGAAAGAAAAAAATGTAGGAATTTTAATTTTCACTTGTCCTCCTTTTAAAATTCCTATTCATGAAGCACAAGACTAAGAGATAGTAGCATAATAGCATTATAACCGTACATTTTCTTGTGGTTTGACTTAATCTCACTATGCTTCTTTGCATCCTATGATCTTCCAATTGTTGTGAATCAAACACACAGATTGGCAGAAATCCCATGTTTTTAAATTCTTTGTTTTGCACGTGCATTCCTATCCTATTCTTGTCTGTTTCCTATCCCTACATTGTTGGAATCCTCCAATTCAAACGAGCCCTTACAGAATTACTTCTCTTACAGATAGTTGTCAAAGAAAACCTTGCGTGGCTTGTCCCACTCCTGCTGCGTCATTATCCACTCCAGCCCAGCTACTCCAACGACAGAAGGGTCCAGCACAGCAGGGATCCGGCCTCCAGACTGTCTTTTTCTGCCTCAGATCTTCTTCCCCGCCGCCGGCAGCCATGAAAACTGCATTACCATCATCAACCGAGCAGATGACCTCGAGGACTACACGGGTCCGCAAGAGAGGTCGCACTCTTTCGTGTCTGCTTACGTTATGCATCGCTTAATATTACATGCTACTTTATCATCCTGTTCACCGATTAGACTCTGAGTCAGCTCCAAACTAATGGTCAAACTTGAGTTTTTAAATGGTTGTGGGGTATATATCGGGGCCGCAATCAATACTATCTATCTACTATCTGGTTAATCTCCGGTGTCTACTATGAGTTTCATGTTGGGTGGGAAACAAACAGTAAAGAAGCCATTATCTGTGTTTTTTAACTGAATCCATTATGTGCCTGCTATTATTGGTTTTGGGTCCATCCACAGGTTGCTACCATCACTCTAGATTTCTGCATGCACTCCTTAAATAATCTCACTATGTTTTATTCCTATGCATGACAGTTATTGTAAACAATGGAACTGGACATGTAGAGAGAAAGAGACGAGCCTTGTGTGGCAATAAAATTTCATGCAGACGTCGCTCCATGGTAGGCGCAAAGGCGGCCCCCCTCCACACATTTTGGATTGTAATCGAGAGGAAGATATTTGTTCTGAGGGGGATTCAGAAGGAGAAGACAACTCCTATTTACGACCTGAGGTCTTCGCTCTAACTTGGCATGTTGATGTTGGTTATATCATGCATATGGTGCCTTGCATTGCTTACTTTATACATCAAATATGTCATCTTCTTAGTTTAGACATCCTTTGTGCGAATGCCATCTTTTTAGTTTATTCATCGTTTATGTGAATTATGCAATGCCATCTTGTTTAGCCAGGCATCATATATGTGAATTTTGCAATGCCATCCTACTTAGCCAGTCATCTTATATGTAAATTATATCAGGCCATCCTTTTTTTCGTTACATATTACATTTCTCAACAATGTTAGTACATTCAACTGCTCTTCGTGTGCATCAGCCATTTGACACGGTGAGGGCAAATTCTGGAGTGAAAACAAGGTCTTCAGAGCAGAGTATGCTATCTAATGAATCGCATATCTCGCTGGTTACGGATAGCTCCTCAGAGGAGGAT
>NC_041385.1:548188210-548211074 GCF_002162155.2 Triticum dicoccoides
ATGTTGCTCATATCATGCGTATGGTGTCTCGCATTGCTATGTCATTTGATTAGTTTAGACATGCTTTGTGTGAATGCCACTTGTTTAGTGTCTAATTACCATATATGTGAATTATGCATTGCCATCTTGTTGCAAGACATTATATATGAGAATTATGCAATGCTATCTTGTTGCAAAGGCATTATATATGTGAATTATGCAATGCCATGTTGTTTAGCCAATCACCATGTATGTGAATTATATCATGCTATCATGTTTTTGTATTACGTATTCCATTTGTCAACAACGTTTGTATATTCAACTACTCTTCGTGTGCATCAGCCATTTGAAGTGGTGATGGAAGTATCTGGAGTGAAAATAAGGTACTCAGAGTAGACAATGCTACCTGCTGAAGCAGACATCTTGCTGGTTACAGAGAGCTCCTCACAGGAGGATTCAGAGACTGATGACCAGTCCTATTTCCCCCTTGAGGTCTATGCTCAAACTTGGCAGGGTTATATTAACCATGTCATGCATGTTGTCTTGCATTGCTTAGTTTTTACATCATATATGGATTGCCATCTGCTTACTTGCTTCCTATATAAACCATATATTTGAATTATATCATGCCATCATGTTTACATAGTACATACACATCATCTATCTGAATTATGGGATGGCAACCCAGTTAATAAAGACATCATATAGTTATATCATCTCATCCTGTTTAGAGTTTACAGTCATCATATTTTGAATTATGGCATTCTATCCGTGAATGTATGTGAATTATGGCATGCCAACCTATTTAATAAACACATTATATAGTTATATCATGTCATCTTGTTTACATAGTCATCATATTTTGAACTGTGTCTTTCCATCTTTTATAGTTAGCCATCATAATGTGAAATTGTGTCATGATATCCTGTTTAGTTAGCCATTGTCGGGGTCAAAACCGGCGGATCTCGGGTAGGGGGTCCCGAACTGTGCGTCTAGGCGGATGGTAACAGGAGACAAGGGACACGATGTTTTACCCAGGTTCGGGCCCTCTTGATGGAGGTAAAACCCTACGTCCTGCTTGATTAATATTGATGATGTGTTTTACAAGAGTAGATCTACCACGAGATCAAGGAGGCTAAACCCTAGAAGTTAGCCTATGGTATGATTGTTGTTTGTCCTACGGACTAAATCCATCCCGTTTATATAGACACCGGAGAGGGCTAGGGTTACACAGAGTCGGTTACAATGGTAGGAGATTTACATATCCGTATCGCCAAGCTTGCCTTCCACGCCAAGGAAAGTCCCATCCGGACACGGGACGAAGTCTTGAATCTTGTATCTTCACAGTCTTGGAGTCCGGCCGATGATGATAGTTCGGCTATCCGGACACCCCCTGGTCCAGGACTCCCTCAGTAGCCCCTGAACCAGGCTTCAATGACGACTAGTCCGGCGCACATATTGTCTTCGGCATTGCAAGGCGGGTTCTTCCTCCGAATAATTTATGGAAGATTGTGAACACAAGGATAGTGTCCGGCTCTGCAAAATAATTGCCACATACCACCGTAGATAGAATATTATTTACACAAGTTCAATCTGCTGACGTATTTGGTAGCGTGACGTCACACCACTACCAAGCCTTTACTCAAATTGTTTTTATTGTACCACCTCAGTGCATTTAGCGAAGCGGTTTCCTTGGCACGTCTTGTCGAAGCAGAGATCGTGTTCCCCTTATTCCGGGATTCCCATCAATACGGACGTGGGTAACCCAACCGCGCCATTGATTGCGGCGCTTGGGGGATAAGCGAGTTTTATCAGGCCGGTGAGGACGCATGTTTGTGTCCGCCCATATAAGGGGATAAAAATCCAACCCTTTTACCTGCGCCTTCCTCCTCCTTGGCTTATCCATCTCTGTGAACTCGAGCTCCAGCGCCCAAGTCCGCACATCTCACCTCAACCTCCTCCAACTATGTCCAGAGCGGGAGGCAAGTGGATGGCCTCCTCCGTCACGGAGGGGCAGATCCAGAAGCTGCGCAGCGCCGGATATTTGTCCAGCAACATCGCGCACCGGCTCCCCGACGAGGGAGAGCTCATCCCCACCCCCAGGCCCCATGAGGGGGTAGTATTTCTTCCCCATTTCCTCCGTGGGCTGGGCTTCCCACTCCATCCCTTTGTCCGGGGGCTCATGTTCTACTACGGCCTGGATTTCCATGATCTGGCCCCGAATTTCATCCTCAACATCTCGGCGTTTATCATCGTGTGTGAGGCCTTCCTCTGCATCCAGCCCCACTTCGGCTTGTGGCTCAAGACCTTCAGTGTCAAGCCGAAGGTTGTGAAGGGCAGCCAAGCGGAGTGCGGAGGCGCCATGGTGGGCAGGATGTCCCATGTTACTTGGCTTGAGGGAACTTTCGTGGAAACCATCAAGGGGTGGCAATCGGGGTGGTTCTACATCACCGAGCCGCGTGACCCTGAACGGGCAGCGGCCCCCGAGTTCAGATCTGGCATCCCCACACAGCTCACCTCCTGGAAAGAGAGCGGCCGGACTTGGGGTGATTCGGAGGAGCTGACAGGACTCCAAGCCTGTATCCAAAAGCTAGTGGACAAGAAGCTCAAGCTCGTCAACATAGTCCAGGTCATGCTCATTCGCCAGATTCTCCCGTGCCAACGACGGGGCTTCAACATGTGGGAGATCGATCCGGCGCAGCACCAGACTTTGAGCGGGCTCTTCGACACTACGTACGAAGATGTCTGGAAGGTGCTGTTCAAGGGCGCCGAGACTCCCGCATCCGCTACCGAAGATCGCGGATTCAGCTCGCAGTGTCGGCTGGCGAGGTAAGCGATTTTGTCCTTTACGGGACGCTTGTTTTCCATAGTTTGACTCTATGCGGGATCTAAACTCCCTTTCCTTTGACAGGGCTGGTTGGTGAAGGCCAAGAAGACTATCTGTCCAGCCCCATTACCAGAGGACCCAGCGGACGCCCGCCTAACGGGGCTGCTGGCTCCGGCACCCCACGTGGTGCCGGAGAAGAAGGGCAAGAAGAATGCCACGGGGACTCGGAAGAGTTCCCGTTTTCAGGTGCTATCGGATGACAACTCCGAGGCCGAATCCTCTCACCAAGGTGAGGAGGAGAAGAAGAAAGCCTCTCCCCCAGTGGGGGGAGGGAAGAAAAGGATGGCCTCCCCAACGAGGGAGGCTGAAGGGTCCAAGAAGGGAAAAACTCTTCCCCCGGACTGCTCTGCCAACGCCAGTGACGACGACGAGGACTGGCCTCCAAGGGCCAAGCCCTTGGCGAGATCGTGAGTATTCGGACTCACGAATAACTTCATGGTTTTTCTTTTTTGCCACACAATGTCTTTCTAATGCCGCATACAACCCTGCAGTCCGCCCAAGGACTATCTTCCCGCTTCGTCGAGCGGGTCCTTAGGTGCGTCGGATATGGATTCTCTTCCGACCGCCTCCACCCCCCGTGACACGGACGATGCCGAGGTGGGATCCCGGGAAGGGACCCGCCAGGAGGAGGAGGCCCAGGAGGTGTCGCAGGACAACCTCCCGGACTTTGCACCGGACTCGGCTCCGGATCCCATAGTGGCTCCGGAGTCCGGCGGGCAGCCCCTTCGTAAGAAGGGCAAGACCGTGACGCCGGCAGCCTCCGTCCAACCAGAGGCGCCAGATAGCTTGCTGGAGGCGCTCAATGGCGCCTCCATCGAAGAGGAACACCGCACTGTTATAAGTGCGGTGATTCAGAAGGTGCAGCTCGCCAAGAGCGGGCTGACCGAAGCCTGCAGCAGCCTTCTAACAGGCTTTGAGGTAAGAATTTTGATATATGTAAAATAGTACCGCATAGACAGTAGCCCCTGATGCTCAGTTCGGTGTTCGGAAAGAAAAAGCCGGACTGAGGATCTAAGAAGATATACGCAGGAGTCATAAAAAATATGTCAATATGGGATTGCAGGCTGCGTTGCTGACCTCTGCCGCACTGACTGCGGAGGTCAATACTTTGAAGGAAAGCCTCGAGCGGTCCTAGAACGAGCTCAGCCGTGCCAAGAAGCAGCAAGAGGACAAGGAAGGTGAGTAACAACTTATTAAAATTGTACCTTACAGAAAAGGATTTTGGTTGCAAAAAGAATGACAAGTATAACGTGGGTATTGCAGGGGCCACTAACAAGGTGGCGACCCTGAAAGAGGCGGTGGCTGCGGCCGAACGCAATGCAGCCACGGAGTGCACCGAGCGAGAGAAGCAGGAGGCGCGGGTGGCGGAGGTACAACAAGAGCTCCAGGATCTCGTGAAAAAACATGAGAGCCTGGAGCGTGACTCGAAGACTCGAGAGTCTGAGCTTGCAACGGCTCTTGAGAGTGCCAAAGCCGCTAAGGCCGAAGCCTACAAGGCCCTCCAAGAAATCGAGGCGTTGAAGAAAATAGCAACGGGTAAGGCATTTTTCATGCCAAATAAGCATGTGAGTGTTAATTACCTGTTGCTTACCCGAATTTGGAGCTCTCCAGGAGCGTTCGCAGATCTTCCTCGCAGCATGTCCGATGCTGCCGCGTTCTACCGGGCCGAGGAGGGGAGCTCGACGGAGAAGGTCTTCTAGTCTCAGTATGCTGAGGCCGGACATCCGGTGCCCCTTAGCGACCAGCTGAAGCAGCTGGTCGAGCTCCACAAGGCGGCCGAACAGGCCATGAAGGGCCTCATAGTTCGGCTGTGTCCTAAGGAGGCCATGCCTAGGAGCTACTTCGGCCTGGTGCGGCGGCTGGTGGATGCATGCTCGTGGGTTGAAGTCATCAAGCACTCCGCCTGTATTGAAGGTGCCCGTCGGGCCCTTGCCCGCGCAAAGGTGCACTGGGGCAAGATGGATGCCGAGAAGCTCGTGACGTACCCGCCATCGCAGGGCAAGGAGCATCGCACGCCCGAGATGTATTATAAGAGTGTGCTGAAGGGCGCCCGCACTATTGCGGGTGAGTGCTCCAAAGATGTAATATTTGAGTAGACTCGCATTTTGTTATCTTGTGCACTGAAAACTTAGTTCATTTGCGCTAAGCAATGCATTTTAATTTAAAATATTACCTTCTATGCGACTGTTTATCAAATTTGAGAGATGGCAAGTCGTCGGCTTCAGCCCCCATGCCACGAGTGCTGGGGTGTTCGGGATAAATTTGAGCACTCTTGTTCCCATATTTGGTTCCATCTAGGGAGGCGCTCAACACAACGAACAAGGCAACTGGACTTATAATGCTTGAACACTCTCACTTAGCCATAGAATTCTATAATTTTAAATTTCGGCGAAGCCCCTAGTCTTCGGAAGGACGAATTTGGGGCGCTATCCACGCCTGGGCCGGACAAAGTCAGCTCCTCGCTCTAAGCGGTATAAGTCTTTAAGGACTCGCAAAAAACCTCTCGAACAGCGACCAGCTCTCGCCTCATCATGACGGTCAGTTTTAGCTTTCTCCACTGAGGCGCTCGCCCAGCTCAACCGGGGCGCAATCGCAGTGGTTCTCCCAGTGCTACCTTAGCCGATACAACGGAACGTAAGGTACCAAAACATGGGAGCCGGGCAAACCCAACTATTGACCCAAGACATGATTCGGAGCCGATGCATATAATGTTATAAGTTCGGGGTTCCGCACTTGTGAAAGTGTTCGGACTTATCACACTGTGATGCGGGAAACATAAGCCCCTGGTGTATTTAGCCGTACCAAAACGTACGGATGCGACATGTCACAAATGAACATATGTATAAGAGAGAAATGCAATTGGAAGCAAAAAGGTGCTGCATTACTTATTCAAGAAAAACTGTTGTAAGTGCAGAACGATAAAAATGGTGCGATAAGCAAGGGATGGGACTATTAAACATGTCCCCCTCCAGGGGTTGGCTGCGGAATGGTGCATAAAACAGATTTAATGCTCGTAATGGAGACCATCTGGATATTCATTGTAGCCTTTCTCCTTCCCTGGCTGTTGCATCGTGAGTTCGGCAGGTCTGCTGCCGGACAGGGCCTCTGACGAACGGAGTCCTGTGGGTAAAAATAAAAAGAAAAGAAAAAAAAGAACGACACACTTGAGAGCCCCTGGTGTGGTTAAGCCGTATTCTGGGCCTATCGTGGTCGTGCCCCTCTCCCCATGCCCATGGTATCTTCAGAGCGTAATGGTGTACGCGAAGGACCTGTCTTGACGTTTTGCAGGGGCTGGGGTTGGGGCCGCACTGCTACACGTGCTCGGAACGTGCCAGGTGGTATTCTTGTAAGTTACTCCGGGCGTGTTTAGCCGTGTCCGGTCGCTTAACGGCCGGACTCGAGAATTGCCTTAACAGGCTGCACTGTACTTCTGCCGCGAGAGCCGTTGTATGTTCCTCCGTTCGAAGAGAGCGTTCAGTGTTTCCGTTGACCGTGATGACTCCTCGAGGGCCTGGCATCTTGAGCATGAGGTATGTGTAGTGCGGCACCGCGTTGAACTTTGCGAACGCGGTATGTCCGAGCAGAGCATGATAGCCACTGCGGAACGGAACTATGTCGAAGATTAACTCCTCACTTCGGAAGTTATCCGGGGATCCGAAGACCACTTCCAGTGTAACTGAGCCTGTACAATTGGCTTCTACACCTGGTATGACGCCTTTAAATGTTGTCTTGGTAGGTTTAATCCTTGAGGGGTCTATGCCCATTTTGCACACTGTATCCTCATAAAGCAGGTTTAGGCTGCTGCCGCCGTCCATCAGGACTCTGGTGAGGTGAAATCCATCGACGATTGGGTCTAAAACCAATGCGGCGAATCCGCCATGGCGGATGCTAGTGGAGTGGTCCCTTCGGTCAAAAGTGATCGGGCAGGAGGACCATGGATTGAACTTCGGGGCAACTGGCTCCATCGCGTATACGTCCCTGAGTGCACGCTTTCGCTCCCTTTTGGGTATGTGCGTTGCGTATATCATGTTCACCGTCTGTACCTGTGGGGGGAAACCCTTCTGTCCTCTGTTGTTCGGCGGTCGGGTCTCTTCCTCGTCATCGCTATGCAGCCCCTTGTCATTGTTTTCGGCAACTAACTTGCCTGCCTGCTTGAATACCCAGCAGTCCCTGTTGGTGTGGTTGGCTGGCTTTTTGTTGGTGCCGTGTATCTGGCACGAGCGGTCGAGTATTCGGTCCAAATTGGACGGACCCGGAGTAGTTCTTTTGAATGGCCTTTTCCGCTGACTGGGTTTAGAGCTTCTGAATCCGGCATTGATTGCCGTATCTTCACTATTATCGCCGTTAATGCGACATTTGTTTTTGTTGCGACGCGACCTGCCATTACGATCCTTGATATCCGGACTGCCAGAATTTTTGCTAAGGTTGTTGCTGCGTGCTAGCCAGCTGTCCTCACCCGCGCAGAAGCGGGTCATGAGTGATGTGAGGGCTGCCATGGATTTCGGCTTTTCCTGTCCTAGGTGCCGGGCAAGCCACTCGTCGCGGATGTTATGCTTGAAGGCCGCTAGGGCCTCCGCATCCGGACAGTCGACGATTTTTGGTTCTTCTTGGTTAAGAACCGTGTCCAGAATTGTCTGGCCGATTCGTCTGGCTGCTGAATTATGTGGCTTAGGTCATCAGCGTCTGGTGGTCGCACATACGTGCCTTGGAAGTTATCAAAGAATGCGGCTTCCAGGTCTTCCCAACTCCCAATTGACTCTGCTGGCAAGCTGTTGAGCCAATGCCGGGCTGGTCCTTTAAGTTTGAGTGGGAGATATTTGATGGCGTGAAGATCATCACCGCGGGCCATGTGGATATGAAGGAGATAGTCTTCGATCCATACCATGGGGTCTGTTGTGCCATCGTAGGATTCAATGTTCACGGGTTTAAACCCTTTGGGGATTTGATGATCCATTACTTCATCTGTGAAGCATAGTGGGTGTGCGGTGCCTCTGTACTGGGAGATATCACGACGGAGCTCAAAAGAGCTTTGTCTATTTTGTTCGTCCCGGCTGGACTTACTGTGTCCGGCGCGACAGTTGTCGTCACGTATCATGGGGCGCCCACGCGATCCATAGATCGATCTTGATTGTCTTGTCTTATCCTCCAATATATCTCGCAAGTCCGGAGCGTTCCCCTGTGGCCTTGCGCTTTTCGAGCGATGCCGGGGTACGGTTCTAGTGAAGGGCCTAGGGGCCTCTCTGTCGCGACCACGGGGTGGCCGGTCAGCCATATTTTCTCCTGGTGATGCAGGTTCATACGCCTCCTCCTCTAATCGGGGGAGCAGCTTGCGTTAAGGGTAACTTTTGGAGGGGCGTTCGAGCTCATGCTCTTCAGCCGCGAGGACTTCAGTCCATCTATCGGCTAGCAGATCTTGATCAGCTCTAAGCTGTTGCTGCTTTTTCTTGAGGCTGTTTGCCATGGCCATAAGCCTGCGTTTAAAGCGCTCTTGTTCGACGGGATCCTCAGGCATGACGAATTCGTCATCATCGAGGCTTGCCTCATCTTCGGAGGGAGGCATATAATCCTCTACCTCTTCTTCTGCCGCTCTCTCATGAGGGCTGACGTCTCCGTCCTCCTGCGCTGAATCTTGCTGGAGTGGGTTGTCTTCGGTGCTGTCCAGTGTGTTATTATCTCCGGTGCCGGAATCTTCATTCTTGCTATGGCGGGATTTAGAGCGGCGCCGCTGACGCCGGCGCTTGGGCTGTTTCTTGGAGGGGTCATCCTCCGTTATTGCTTCGCCATTCCCATCCTTTGGGATATCCACCATATATATCTCATATGATGAGGTGGCTTTCAAGTGCCCGGTAGGTGCTGGTTCTTGGTCGTCTCCGGCATCGTCGTCCATACCGTCGATGTCTTCGGAGTCATAGTCTAGCATGTCGGTTAGATCGTCGACAGTGGCTACTAAGTGGGTGGTGGGTGGGCTTTGAATTTCTTCGTCGTCCGCATCCCAACCATCCTGACCGCAGTTCGGCCAGGGCTCTCCTGATAACAAGAGATACTTTAGCGAACTCAAGATGTCGCCGAAAGGTGAGTGTTGAAAGATGTCCGCTGCGGTGAACTCCATGACCGGAGCCCAATCGGATTCGATTGGAGGGGGCGCGGGAGGTTCGGAGTCCGGCAAGGAGTACGGCACCTCGGAGTCACGAGCTTCATGAGGGACAAGGTCAGTGTTCGGCTCTATCGCCGTAGAGGTTGCAGCCCCCGAGGCGGTGTCTAGCCATCCGTCCTCGATCTGCGCAGCCGGCTCCGAATTGAAGATCGGAGCGGGCTCGAGTGCGGCCTCTAGGGTACTGTCCGGTTGCAGATCTAAATCATGCCCGTCGTGACAGTGCGGCGCGCTTGGCTGTGGATCGAATCCATTGAAGATCAAGTCCCCGCGGATGTTAGCCGTGAAGTTCAAACTTCCAAATCTGACCTGACGGCCGGGGGCGTAACTTTCGATCTGCTCCAGATGGCCAAGCGAATTGGCCTGCAGTGCAAAGCCGCCGAATACGAAGATCTGTCCGAGGAGGAAGGTCTCACCCTGGACTGCGTCATTGATGATGATCGAAGAAGCCATCGAGCCTATCGGTGACGACACAGAGGAACTCTCAATGAAAGCACCAATGTCGGTGTCAAAACCGGCGGATCTCGGGTAGGGGGTCCCGAACTGTGCGTCTAGGCGGATGGTAACAGGAGACAAGTGACACGATGTTTTACCCAGGTTCGGGCCCTCTTGATGGAGGTAAAACCCTACGTCCTGCTTGATTAATATTGATGATGTGTGTTACAAGATTAGATCTACCACGAGATCAAGGAGGCAAAACCCTAGAAGTTAGCCTATGGTATGATTGTTGTTCGTCCTACGGACTAAAGCCATCCGGTTTATATAGACACCGGAGAGGGCTAGGGTTACACAGAGTCGGTTACAATGGTAGGAGATTTACATATCCGTATCGCCAAGCTTGCCTTCCACGCCAAGGAAAGTCCCTTCCGGACACGGGATGAAGTCTTCAATCTTGTATCTTCATAGTCTTGGAGTCCGGCCGATGATGATAGTTCGGCTATCAGGACACCCCCTAGTCCAGGACTCCCTCAGCCATCATATATGTGAAATTGTGTCATGCTATCCTGTTTGGTTAGACAACATAAATGTGAATTATTTCATGCCCTCTTTTATTCCCCACTATCCATTGCACCTGTCTATCATACAATGTTTACACTTTCAATTACTTTTCTTGTTTATCAACCATTTGAATTGGAGAGGGTAATGGCAGTATCTAAGGGAGTAACAACACAGTCTTCAGAAAAGATAGTGCTACCAGTTGATTCAGATAGAACCATGGTTGTACTTGCCCAAGGACCAGATCCACCACACATAACCTAGACTCTCGCAGATTGTACCCCTACCCAGTTGGACAGAGAACCAGATACACCCCTTCTAACCCCAACCCCGGAAGATAGTAACCCAGATCCAGTTGACACAGCACCGTCTTCACCATAGAGCACCCAAACACGAGCAGTTAGTAAGTGAACTACAGTGCCCAAAGTACGAGGACCACCACTCGGAATCCCAACTCAACGCTTAAAGGAGAAGAAGATTTGTTCTCGGGTCAGGTTCTGTAGCTATGGTTCATACTCCTTATCTCTTGCATTACTGTATTTACTCATACCAACTATTTTCAAATTTAAAGGATGGAATTGAAACTCCAATGGCACAACAGGTATGTTTTAAACCTCTTTCTTTAACTGGTTTGCTGTTGTAACCTGCTCTATGTTGATTTCAGTTTCAATTGAATAAACAATTATGTTCTCATGTCATGCACATTACAAGTGTTGTTACTGCTCTATAGTTTCCCAAACTTATATTCTGTCTATTCTGCTTTGTCTTGAACAAATATTATTTGAACTGTGTCTCTATCTTGATTTGGCAACAAAAACTAGAATGATATAGACCATAAAGTGACCATGGTACATAGATATATGTTTGTTTCATGTTGTTATCCTGTCCACTTTACTACTGAACTAATTTACCAAAAGGAGTTTCATATACAACATGGTAAACCAGTGATGTGTCTGCTTGTTTCTCTTTTAGAAGGCGGACAAAATATTGGAGAAAAGTACCGCGTTATACAATGGTAAAGGAAGTAATGCAGATAAGGTTTAAGATTGTGAGACATCACTGTTGGTCTCCAAGAAAGCTGATAAAAACTATCTTGACGACAGTGAGAGAACCCAACAGTCTTGTCTTGATGTAGTGTTCGAGTTCCTCGCCACTACTGCTGGCACAAGCTCTTCGAACTCACTGCCTGAATCAGTTTTTATTCTTGAGTCTCAACTTCAAGTTGAAAGACATCGATCAGATGTGCTGCGATAGGAAGATGAAGGACTGAGGAAGTCCCTGCAGAATTCAGATGTATACTTCCTAGTGCAACAACAAGCACTGGAGGATTTAAGCGCCAAACAATAGAAAGTTAATAAGCTTGCTAAGCATCTTCCAGCATTATGGGTACCCAGGATATTGTTTCTTGAGATCTTCTGAAGTGGTTTCAGTTCTGGATTTGTTTTGTTGCAGCGTTTATTTGCGCTGGTCGCCAACTTTGACAACCAGTGTATATGATATGCTTCTTTGTTCCCTATATTTGCACTAGTGGCGAACTTTGATGCCAAGTAGATGTAATATGTGTAATAGCCGTGATAACTTAGCATTAGTTGCTTGCTTATTTATTTCCTTGTTGTCTTGTTTATTTGTTTGCTTGTAGTCAGTGTAGTTCTTTTTCCGTGGTTTGCTAGTGGCCGCAATAACCTATTTTTTAAAATTAGGCCACAATAACCATGGGCTACATATTTACTGTAGTATCACTGGCCCTCCTATCGTCCATAGAAACAATGGGCCTTCTACGGGCCGTAGAAACAATGGGGCTTCTACGGGCCGTATCATCAATGGGCCT
This sequence comes from Triticum dicoccoides, assembly GCF_002162155.2. NCBI lineage: Eukaryota > Viridiplantae > Streptophyta > Magnoliopsida > Poales > Poaceae > Triticum > Triticum dicoccoides. Next base: position 548,200,052 of record NC_041385.1, read on the forward strand.
TATATGGGCCGTATGATTGATTGGCCAAACATGGGCCAATAACAGACCGCATTATGGCCGTAAACGGGCTAGAGTTGGAATCGTCCGTTAAAGGGCCGACCATAATGGGCCGTTGTTAATAGGCCGTATTTGATGATGCTATGAAAATGGCCCAACGTATTAACGGGCCACAAATGGACCGACTATAACAACGGGCTGAATTTGGCCCACAAGCAGAAAATGACAGTAACGGGCCGTAAGTAACCGAATGCTGGAAATGAGCCCAAGAATAATTGGGCCGTGAGAAGGCCAAAAGATAACATGGGCTGGAAAAATCCCATTGTAATAATGGGTCGTTAATCGGTATAAAGTGATACACTGTTTATTACGGGCGAGTTTCACCACGGGCCGTTAATGGGCTAAGAGTTACAAAGGGCCTCATATGGGCCAAAAGACGTCATGGGCCATACATGGGCCGGAAGTGAAAACGGGCTAGAATCATATTGGACGGCCCATATGACGCTACTGGGCCTAATTCGGATAGGTCGTAATGGGCCCTGGGTTAGCGGGCTGTAAATGGGCTATATGTGAACATGTTGTTAACATGCTTTCAGTTGGCTGGCCTGCCACCTTTTGACCAAGTCAAACGGGCCGGCCTTTTCACAGGAATGGGCCTCTGTTGGGCCGTGCCATGTGTCGACGTATCATAGGCGCCTTCTATCCAATGAGTGGATGACATCTGTCCCAACGATGAGCCGACACGTGTTTCCTCCAGCCAATGATGATTTTACACATGGAAAATCCCCATTGGTTGGGGCTGTTAACGGGTTATCAGATCCAAAACCGGACCCAATAGCTTAACGGCGTTCTGTTACGGTGGATGCCACGTGTCGGTCACCCTTGACGAAAGCACTTCTGTGATGCGTGATTTATCGTCATGGATGTGGACACTTCCGTGATGATAATTTTGGTAATGTCATGGAACACTTCTACGATAACACAGGTATGACTATCTTGATTCTGTCATAAAATCGTCATGGATGTACATGCATGACAAAAAACGCGACCTACTATGACAAACACGTATCATCACGGAAGTGTGTCTTTTTGTAGTGAAGCATCTAGTTATGTGCAAGGGCCGATGCAAAATAATCTTCATGCGTCAAATTGTTGTGATTTTAGCAACGTACAACATATGTATCCAAACTCTCCTACATCGGCAACCCCACAAATTCATATGCTGATGAACAAACATGATGGGTTTGGTTAATCAATTTGAAACACCGCATGTTAAAATTTCCAATAGCATACAAGAAAGTGTTTCACCCTTTTATTCATCGGCAAGTAATGTGCAATATACTAATGCAACCATGCCGACGAATGGGAGAATTGGCCATGCTACTACCAGTTATTCGACCAGTTACTCTCGGCCATCATATGCTACACCTCATGTTAGTAATTTTTTGGCACCATACACAACTGTAGATGCTCATAATTCGGCTTCACACCCTCCTGGTTATAGCCGAATAAATGTAAATTTTACAGGAGTGGTTGTGCCCAATATTGTAGAAGATGAGGTAGTGGTGGCTGCATTGAAGAGTTTAGCCCAAAATAAGAGGATTAGTGCTCTTTGCCTGGAACAAAATAAAAAGGGGCTAGTTCCTGATTATGCTGCAATAAAAGCTAGAGTTTTGCAAGAAAATTAATCTTTGCCAATTGATAAAATTGGCGAGCAAAAATATGGTTTTACAACAATGCATATGCCTCCACCTAGTACCACAGCATATTATACACCACCTACACAATTGCAAAGTTTCGGCAACACCCATGTGCCACTGCCGAAAGAATCTAAAAGCATTGGGGGAAATCGTATCCGGAGTGGGCTGAAATTGAGAAAAAGATTAAAGCCAATTTTGTCGCTCGCCGCCAAAAACAAAAAGAAACAGAATTGGCTCAAGTAAAACAAGCGTGGCCAATTGATATAACCAGTGAAAAGAATGATGATTCAGAACATGAAAGTGCTTCGGTTGAAAAGGCCGAATCAGGAAGTTTATATTCTGTGTCCATCAAACCCAAAGCGGCAAGCATTATTGAGAAAGGGCGTGGCAAGCATAGCAAAATGACCGTTCTTGATTTTTCTGAATTTAAGGGAACCTACTTCCTGCCATATGAGTTCCGTGTTGTAGAAATTGACAAGCCTCAAGGACAAGGGCAAGTAGCAGAACAAAGTTCGGCTGATAAGGGTCTTTAAGGTAATGATGCACGAAATAAAGAAAAAGATGATGAAAAGGCGTTGGAGAGTCATCCAAAGAGGAAGCTAGATATTGTTCAAGTCACACCACCATCATGCTCTGCCAACGTATTTGAAGAGGTACGCATAGCGAGTAATTTACCTATTTTCACATTTGGTCGCAACTTCATTATTGATGCATCTATAAGAAATATTCTCATAAGTAATTTTGAAAGACCAATGAAGAAGGGTAATTTACTTGTTAGCAATAAAATTGTTATGGAACATATTGGTCAACCCATTGCACCATTTATAAAGACCGATAATGAATTATTGTTACAACCAAAGCTTTCCCCGTTGCTTTATCTAAAGTTCATATCTAGTTGTGTAGCTTTGCTTATTTCATACTTGGCTTGCACTTAGTCTCAACTGAGACATGTATGTTCTAAATATCTTCATTTCAGAAATTTAAAGCCAGGGTTAAATTCTATTGAGAAAACCGATGCTAATATAATATATTATCCAAAGATATCAGAGATAGAGTGGAAAACACAATGCATAGCCTAATGGGGAGATTCCAAATCTGAACCATTCGTTTGCTTATCTCCAAAGCCGTTCAAACAGCAAGATCGGCTAGACAACAAGAAGTATACCTTCAATTCAAGCATGTGTGATCAAATATTTGATTTGTTGATGAAAAATAATTACATTACAATTCTTGATCACCATGTTAAGCCATCAATCCAAGGACTAATGTATTGTAAGTTGCATGATTCGTCCAAGCATAATTTTGAGGATTTCAACATGTTTCATCAAATAGTTAAATCGGCCATTGAAAAAGGATGATTGAAGTTTGTTGAAACACCAAGAGATGACCAGTCTATTCCGATTGGTCCCGGTGGCAAAAAGGTTTGGCATCGGCTACTTCAAACCGATCCATTTAAAGAGAATGTAAAAGCTGCAGGTGATGGGATCAAGCTTTCAAGTAAAGAAGTTGTTGAAGAGCATAACGAACATAATCTTGAGGGCGAGAATTCCATTGAAGCAACAATGGAGATGCCAAGGACTGGGGGGTAGCAAGAAAATCCAATGATCAATGAAAGCAAACCAAAAGAAAACAAAGGCCGAAATAAGCGCGAGTGTAAGAGATCAAAAATCACCTTCATTGAACTATTGGATAAATATCAAAGGAAGGGTGAAGAAAAGAATACTTATCTACCAAATCATGCAAAGAAACCAAGATCACCCCCAAGGCGCAAATATGAGGATCGGTATTGGCAAAGTGAGAGTTTTAATGCAACATATTCATATCCTTATTTTGGGCCGCCAATGCCAATGCCGTGGATGCCTCCCTATGCTCATATAGATCCATATCCATCATTGGCAGGTATGATACAAGGGCACATTCTCCATCTTATTTTAGACTCTCTCACCAATATTATGCAGCCCAGGGAAGATCTACATTTGCACAATCACATGTTAAAGACCGTTTCAATCATAAGGAATCGGTCCAGAGCTCAAGGAAGAAGAAAGAGGTGGTCAAGCAAGTTTACTGTGTTAAAAGAGATGGTCGTAAGAGTGTAACTTCAGATTTGATCTCAAATGAAAAGAGCCAATTAATGTGTTGACATTGGCTACTAAAGACAATGAAACAAAGCAACCAATTAAAGAGTGTCGAAGTGCCAAATCTGAAGAAAAGAAGTTGAGAGTGCACAAGGGAAAAAAGGAATTGCCATTGGTCAAAATAGAATCATAGCTGACAGGCCTGCTCGGCTTATCGTATTGGCAAAAGAAGAAATTACAAAAACTTAGTGCACAAGAACTTGAAGAAAGGAACATGGCATGGGTTCCCAAAGGAAGTGCTCAAAATAAGAATTATGTGCAAGCTTCCATTACAAGAAGTGTGACAAAGGTGAAGAAGGAAAAGAGTGAAAACTATGAAGGACCAAGCCGAAGGTTTCAACATCTTTGGTCTACACATGATCCATATTCTTCAACTATGACATTAACGCCTATGCCATGGAATTCGTCATCAGGTATGATTGGTAAACCTCAATGGGCTTATTTTAATCCATGGATGCAATATAATTTCTTACGTCATGAAAGGGTATTACCAAGTCACTATACATTTGATTAGCTACAAGTTTGTTGTTGACCCAAGGGGCCGAAATACTTGATTTTTCATTTCATTTGTTTATTTTGGCTATATGTGCTTTGAATGAAGTTTACATGGTAATGGCCGATATTTATCTATCATCCTAAGAGCATGTCAATGCATGGCCGTTGTAGTATTCTAACATCGTCCTTAGTTCGATTGCAGAACGAGACAAGGTACGTGCTCATGGAAATTTATATGTATGCCTATATTATGATTGAATGGAGTTGAGACATCATGACCAATGTCATTTAATATATGCTGCATAGACCAATTCATAGCTGCAGAATTGGTTAGTGGGCTTATACTTTGTTTGGATCTGATTTGGCTATGCATCTTTGAGATCTATAAGAGGCCAAAACATAGCTAATTGTATTACTAAACATCAGATTAATGTCATGCATAATATTAATATTAGCCTTATCTCTCTAGTACTATGGAGATTATGTATTGATGGTTCAATTCATAGCAATGGCCAACGTGTTGGTGTTTTTTATATATCTCTTTATGGTACTATTTTTGAAGCCTCATGCCGCTTAGAATATTTTTATGCATAATTAATCAAGGCTGAATATGCATTGTTATTCAGATTGACTCTTTTACTTGCTATAGGTGCTATACATATTGAGTATTTCGGTGATTCATTATGAGTAGTGCAACAAATATCCAAGGGTTATCAATGTTTTGATGAATCACTTATATTTTATCTTGGGGTATGTCTAGATGCAAAATTTACCTTGGGTTGCATTAAAATTGTTCATATATTTAGACATGACAATTGGAGAGAGTTGGCATAGCAAGCATCCGGCTACCATGTCCATCATGGTGTATTGCACATCTATCAATGGCCGATGCTTATTCTTGCCAACATAGGTAAGGCCGAATTGGAGCTCACCATATCGGCCACTAATGAAACTTTTATGCAGGCAAAGCAAGCATTGGAGGAAGTTCATTCTTGATTATCTGCAAAATCCTAGTGAAAGGGTGAATAATATAATTTGGAGGATGGCTTTGAGATACATATCTATGGAACCTTATCATCGGATTGTTATATAAGTTGAGAAGTTTTCACCCAGATTGCATCAAGAGGTTCAAATAAGCAACGACCGATATATTACTATCATCCTAAGCAAAGACATGGCCAATAAATAACTATCACCCTTAGCATAAACATGGCTGATAGATTATTATCGCCCAGATAAATATAAATGGCCGATGGAGTGTTGACATCATACTTAGAACAAATACATTGCAAATTATTTTTGGGCATGCAAGTTTTTGCCAAAAAACAGGGGGCATGTGTTGACACCAGATTTTGGCACGGTCAAGAAATTAATTAATATGGCCGCAAATGGAGAAGTGATCTACATAAAAAATTGTATTGTCGATATGAACATCTTTTAAGTTTGGTCCATCGCCATCCGATCTCATCTTGAAGGCTGAAGTTGTGTTCGAAATACTGATATTTTGTATTCAGAACACTATTCGGCTCATTACGCCCCCAAGACCACCTCGTATGAAAAAACAATCTACACGGATTATCTTCGTCTCGTCGAAACAATTGATTTTGATATAAAACTAGTTCCAATCCGAGTTTGTATGCAAAATTTAGAGCCATCGGAATGCAGCTCTATCAAGAGGCAGAAAATGGCGCGCCCCCCATAAGACGCCATGTCTGATGGGTAGCGCGAGTATAGCCAGTATGGCGCGAGGTAGCGCGACTAATAGGCTGTTTTGCATGAGCGATTTGACCCTCAAGATAACCTCTTACCAAAAAACGTTCAACATAAAAGTTGTTCGCCTCGTCGAATTGGTCAAGATTGCTTTTGTACCCGTTTCCATCTGAGGTCGTTTACCACCACAAAAAAGACTCGCAAGGTGCAGCCAGTTTAAACCAAACAGTTCTGGAAAGTTCGGATAAAACCAATCCAAATTTGACTAGGGTTTTGGACGTGAATCCAAGCCTTTTCCTTGCACGGGAAGTCCAGCCGCCTCTTATATACCTAAGGGGTGATGGACGATTGAATAACACGCAATCGATCAACTCATCTACCACTTTCTTATCTTTTATCTTTTCTCCTTAACCCTAGTTTTTCTTCTTCCTCGTTCTTCGTATGTTATTCTTGCTGCAGGGTGGTGAACCTCGAGGCCCTAGGGGCGATCAGGTCAACCTAGGGCAGCCCATAGCCGCTGCGCGCCCAGATGGGGTCCCTCTCGGGTGCGTGGGGTTTTGGGTCTTCAAAAGCACCTGCCAGATTCCTTCCGTACCGTGCTTCCAGCGGGTCTCCTTCGACGTGAGCTACGGTGCATCACCCCCGGCGTCGAGGATACACGGTGACGTGCTCGTGTGCGAACATGTCGCCATATAAACTCAGATGGGGATGAATTGTGTGCTTGGGGGAAGGTGTGTGTGTGTGCGGTGTGTGTGTGTGTGTGTGTGTGTGTGTGTGTGTGTGTGTGTGTGTTAGATATTGAGAGAAATCAAACCTATGGAGAGAAATGTATGTCTATGTGACGGAAAGCTACATGCTAAATAGGGTTTTCACGAAGAGATTGTGCGTGAGAGATAGAGAGCGATGTGCAGGCCTTGAGGTGGGCAGGGGCTGGGTGAGGGTGTCAAAATGTGTGCGTTGATGCATGTGTTACATGCGATCGTGCGAGGGTCGGACGAATCGAGAGAGATGATTGTTCTGTTACGAATGCTCCTCTCTCTCTCTCTCTCACGCACACACACACACACGCGCACACACACAAGTAAAATAGAAGACCGTTATCTCATGTATACACAACGTATCGGCATCTGTCTATGTCTCACTCGTGCATGATCATTTTCACATTCACACCTCTCTTTGTCTCTATCACACGCACACCGTCTCCACATTTCCCTTCCGCCACAACACACATATGGACACATACACACAATCTCTCTCAGTCACACACACAGAATCAGTATTAAAAAAACTAGGGCACACCTAAAACGTACAAATCCAAATAAACACGAACTGGAGCTAAATTCAAATATATGGAAATATTTTAGCGTCAAGAACTTTTCCAAGGAAAAAAGTTGACTAATATTCGGGGATTGTTTTCACACACACAAAAAGGTTCGATGGATGTCCTTCGAGCGCGACATGGTGACGCACCGTTCGGTCGACCGCGCGGCCGCGGTTCATGTGCTTGCACAAGATTCCGTATTGTGGTTGTGGTAACTAATATAAGCGATGCCTCAGTCTAATGTTTACGTGTACTAGTAAGGTTTTCTTTTACGTTTGACCAATCCTATATAAAACTAAACTAAGCTCCCATACGTGCACTCATCAATATGCCGCCGTCGCTATTGCGCAATCTGGCGTCCGCCTGCTTCGACCAACAATTTCTCGCCCATCACCGCCATGTCGCCGCCATCCCTATGCCATGAAGCCGAAGGCTCGCCCGCTCACGATGTCTGCAGTCCCTCCTTGAGATGTCGCCGCACTGCCAAGCACGCAAGCAGCTGGTGAAGCCGCGTCTTTGCATGCAGCTACAAAGAGGACGAGCGCGTGCTCCAGCACACCGGCGAGGAGGAACTAGCGTGCCATTGTCGTCTTCACCCACGCGGAGGAGGCACACATGGTGGCTGTCGCGGCGGAAGCCAGTCGCGGCCGCGCCTAGCCCGCAAACCGGGTGCGGATGTGGAATCTACCTTCGAGACCTTGAATGCCACGTCGATCCTGCATGAAGGAGCAATTTGGGTCAGTCGACTCTTCTGAGCCGTTGGATGCAACATGGATGGCAAGAAGTGCTTCTTTAACCTCCAAAATTGATGCACTATTCATCTTCTCAGCCCGCCACACGCCTAACCGCCTGCCGTCGTTGCCCCGCCCTCCCCTGAACCGCCTGCTAACGCCATCCTCCCCCCACCCCCGCCATCCGTTTAACCCTGGGCACGATCCATTTTTTCGGTGAACTGCATTCCACACCCAGCACTCGTAAGATAGATCATGGGCACCCTGCCACCCTAATATAGATACTGGGGTAGCTTCTCTACCGTCTTCTTCCTTCGCTCCATCGAACTTCTTTCACAAATCGACTGACCCAAATTATACTACTAGTACGAACGTATTAAGTACAGTAGGAACACGAAGATACGAGCAGTAGTACCAACTGCAAGAAGAACAGTAGTAAGATATAGTACTGGTACTACTGTATGTACTAAAGAGTTCAAATAACAAGAAAGAACATAAAGTTCAAATAACAAGAAAGAACATAAACATAGTTCTGCTGGGGGCTCAGCACAACACACCCCTGAAATAAAACTAAGCAACTAGTCCGCTTGACACTGTAGTAGAACCAGCATGAGCGATGGCACTGCCACCTTACTCAGAGTCCGAGTCCATGTCCTCGACTTCGTCCTCGCCCCTATTCCTCTTCCTCTTCGCCGATGCCTCTTTGCTTGAACCGGGCACTGTGCTCTGCTTCTTCATCCAACCCCTATAGATATTTAAACAAAGGTAGGCATCCATTGCTGCATACGGGATGTGATCTTCGTCTAATGTCTTTGACTCCCATGCATGATAAAACTCGTGGTGAGGTTTCTTCAGTTTAGCGTCCGAAGGATCAATCATGGCTGCTGCCAGGGTCAACATTGAAGGCTGAGAGGAGGACGCCAGGCTTGCCTTCTGAAGATCGAAGGGATGGCCTACAATAAGGTCTATCCGACCCAGGACATCCCTGTCGTTCCTAAAGTCTACAGTAATGAATTTCACTCTTTCATCCTTGAGGAAGTTCTTAAAATCCTGGCACTCAACGTCGGCATGGGCATATGTGGTAGACCAAGCAAACATTATGTACGCAAACCTGGATCACGGAGCGCCTCTTCTTCTCTGCCTCCTTTACAATCTTCTCTCTTTCCAGGACTATGGTGTACTCAACATCTAGCCCAGTGACCCACTCATCCTTTGAACTACTGAACATGTGTAGGAAGCGAGCAAGGCATGCTTTCACCGTCGCGGATCCATGTGTGTAGATGACGATGAACTCATCACCAGTGATGGATCTAACTTGGTACTCAGCGGTGACCATGGAGATTTGGGAGGCCATGGATTTTGGAGGAGGGTTAGGAGAAGTTGAACTGGTGTATTGTGAAAGGATAGGATGACTGGGAGCGAGCTGTTGTAAGGTAGTAGTAGAAGACGGGGATGAGTAGGGCGTGCGAACGGCGTGGGGTTGTTGGCTTGCCCGATGGATAAACGGCTGCAAGCCCCCAAAGAGTTCTCGAGTACTATATGGGACCCGCTAGATATCATGTCTACTAGACCCATATCATAGGCCTGATGGTTTAGCTTCTGCCGGTTCGCACGCCATGTCGGTGCGTGGATGTAACTTCACTTAATTCTGTCAACCGTGGCGCCTCCCACGACCTTCGCCTCCCTCGCGCGGTCGTGCCCTTTGAGACTTTGACCGGCTACAGAGGGGCATTTTTTGCCTAGTCCGCATGCATGATACTCCCTCTGGTCCTTTTTACTTCTGTCAACCGTTTGCGAAGTGTTTGACCAAATTTATACTAAAAATATCAATATCTACAATTCTGATTATAATGAGTGTAAGAACTACGTTCCATAATGAGTATAAAAATATTGATTTGACATTGTGAATGTTGATACATTTTTCTATAAGTTTGGTCAAAGTAGAGGTACATTGACTTCACACAAAACTTAAATGCACAATGCAAACTAGTTCCTCTGTCTAGGTGCGTGCCATGTCCTATCTAGTCATCACAACAAGGTTAGCTATTAGAGTACTACTACCTCCCTTCTAGTTTATAGGGTTTGATTCAAAAATTTCACCTACTCTTACCAAGATAGAGGCGGTGGAATAGTTTTTGTAGTATGCAAAAGTACTCAACTAATGCCATTGTTCTTCACAAAAAATGTGTTTACCAATGCATGATCGCATTGCATGCATGCATGAACACTAGTTACTCTAGCCCCCCTCTATTCTTTAATTGTTTGCCTCATCAGCATGTTTGCTATTCCCGTGTGCATGATACCAGCTAAGATACCACCATTATGGCCTGCCTTAATCATCGCATGTAATAATTTAGTGCACCTTGAAATATGAACATGTGTGGGGCGTGTATGTTTTTAATGACTTGAGACTATACCTAGCCCGGCATGCAAGATGACTTATTATCCACCATTACCCATACCTGCAGGAAGCCCGTTCATCTCCAAATCTTTTCCTCTCCAGTTACTTAACTGCAGGTGCATATCTTATGGGATGCTGCTTCAGTTACTTAAATGCAGGTGCATTGGGTCACTAACATATGGGCCCAACAGGGATCTGGCCCACATGTCAGTGACGCAACTGGACCTGCAGTTAAGTCAGTGCAGCTCAGTCCATGTCTTACGTAGGTGTGCCATTGCTCGCTATAAATATTGCGCCTCCCACGGCATTCGGAAGAACGCTCACGTTCATCGCTATCTCCCCCCTCCCTCTCACGTTGACCACCATGGCATCGCCCCTCCCAAGCCCTAGGCGCCCCTTGCTGCACCGTGCGGACGGTCACACGTTGTCGTTCCATTCCTCGCCGCCACTAGTCGAGGAGGATGCATTGGTGTTCCGCTCCTCGCCGCGACGCGTCGAGGTGGACGCGTTGGCGTTCCCAATCTCGCCAGCAC
>NC_041385.1:548211576-548237132 GCF_002162155.2 Triticum dicoccoides
CTTGAGGAGCTTTGGAAAGAAATGGATGTTTCCTTGTGGGAGGCTTTGCCTCTGACAGAGCGCGCCAGAATAGAGGAGGAGAAGAAGGCCGAGGAAGGGAAGCGCGCCGCGAGGCAAGCTACCTGGCAGGCCTATGTCGCGTCCGAGAGAGTCAGGTAATTGGCTCTTTGGCAGAAGGCTCGTGCGAGGGCCGTGAGGGTGGTGGAGGACACCCGTGCCAAAGTCGTGAGTGCAGTCGGGCCCAAGCACCTCATCTACGCTTTGCGGTACGTGGACTAGGTGCACGCTTCTAGCGAGGAGGAGTACCTGTTGGCGCCCGGATCACCACACCGGTGAGATCACGCTCGCCCGCTGGCAAGTCGCCAATCAGCACCTCGCAAGTTGCGAGGCTGAGGAAGAGGCGTTGTGTTGGCGCGCTGGGAAACGGCCGCGCACCAGGGCACTCATGGCGTGCCGCAAGCGCTCCTGCGAGCGTCGTGGCTTTTAGTAGGAGTATAATTTAGTTCCGTAAGGCGATCTCATTATTTTTGGGACATAAATGATAAATCCTGAACGTTCAGGAATTATTAGCATCCTTAATTAAGTATGTAAAAGGGAAAGTTTGGAAACCTTGTGTATCCGTATGCATTTTGTAAGTACATGCATATAACACAAACTTTACTATATACTATCGCACTACACGTCTCTCTCTATATATGCTTACAGACTGTGCTAGTCCCTCCGTCCAGGTGAATAAGTCATCTTTGGTTGTGCATCGTGACCAAGAAGGAGGGAAGACTTATACACCTAGACGGAGGGAGTACTACTATTACTTATGTACGTGCAAATCCACGTTTTAACATTACGATGCGGTTTTTTTTAAAGTAGAAAAACAACACTAGTCAAGCTTGTGAAACAATTCAATGCAAAACAAATGCAAAAATGCTCGTTTGATCGTTTACTTTTATCTTCCTTCTTTGTGGTTATTCCTCTGTCGTACTTTGTACGGACTATCTCACTGGTTGGAAGGCATGCAAATTCCCAAACCGCTTCCTACACCCTGTACAGAATTTTTTGCCTAACAAGTTGTGCCATGCAATTGGAATTCCAACTTGAGTACTACTACTAGTAGGAGTTCCAAGGGCCAGTTATTTTAGGCTTCTAGATTAGTAATCCCATAACTACTACCTCTGTTCTGGTTTATTGGTTGATACGTCTCCAACGTATCTATAATTTTTGATTGTTCCATGCTATTATATTACCCCTTTTGGATGTTTATGGGCTTTATTTTACACATTTATATCATTTTTGGACTAACCTACTAAGCGGAGGCCTAGCCCGTATTGCTGTTTTTTTGCCTATTTCAGTATTTCGAAGAAAAGGAAAATAAAACAGAGTCCAAACGGAGTGAAACCTTTGGGAGCGTAATTTTTGTAATGAACGTGATCTAGAGGACTTGGAGTGCAAGTCAAGAAGCAGCCGAGGCTCCCACGAGATAGGAGGGCGCGCCCCCACCTTGTAGGGCACGCCACACTGTCTCGTGGGCCCCTCGGGCGGCCACCGACGTACTTCTTCCTCCTATATATATATACCTATGTACCTCGAAAACATCCAGGGGCAGGACGAAACACAATTTCCACCACCGTAACCTTCTGTATCCGCGAGATCTCATCTTGGAGCCTTCGTTGGCACTCTGCCGGAGGGGGAATCGACCATGGAGGGCTTCTACATCAACATCCTTCCCTCTCCGATGAGTTGTGAGTAGTTTACCACAGACCTATGGGTCCATAGTTATTAGCTAGATGGCTTCTTCTCTCTTTTTGGATCTCAATACAATGTTCTCCCCCTCTCTTGTGGAGATCTACTCGATGTAATCTCTTTTTTTGCGGTGTGTTTGTCAAGATCCGATGAATTGTGGGTTTATGATCAAGTTTATCTATGAATAATATTTGAATCTTCTCTAAATTTTATTTTATGTATGATGAGTTATCTTTTCAAGTCTCTTCGAATTATCAGTTTGGTTTGGCCTACTAGATTGGTCTTTCTTGCCATGGGAGAAGTGCTTAGCTTTGGGTTCAATCTTGCGGTGTCCTTACCCAGTGACAGAAAGGGTTGCAAGGCACGTATTGTATTGTTGCCATCGAGGATAACAAGATGGGGTTTATATCATATTGCTTGAGTTTATCCCTCTACATCATGTCCTCTTGCTTAATGCATTACTCTGTTCTTATGAACTTAATACTCTAGATGCATGCTGGATAGCGGTCGATGTGTGGAGTAATAGTAGTAGATGCAGGCAGGAGTCGGTCTACTTGTTATGGACGTGATGCCTATATACATGATCATGCCTAGATAACGTCATAATTATTCGCTTTTCTATCTATTCCTTGACAGTAATTTGTTCACCCACCATAATACTTATGCTCTTGAGAGAAGTCTCTAGTGAAACCTATGGCCCCCGGGTCTATCAACTATCATATTTTCTTCCAATCTACTTATATTTGCATCTTTATTTTCTGCATCTATATTATAAAATACCAAAAATATATTTATTTTATCATACTATCTCTATCAGATCTCACTTTCGCAAGTGGCCGTGAAGGGATTGACAACCCCTTTGTCGCGTTGGTTGCGAGTTCTTTATTTGTTTGTGTAGGTTCGCGGGACTTGTTGAGGAGCCTCCTACTGGACTTATACCTTGGTTCTCAAAAACTGAGGGAAATACTTACGCTACTATTGCTACATCACCCTCTCCTGTTCAAGGAAAACCAACGCAAGCTCAAGACATAGCAAGAAGGATTTCTGGCGCCGTTGCCGGGGAGGTCTTCGCTCAAGTCAAGACATACCAAGTACCCATCACAAACTCATCTCCCTCGCATTTACATTATTTGCCATTTGCCTCTCGTTTTCCTCTCCCCCACTTCACCCTTGTCGTTTTATTCGCCCTCTCTTTCCCAATCTCCTCTCTCTTTTCCGCTTACCTTTTTCTGTTTGCTTGTGTGTTGGATTACTTATCGCCATGGCGCAAGATAATACCAAATTGTGTGATTTCTTGAATACCAATAATAATGATTTCCTTAGTACTCCAATTGCCCCTCTTAATGATGTTGAGTCTTGTGAAATCAATGCTGCTTTGCTGAATCTTGTTATGAAAGATCAATTCACCAGCCTTCCTAGTGAAGATGCCACTACTCATCTAAACAACTTTGTTGATTTGTGTGATATGCAAAAGAAGAAATATATGGATAACAATATTGTCAAATTGAAGTTATTTCCATTTTCACTTAGAGATCGTGCTAAACTTTGGTTTTCGTCTTTGCCTAAAAATAGTATTGATTCTTGGAACAAGTGCAAAGATGCTTTTATCTCTAAGTATTTTCCTCCCGCTAAGATCATCACTCTTAGGAACGATATTATGAATTTTAAACAACTTGATCATGAGCATGTTGCCCAATCTTGGGAAAGATTAAAATTGATGCTTCGCAATTGCCCTACTCATGGTTTGAATTTATGGATAATCATAAAAAAAATTATGCCAGTTTGAACTTTTCTTCTAGAAATCTCTTAGATTTGGCCGCGTGAGGCACGTTTATCTAAATAACATTGGGTGATGCTACAAAACTTCTTGATAATATTATGGCTAACTATTCTCAATGGCACACTGAAAGATCTTCTAGTAAAAAAGTGCCTGCTATAGAAGAAATCAATGTTTTGAGTGGAAAGATGGATGAACATATGAAATTGTTTGCTACTAAAAACACTCCTTTTGATCCTAATGATATGCATTTGTCTTCCTTGATTGAGAATAATAATGAATCTATGGATGTGAATTTTGTTGGTAGGAATAATTTTGGAAACAATGCTTATAGAGGAAAATTTAATGCTAGACCGTTCCCTAGTAATTCCTCTAATAATTATGGAAATTCCTACAATAATTCTTATGGTAATTTCAATAAGATGCCTCTGATTTTGAGAATAGTGTGAAAGAATTTATGATTTCTCAAAAGAATTTTAACACTTTGCTTGAAGAAAAATTGCTCAAAGTTGATGATTTGGCTAGGAACGTTGATAGACTTTCGCTTGATGTTGATTCTCTTAAGATTAGATCTTCTCCTCCTAAGCATGATATCAATGAGTCTCTCAAAGCAATGAGAATTTCCATTGATGAGTGTAAGGAAAGAACCGCTATATTGCGTGCAAAAAAGATAGCTTTATAAAAGCGTGTTCTTCTAGTTTCCTTGAAAATAATGATGAGGATCTTAAAGTTATTGATGCGTCTCCTATTAGATCTATGTTTTGCAATATGAATTTTGATAATTATGGGACTGATTATGAATCAACTTTGCCTAGAAGGTGTCCCAAGAGTTCGGAGTTTTTAGATCTTGATGCTAATTTTGGTAAAAGTAAGATTGGATAAGTCACAACTTTAAATAGCATTGAACCCACTATCTCAGATTTCAAGGAATTTGATTATGATAATTGTTCTTTAGAAGGTTGTATTTCCTTGTTGCAATCCGTTGTTAATTCTCCACATGCTTATAGTCAAAACAAAGCTTTTACCAAACATATTGTCGATGCCTTCATGCAATCTTTTGATGAAAAACTTAATTTGGAAGTTTCTATACCTGGAAAACTTAATGATTAGTGAGAGCCTACTATAAAGATTAAAATTAAAGATTATGAGTGTTTTGCTTTGTGTGATTTGGGTGCTAGTGTTTCCACGTTTCCGAAAACTTTATGTGATATTCTAGGTTTCCATGATCTTGATGTTTGCTCGTTAAATTTGCACCTTGCGGATTCCACCATTAAAAAGCCAATGGGAAGGATCAATGATGTTCTTATTATTGCAAATAGAAATTTGGTGCCCGTGGATTTTATCGTTCTTGATATAGATTGCAACCTTTCTTGCCCCATTATTCTTGGTAGACCTTTCCTTAGAACGATTGGCGCCATTATTGATATGAAGGAAGGGAATATTAGATTCCAATTTCCATTAAAGAAAGGCATGGAGCACTTTCCAAGAAAGAAAGTCAAATTACCTTATGAATCTATCATGCGAGCTGCTTATGAACCAAGTGCCAAAGATGGCACTTGTTAGATCTATCTTCACTTGTATTCCTAGCTAGGGGCGTTAAACGATAGCGCTAGTTGGGAGGCAACCCAATTTTCTTTGTGTTTTTTGTTTTTGTTCCTGTTTAGTAATAAATTTTGCATCTACTTTTGTTTAGATGTGTTTTGATGTTTTATTATGGAAAACTTTGTTTTTGCCACTCTAGTTTTTGCCAACTTTGCTTATGCCACTCTAGAATTTGACATCCCACATTTGCCACTCTTAGCTTTTGACAATACATCACAAACCATTTCATGGCAAAAACAATAATTTTTTATTTCAATTTTGCCACTCTTAGCTTTTGACATGTATTACAATTGCCAATCTAAATTTTTTGCTTTCGCCACGGAATGGCAAAAGTGATATATTGTTAAAAACTAAGAGTGGAAAAAGTGAAATGTCAAATTCTAGAGTAGCATAAGCAAAGTTGGCAAAAACTAGACTGGCAAAAACAAAGTTTTCCCTTTTATTTAGTGTTTGTGCCAAGTAGAACCTATAGGATAAACTATGATGATAATTGATTTGATTCTGCTGAAAAACAGAAACTTTGCGCTCACGAGAAAAAAATCATTAAATCACACAAACGTGCTTTTGCATTGGTTCATTTTTCTGCTGATCAATAAACAAATTTTCCAGTACGTCCTATTTTGGTAGGAATTTTGGAGTTCCAGAAGTTTGCGTTAGTTAAAGATTGCTACAGACTGTTCTGTTTTTGACAGATTCTATTTTTCGTGTGTTGTTTGCTTATTTTGATGCATCTATGGCTAGTAAAATAGTTTATAAACCATAGAGAAGTTGGAATACAGTAGGTTTAACACAAAATAAATAAAGAATGAGTTCATTACAGTACCTTATGTGGTGATTTTGTTTTCTTTCACTAATGGAGCTTATAAGATTTCCTGTTGAGTTTTGTGTTGTGAAGTTTTCAAGTTTTGGGTAAAGCTTTTATGGACTATGGAATAAAGGGTGGCAAGAGACCAAGCTTGGGGATTCCCAAGGCACCCCAAGATATTCAAGGATAGCCAAAAGCCTAAGTTTGGGGATGCCCCGGGAAGGCATCCCCTCTTTCGTCTTTGTTCATTGGTAACTTTACTTGGAGCTATATTTTTATTCGCCACATGATATGTGTTTTGCTTGGAGCGTCGTGTATTATATTAGTCTTTGCTTTTTAGTTTACCACAATCATCCTTTCTGTACACACCATTTTGGAGAAACATATTTGTTTAGAATTTGCTAGGATACTCTATGTGCTTCACTTATATCTTTTGAGTTGGATAGTTTTTGCTCTAGTGCTTCACTTATATCTCTTAGAGCATGGTGGTGAATTGATTTTATAGAAATTTCTTCTCTCTCATGCTTCGCTTATATTATTTTGAGAGTCTTTTAGAACAGCATGGTATTTGCTATGGTTATAATTTGGTCCTAGAATGGTGAGCATCCAAGTTGGGTATAATAAAAACTATCATAGGAAGTGAATTGGATGCTATGATCAATTTGATACTTGATAACTGTTTTGAGATTTGGAGGTAGTGATATTAAAGTCATGCTAGTTGGGTGATTATGAATTTAAAGAATGCTTGTGTTGAAGTTAGCACGTCCCGTAGCATGCACGTATGGTTAAAGTTATGTAACAAATTTGAAACATGAAGTGTACCTGGCTTGTGCATCCTTATGAGTGGCGGTCGGGGACGAGAGATGGTCTTTTCCTACCAATCTATCCCCCTAGGAGCATGCGCGTAGTACTTGATTTTTGATGACTTCTAAATTTTTGCAATAAGTATATGAGTTCTTTTTGACTAATGTTGAGTCCATGGATTATACGCACTTTTACCTTTCCGCCATTGCTAGCCTCTTCGGTACCGTGCATTGCCCTTTCTCACCTTGAGAGTTGGTGCAAACT
The DNA here is from genome assembly GCF_002162155.2 of Triticum dicoccoides. Lineage (NCBI taxonomy): Eukaryota > Viridiplantae > Streptophyta > Magnoliopsida > Poales > Poaceae > Triticum > Triticum dicoccoides. The sequence goes on from NC_041385.1 coordinate 548,218,566, forward strand.
TCGTCGGTGCATCCAAACCCCGTGATATGATATGCTCTATCACACATAAACCTCCTTATATCTTCCTCAAAACAGCCACCATACCTACCTATTATGGCATTTCCATAGCCATTCCGAGATATATTGGCATGCAACTTTCCACCGTTCCGTTTATCATCATCATGACATACATTACTCTTGTCATATTGCCATTGCATGATCATGTAGTTGACATCGTATTTGTGGCAAAGCCACCATGCATTATTTTTCATACATGTCACTTTTGATTCATTGCATCATCCCGGTACACCGCCGGAGGCATTCATATAGAGTCATATCTTGTTCTATTTTCGAGTTGTAATTCATATGTTGTAATCAATAGAACTGTGATGATCATCATTTCTAGAGCATTGCCCAAAGAAAAAAAAGAGGAAAGGCCAAAAGAAAAAAGAAAGGCCCAAAAAAAAGGGCAATGCTACTATCTCCTTTTCCACACTTGTGCTTGAAAGTAGCACCTTGTTCTTCATGTAGTGAGTCTAATATATTGTGATTCAAAGTAGCATCATGTTTTTCATATAGTAAGTCTCATAAGTTGTCATTTTCATACTAGTGGGAATTTTTCATTATAGCACATGGCTTGTATATTCCTACGATGGGCTTCCTCAAATGCCCTAGGTCTTCATGAGCAAGCAAGTTGGATGCACACCCACTAGTTTTCTTTTGTTGAGCATTTATTTATAGCTCTAGTGCAACCGTTGCATGGCAATCCCTACTCCTCATGTTGACATCAATTGATGGGCATCTCTATAGCCCGTTGATTATCCTCGTCAATGTGAGACTTTCTCTTTTTTTGTCTTCTCCACACAATCCCCATCATCATATTCTATTCCACCCATAGTGCTATATCCATGGCTCACGCTCATGTACTGCGTAAAGGTTGAAAAAGTTTGAGATTATTTATGTATGAAACAATTGCTTGGCTTGTCATCGGGGGTATAGAAGTTGGGAACATCTTTCTGTGACGAAAATGAAGCATAGCCTATCTATATGACTTTGTAGGGATGAAATTTCTTTTGCCATGTTATTTTGAGAAGACGTGATTACTTTGATTAGTATGCTTGAAGTGTTACTATTTCTTTTATAAATCTGAACTTTTATTTTGAATCATTTGGATCTGAACATTCATGCCACATTAAAGAAAATTACATTGAGAATTATGCTAGGTAGCATTCCACATCAAAAATTTCTTTTTTATCATTTACCTACTCAAGGACGAGCAGGAATTAAGCTTGGCAATGCTTGATACATCTCCAATGTATTTATAATTTTTGATTGTTCCATGATATTATATTACCCCTTTTGGATGTTTAGGGGCTTTATTTTACACATTTATATCATTTTTGGACTAACCTACTAACCGGAGGCCCAGCCCATATTTCCGTTTTTTTGCCTATTTCAGTATTTCAAAGAAAAGGAATATCAACGGAGTCCAAACGGAATGGAACCTTCGGGAGCGTGATTTTTGGAACGAACGTGATCCAGAGGACTTCGAGTGCAAGTCAAGAAGCAGCCGAGGCTCCCACGATATAGGAGGGCGCCCGTCCCCCCTGTAGGGCGCGCCCCCCCCTATAGGGCGTTCCCCCTGTCTCGTGGGCCCCTCGGACGGCCACCGACGTACTTCTTCCTTCTATATATACCTATGTACCCCGAAAACATCCAGGGGCAGGACGAAACACAATATCCACCACCGTAACCTTTTGTATCCGCGAGATCTCATCTTGGAGCCTTCGTCGGCACTCTGCGGGAGGGGGAATCGACCACGGAGTGCTTCTACATCAACATCCTTGCCTCTCCGATGAGTTGTGAGTAGTTTACCACAGACCTACGGGTACATAGTTATTAGCTAGATGGCTTCTTCTCTCTTTTTGGATCTCAATACAATGTTCTCACCCTCTCTTGGGGAGATCTATTCGATGTAATCTCTTTTTGCGGTGTGTTTGTCGCGATCCGATGAATTGTGGGTTTATGATCAAGTTTATCTATGAATAATATTTGAATCTTCTCTGAATTATTTTATGTATGATTGAGTTATCTTTGCAAGTCTCTTTGAATTATCAGTTTAATTTCGCCTACTAGATTGGTCTATCTTGCCATGGGAGAAGTCTTAGCTTTGGGTTCAATCTTGCGGTGACCTTACCCAGTGACAGAAAGGGTTGCAAGGCACGTATTGTATTGTTGCCATCGAGGATAACAAGATGGGGTTTATATCATATTGCTTGAGTCTATCCCTCTACATCATGTCATCTTGCTTAATGCATTACTCTGTTCTTATAAACTTAATACTCTAGATGCATGCTGGATAGCGGTCGATGTGTGGAGTAATAGTAGTAGATGCAGGCAGGAGTCGGTCTACTTGTTATGGACGTGATGCCTATATACATGATCATGCCTAGATAACGTCATAATTATTCGCCTTTCTATCAATTTCTCCACAGTAATTTGTTCACCCAACGTAATACTTATGCTCTTGAGAGAAGTCTCTAGTGAAACCTATGGCCCCCGGGTCTATCTCCTATCATATTTTCTTCCAATCTACTTATATTTGCATCTTTATTTTCTGAATCTATATTATAAAATACCAAAAATATTTTTATTTTATCATACTATCTCTATCAGATCTCACTTTCACAAGTGGCCGTGAAGGGATTGACAACCCCTTTGTCGTGTTGGTTGCGAGTTCTTTATTTGTTTGTGTAGGTTCGTGGGACTTGTTGAGGAGCCTCCTACTGGATTGATACCTTGGTTCTCAAAAACTGAGGGAAATACTAACGCTACTATTGTTGCATCACCCTCTCCTCTTTGAGGAAAACCAACGCAAGCTCAAGACGTAGCAAGAAGGATTTCTGGCACCGTTGCCGGGGAGGTCTTCGCTCAAGTCAAGACATACCAAGTACCCATCACAAACTCATCTCCCTCGCATTTACATTATTTTCCATTTGCCTCTCATTTTCCTCTGCCCCACTTCACCCTTGCCATTTTATTCGCCCTCTCTTTCCCAATCTCCTCCTCTCTTTTCTTCTCGCCTTTTTCTGTTTGCTTGTGTGTTGGATTACTTGTTACCATGGACCAAGATAATACCAAATTGTGTGATTTCTCGAATACCAATAATAATGATTTGCTTAGTACTCCAATTGCTCCTCTTAATGATGTTGAGTCTTATGAAATCAATGCTGCTTTGCTGAATCTTGTTATGAAAGATCAATTCGCCGGCCTTCCTAGTGAAGATGCCACTACTCATCTAAACAACTTTGTTGATTTGTGTGATATGCAAAAGAAGAAAGATACGGATAACAATATTGTCAAATTGAAGTTATTTCCATTTTCACTTAGAGATCGTGCTAAACTTTGGTTTTCGTCTTTGCCAAAAAAATAGTATTGATTCTTGGAACAAGTGCAAAGATGCTTTTATCTCTAAGTATTTTCCTCCCGCTAAGATCATCACTCTTAGGAATGATATTATGAATTTTAAACAACTTCATCATGAGCATGTTGCCCAATCTTGTGAAAGAATGAAATTGATGCATCACAATTGCCCTACTCATGGTTTGAATTTATGGATGATCATACAAAATTTTTATGCCGGTTTGAACTTTGCTTCTAGAAATCTCTTAGATTCGGCCGCGGGAGGCACTTTTATGGAAATAATGTTGGGTGATGCTACAAAACTTCTTGATAATATTATGGCTAATTATTCTCAATGGCACACCGAAAGATCTTCTAGTAAAAAAGTGCCTGCTATAGAAGAAATCAATGTTTTGAGTGGAAAGATGGATGAATTTATGAAATTGTTTGCTACTAAAAACACTCCTTTTGATCCTAATGATATGCCTTTGTCTTCCTTGATTGAGAATAATAATGAATATATGGATGTGAATTTTGTTGGTAGGAGTAATTTTGGAAACAATGCTTATAGAGGAAACTTTAATGCTAGACCGTTCACTAGTAATTCCTCTAATAATTATGGAAATTCCTACAATAATTCTTATGGTAATTTCAATAATTTGCCTCTGATTTTTAGAATAGTGTGAAAGAATTTATGATTTCTCAAAAGAATTTTAACACTTTGCTTGAAGAAAAATTGCTCAAAGTTGATGATTTGGCTAGGAACATTGATAGACTTTCGATTGATGTTGATTCTCTTAAGATTAGATCTTCTCCTCCTAAGCATGATATCAATGAGTCTCTCAAAGCAATGAGAATTTCCATTGATGAGTGTAAGGAAAGAACAGCTATATTGCGTGCTAAAAAAGATAGCTTTATAAAAGCGTGTTCTTCTAGTTTCCATGAAAATAATGATGACGATCTTAAAGTTATTGATGCGTCTCCTATTAGATTTATGTTTTGCAATATGAATTTTGATAATTATGGGACTGATGATGTATCAACTTTTCCTAGAAGGCGTCCCAAGAGTTCGGAGTTTTTAGATCTTGATGCTAATTTTGGTAAAAGTAAGATTGGAGAAGTCATAACTTTAAATAGCATTGAACCACTATCTCGGATTACAAGGAACTTGATTATGATAATTGTTCTTTAGAAGGTTGTATTTCCTTGTTGCAATCCGTTGTTAATTCTCCACATGCTTATAGTCAAAACAAAGCTTTTACCAAACATATTGTCGATGCCTTGGTGGAATCTTTTGATGAAAAACTTAATTTGGAAATTTTTATACCTAGAAAACTTAATGATGAGTGGGAGCCTACTATAAAGATTAAAATTAAAGATTATGAGTGTTTTGCTGTGTGTGATTTGGGTGCTAGTGTTTCCACGATTTCGAAAACTTTATGTGATATTCTAGGTTTCCATGATCTTGATGTTTGCTCGTTAAATTTGCAACTTGCGGATTCCACCATTAAAAAGCCAATGGGAAGGATCAATGATATTCTTATTGTTGCAAATAGAAATTTGGTGCCCGTGGATTTTATCGTTCTTGATATAGATTGCAACCTTTCTTGCCCCATTATTCTTGGTAGACCTTTCCTTAGAACGATTGGCGCGATATTGATATGAAGGAAGGGAATATTAGATTCCAATTTCCATTAAGGAAAGCCATGGAGCACTTTCCAAGAAAGAAAGTCAAATTACCTTATGAATCTATCATGCGAGCTGCTTATGAACCAAGTGCCAAAGATGGCACTCATTAGATCTATCTTCGCTTTTATGCCTAGCTAGGTGCGTTAAACGATAGCGCTAGTTGGGAGGCAACCCAATTTTCTTTGTGTTTTTTGTTTTTCTTCCTGTTTAGTAATAAATTTTGCATCTACTTTCTGTTTAGATGTGTTTTCATGTTTTATTTAGTGTTTGTTCCAAGTAGAACCTGTAGGATAAACTATGATGATAGCTGATTTTATTCTGCTGAAAAACAGAAACTTTGCGCTCACGACAAAAAATTCAATAAATCACAGAAACGTGATTTTGCATTAATTCTTTTTTCTGATGATCAATAAAATAATTGTACAGTACGTCCTATTTTTTTAGGATTTTTAGAGTTCCAGAAGTTTGCGTTAGTTACAGATTGCTACAGACTGTTCTGTTTTTGACAGATTCTGTTTTTCGTGTGTTGTTTGCTTATTTTGATGCATCTATGGCTAGTAAAATAGTTTAGAAACCATAGAGAAGTTGGAATACAGTAGGTTTAACACCAAAATAAATAAAGAATGAGTTCATTACAGTACCTTATACGGTGGTTTTGTTTTCTTTCACTAACAGAGTTTATAAGATTTCCTGTTGAGTTTTGTGTTGTGAAGTTTTCAAGTTTTGGGTAAAGCTTTTATGGACTATGGAATAAAGGGTGGCAAGAGCCTAAGCTTGGGGATGCCCAAGGCACCCCAAGATATTAAAGGATAGCCAAAATCCTAAGCCTGGGGATGCCCCGGGAAGGCATCCCTCTTTCGTCTTCGTTCATTGGTAACTTTACTTGGAGCTATATTTTTATTCGCCACATGATATGTGTTTTGCTTGGAGCGTCGTGTATTATATTAGTCTTTGATTTTTAGTTACCATAATAATCCTTGCTGTACACACCTTTTTGGAGAAGCCTATTTTTTTAGACTTTGCTAGGATACTCTATGTGCTTCACTTATATCTTTTGAGTCTGATAGTTTTTGCTCTAGTGCTTCACTTATATCTCTTAGAGCACGGTGGTGACTTGATTTTATAGAAATTGCTAGTCTCTTATGCTTCACTTATATTATTTTGAGAGTCTTTTAGAACAGCATGGTATTTGCTATGGTTATAATTTGGTCCTAGAATGGTGAGCATCCAAGTTGGGTATAAAAAAACTATCGCAGGAAGTGAATTGGATGCTATGATCAATTTGATACATGATAACTGTTTTGAGATTTGGAGGTAGTGATATTAAAGTCATGCTAGTTGGGTGATTATGAATTTAAAAAATGCTTGCGTTGAAGTTAGCAAGTCCCGTAGCATGCACGTATGGTTAAAGTTATGTAACAAATTTGAAACATGAAGTGTACCTGGCTTGTGCATCCTTATGAGTGGCGGTCGGGGACGAGCGGTGGTCTTTTCCTACCAATATATCCCCCTAGGAGCATGCGCGTAGTACTTGATTGTTGATGACTTCTAAATTTTTGCAATAAGTATATGAGTTCTTTTTGACTAATGTTGAGTCCATGGATTATACGCACTTTTACCTTTCCGCCATTGCTAGCCTCTTCGGTACCGTGCATTGCCCTTTCTCACCTTGAGAGTTGGTGCAAACTTCGCCGGTGCATCCAAACCCCATGATATGATACGCTCTATCACACATAAACCTCCTTATATCTTCCTCAAAACAGCCACCATACCTACCTATTATGGCATTTCCATAGCCATTCCGAGATATATTGTCATGCAACTTTCCACCGTTCCGTTTATCATCATCATGACATACATTACTTTTGTCATATTGCCATTGCATGATCATGTAGTTGACATCGTATTTGTGGCAAAGCCACCATGCATTATTTTTCATACATGTAACTCTTGATTCATTGCATCATCCCGGTACACCGCCGGAGGCATTCATATAGAGTCATATCTTGTTCTAGTTTCGAGTTGTAATTCATATGTTGTAATCAATAGAAGTGTGATGATCATCATTTCTAGAGCATTGCCCAAAGAAAAAAAAAGAGGAAAGGCCAAAAGAAAAAAAGAAAGGCCCAAAAAAAGAAAAGAAAAATAAAAATAAATAAATAAAAAGGGAAATGCTACTATCTCTTTTTCCACACTTGTGCTTCAAAGTAGCACCTTGTTCTTCATGTAGTGAGTCTCATATATTGTGATTCAAAGTAGCACCATGTTTTTCATATAGTATGTCTCATAAGTTGTCTTTTTCATACTAGTGGGAATTTTTCATTATAGAACTTGGCTTGTATATTCCTACGATGGGCTTCCTCAAATGCCCTAGGTCTTTGTGAGCAAGCAAGTTGGATGCACACCCACTAGTTTTCTTTTGTTGAGCATTTATTTATAGCTCTAGTGCATCCGTTGCATGGCAATCCCTACTCCTCATGTTGAAATCAATTGATGGGCATCTCCATAGCCCGTTGATTATCCTTGTCAATGTGAGACTTTCTCTTCTTTTGTCTTCTCCACACAATCCCAATCATCATATTCTATTCCACACATAGTGCTATATCCATGGCTCACGCTCATGTATTGCGTGAAGGTTGAAATTTTTTGTGATTATTTAAGTATGAAACAATTGATTGGCTTGTCATCGGGGGTATAGAAGTTGGGAACATCTTTGTGTGACGAAAATGAAGCATAGCCTAACTATATGACTTTGTAGGGATGAAATTTCTTTTGCCATGTTATTTTGAGAAGACATGATTACTTTGATTAGTATGCTTGAAGTGTTACTATTTCTTTTATCAATATGAACTTTTATTTTGAATCATTTGGATATGAACATTCATGCCACATTAAATAAAATTACATTGAGAATTATGCTAGGTAGCATTCCACATCAAAAATTTCTTTTTTATCATTTACCTACTCGAGGACGAGCATGAATTAAGCTTGGGGATGCTTGATATGTCTCCAACATATCTATAATTTTTGATTTTTCCATGCTATTATATTACCCCTTTTGGATGTTCATGGGCTTTATTTTACACATTTATATCATTTTTGGACTAACCTACTAATCGGAGGCCCAGCCCATATTGCTGTTTTTTTGCCTATTTCAGTATTTCGAAGAAAAGGAATATCAAACGGAGTCCAAATGGAATGAAACCTTCGGGAGCGTGATTTTTGGAACGAACGTGTTCCAGAGGACTTGGAGTGCAAGTCAAGAAGCAGCCGAGGCTCCCACGAGATAGGAGGGCGCGCCCCCCTTGTAGGGCGCGCCCCCTGTCTCGTCGGCCCCACGGGCGGCCACCGACGTATTTCTTCCTCCTATATATACCTACGTACCCTGAAAACATCCAGTGGCAGGACGAAACACAATTTTCACCACCATAACCTTCTGTATCCGCGAGATCTCATCTTGGAGCCTTCACCAGCACTCTACCGGAGGGGGAATCGACCATGGAGGGCTTCTACATCAACATCCTTGCCTCTTCGATGAGTTGTGAGTAGTTTACCACAGACCTATGGGTCCATAGTTATTAGCTAGATGGCTTCTTCTCTCTTTTTGGATCTCAATACAATGTTCTCCCCCTCTCTTGTGGAGATCTATTCGATGTAATCTCTTTTTGCAGTGTGTTTGTCGAGATCCAATGAATTGTGGGTTTATGATCAAGTTTATCTATGAATAATATTTGAATCTTCTCTAAATTCTTTTATGTATGATTGAGTTATCTTTGCAAGTTTCTTTGAATTATCAGTTTGGTTTGGCCTACTAGATTGGTCTTTCTTGCCATGGGAGAAGTGCTTAGCTTTGGGTTCAATCTTGCGGTGTCCTTACCCAGTGACAGAAAGGGTTGCAAGGCACGTATTGTATTGTTGCCATCGAGGATAACAAGATGGGGTTTATATATATTGCTTGAGTTTATCCCTCTACATCATGTCATCTTGCTTAATGCGTTACTCTGTTCTTATGAACTTAATACACTAGATGCATGCTGGATAGCGGTCGATGTGTGGAGTAATAGTAGTAGATGCAGGAAGGAGTCGATCTACTTGTTATGGACGTGATGCCTATATACATGATCATGCCTAGATAATGTGATAATTATTTGCTTTTCTATCAATTGCTTGACAGTAATTTGTTCACCCACCATAATACTTATGCTCTTGAGAGAAGTCTCTAGTGAAACCTATGGCCCCCGGGTCTATCTCCTATCATATTTTCTTCCAATCTACTTTTATTTGCATCTTTATTTTCTGCATCTATATTATAAAATACCAAAAATATATTTATTTTATCATACTATCTCTATCAGATCTCACTTTCGCAAGTGGCCGTGAAGGGATTGACAACCCCTTTGTCGCCTTTGTTGCGAGTTCTTTATTTGTTTGTGTAGGTTCGTGGGACTTGTTGAGGAGCCTCTTACTGGATTGATACCTTGGTTCTCAAAAACTGAGGGAAATACTTACGCTACTATTGCTGCGTCACCCTCTCCTCTTCGAGGAAAACCAATGCAAGCTCAAGCGTAGCATTGGTCCCCATTGTAATCTGTGTCAAATTTTGATCATAAATTTAACTAATGAAATGTTTGTGCATGTCACATGCACTAACATTTTATCAGGTAAATCTTTGGTCAAAATTTAGCACAAATTACAATGGTGGCGAATAAAGCAGGACGGAGTTACTAGTAGTAGTTTAGAAGCCCAAATAAATGAGTGAGGCACCTTAATGGTACTCACCACTGTGACTAGTCTTATGGGAAAAGCTGGGGAAGAGACGACTTATTTTTTAAGCCGCCAAAAGAACTGGCCCTAGGAGTAGTAGCTAGGGATACTAGGAGTAGTAGCTAGGGATCGAGTGTGCGAGATGAACCGGAGAAAGTAAATGCAGAGAGATGAAATGCAAAAAATGGAGGGATGTGATGGTTCCTTGTCCATTTATTTTACCCGGCCACTTATTACTGGGAGTAGTTTGGTTTTGTGATATGACGGCTTTACTGCCGCGCCACGAGCGGGGTGAGACTCCTGTGCAGCACTGCCCTCTACACTAGTACTACATCGGTCGTGGTTTATTAGTCCCGCATTGAATTTGACGGAATATTTAACTGAAAAAATGTTAGTCCATGTTAACAAAAACAATATCGTTGGATTCGTATTTGAACATAGTTTTCAATGATATAATTTTAGGTGACATGCATCAGCATTTATCATACTATATATAATGTTAGTTCAATTTTTGGTCGTACTAATCTATAGTAAGGTGCTCGTGCATTGCATGGAAGAGTGAAATGCATTGATCTGGGAGTTGTTTATTTTGACAAAGGATGTGGGGGTCATCTCAGGTGTAAGGTATCGATAGGTTTCTTCGGATATTATTTCATCTCTAGAGCTCACAAACATCCGGGTGCAATAGATAAAAAAGTATCTTTTTGCAAACAAAAGTGTTCAACTGTTCAACCTGAATCCAAAACTTGTGAAGAAATAACACTTATTGTGCTTTGCAAGAAATGATCTTTAAGAATTAGTTTATGAGTATCCATTGTTATACATGTTGGCTACAGATGGCATGGTACTTTCTTATAGTCAATAGTTGGCTATACTATTAAGTAGTATTAACCATGCCCTTATATACCTAGACAGAGGTATTAAATTAGGATGACTTGGAAGGGGGCAGAGGAGATGTAAGAAATGGTTCATCATAATTCTTTCACCAGTACTGTAGTAAAAATTTCATACATGGAAGATTCTAGACTAAACCATAAATGGATACACTTTTATTCATCCGCGATACTCCAATAGAGCAAGATCATGCTTGGAAGTCTCCACATGCTTAGACAGCGGATTACACTGAGCGAAGACTAATGATCAACATTTAACTTGGTAATGCATATGTCCAGGTGAACCTCCTTGGAGTCCCTGTGCACCATGTTGGGGGACAAATCATGCCATGCATCTTCCATGTCCACATCGGCGGGAAGGTCCCAGCTCGGCACTGTTCTAGTCAGCTTGATGTAGCCAGTGTCACCGCCCATGTACCTCTGAGGGGTAGTAACAGTGAGCACGCACCCGTACATCGGCCTCGTGTCAGTGTCAGCATCAGCGGCGTCGCCCCTGACACACACTACAGAAGACGCTGCCGGTGCCCATGATCAAGAGGAAGATGTTGTCGTCCTCCTCCGAGACTAGTTGGCGGCGGGGATCCTCCAGCGACTCCGGCATGGTGAACGGGTAGCACGCCTCATAGTTGATGTTCTCCGCCAAGGGCCAGTAGTGATCGCTGCACGCCTACGTGACGTGATGCACGATGTCCACCGGCGAGCCCCAAAACGGCATCAAGCATTCATAGCAATAGATGAAGGGCTCCTTGGAGGCATCGACTAGGCCGTCCATGAAACGGGAGTGGCTGTAGGGGACAATGCGCCAGTTGAATATATGAGCAAGCTACTACAAGATTTAGTCTGAATAAGCACAAAATAAATCATGATGGCTATAACAGAGATTAAAATAATCATGTGGACTAGCATAGTAGATGAACAGATCGAATCTAGGACACAGACTAGAAACATGAATTCTACCACAATTTCGAATAGGAAGGACAGAAACACATATGGTGCAACGGGAGCAGCACCGTTGGCGTTCAGGTTGTCGCCCATGTCATTGAGGAAGAGGTTGCCGAGGTCGGGGAAGAAGTCGTTGTCGGTGAAGTCGTCACTGCCAGCAATCGCAAGAGTGCGCTCTACAAATTTCAACAGCGCCCACTGAATGGAGCGCGGGAGGGAATGGCTGTAGGGGACGTTGCGGCTGCCATTGGAGCGCAGGAGTAGCCCACGAAGCAATACATGGAGCTCCTCTCTAGTCTCTACTCTTATCTCTATCTCTACTACTCTTCTTTGTTTTTTATAATATACTAGTTATAGCTGTCAAATCGAATAGTACTGTGCCCTCCACTGCACGCCTGGCTGAACACACCTCCTTGCCTCCATGAAACCTCTCCGTTAAACCCGCATGCAAATCGAGAAACCTACTCTGGCCCGCAGGAGGAAATTTGCCGGTTGTCGCTCGAGAATAATAGAGTCACGTCCAATCCATTTGAGTTAATTGCGTGTACGATTCTCCCTCTATAAAAAGTTAATTGCATCATTAATCTTGTATTCTATGTACTCTGTGGGTTCCACTGTTAGTACAGTGTACATGACTTGCAGGCTGGCTACAGATTTGTACAGAAAGTTAAAAAGAAACAAATCCATCCTTAATCTTGTATTATAAGTACTCTGTGGGTTCCACTGCTAGTACAGTAGCAAAAGAAGTATATATTAAAAAATATAAAAAGATAAAGTTTAGGACATAATTCAAACTAAGGTCATCGCGCTGCGAGCATCCAACCCGGACCAGTACACTAGGTGTTCATTGCGGACAATGCAAGAGATAAACCTTTATAACAATGAGCCCGTCCGTTGCAATGGATCCAAAGTAGAATAATACATATTCACAAATTTGAAAGAAAACAATTTAGTTTTGATATACATATCACTAAAAATATCTTATGTTTCACTCCAAATATATTCTTTGGGCTGTTTTGATGAAGTAAGGGAGGAATGTGGTTGGTTTCAAGATACTAAGGGGTTTTGTGTAAACTGGAGCAGAGAAGTGGGAATTGTTGTAGAAGGCCACAACTTACATCACATCCATTACATGCAGATCTAATGGTCAGAAATGGCGGATGGCAGACGCACCATCATCACGAACTGAGTCTTTTATAGGAGTAGGAGAAGAGAAAAAACCGAGTTGGTGATGATGGTGTGCCTGCCATCTTATAATATAGACTGTCCGATCTATATCTGACGGATAGAAAGCAAACCATGACAATTTTACAAAACATACCCGCACCTCTCTCCACATTTACAGATAAGGCCTTGCCTCGTTCATCCTTATCTCCCACAACCTCATTGCTGAGCAATTAAAAAAGGAAGTCTCTGGAACAATCTGGCATGGTGGCTGCTGCCAGCACCGTCCATCCCCATGCCTCCGCCCAGTCCGACCACCAGTCACCACCACGCCCCACTCCTCCTCACCTTATCTATCATCTTTCTCGAGATATCACTTTTTTGATGAAATGGTAGACATACCATTTTCTGATAAAATTCTCAAGATATCATTAGTTTTTCCACATGGGATTACTCCTGCATGGGTCAATCACAACAGGTGTTTTGTAAAAAAATGCATCTTGATGTTCCATGCAATGCACGGGCATCTTGCTAATTTTTTTTGCATATAATTCCAAACACCACCTAGACACGGTCTTTGACCATTTTACAACTATGTTAGTATCATTGTTAGTGGTCAGCTGGTGCAAGTTATAGCCCCGTGTGTTTTAACCTTTTTTAGTAATGATATCTGGCGATTGTTCGCCACGAGCTCAATCCTGGCGAATCCCACATAACCGTCAGATTTCCATCCGACGGTGGCCTGTTTTTAAGCCATAGTATTTGACAAAACTGCCACCCTTACACACGTACTGTAACTATGTGACGGGCGTTTGCAACTGCCATGGCGGTTCGTAGTCGTTCCATGTTCGGGCATTGAAGTTTATAACTATTTTAGATTAGAATATACTACTCCTTCGGTGCTAGTAGTAGAGCAGAGTCCTACTGCAGTACTACTCTACTCAAACAAGTTAGGAAATAGTAGTAGGTACTGTAGGGAGTACCAGTACAGTGATCACTCAAGCAAGTTGTCTGGTATCGATATGACCCTATGCTGCTGGTATGTGTCTCGTAAGTCAAGCGGCATGCTATAGTCATCATCACCTGTCCACTTCTTGCAGCACATATTTGCTTCTGTCAGCGTTCTGGGAACGGGGGTCCCCAGACTTGCCTGCCTGCGGCCTGCGGCGTGGCTCAAAGGGGGGCCCAGCACGGCCCATCTTCATCGACACAAGCTCAAGACCCTCGCGAGGGGCCAAGCCTCACGGGGCGGACGACAAGGAGCTTCCTCAGGCACGGCCTCATCAGGATGGCTCACGAGGAGGCGGAGAGTTCAAGGCGGGGTACCTCGCGAGGTGCCCATGACGCAAGCCATGACGACCAAGGGCGCCAGCCAGGCGCCAGCCCGCGCAGTGTCCTTCTTTCCTCTTTGGTGCAAGGGGAGCAAGCGCAGGCAAGAGCATCAAGCAAAGGCATCCATTTCGGTGCAAAAGACCAAGACCAGTCCAATGGCAGGATGGAGGTCACCGTGGAGCCCAAGCCGGTGTCACCACCAGAGCCTTTGATAGGCGAGGACCAACTTTAGTCAGGATAAGTGTACTAGATGTTCCCCTTCAAAATGGCCAATTGTTGGTGCCCTTCCCGCTCAACATTTGGGAAGAGGCCCAGGGCCTTTGCCTATAAATAGGACTAGCCACCCACAGGGTAGAGGCATCTCGATAGGAATCTGGAGAGAGGATAGGCATCTAGAATCAACCCCTCCAAAGGGACAACACCACCACAAGAACAGACCCTCGTGAGGCTGTTCTTCCTTGTATTGTTCATCATCAGCCCAACAGGCAATCCACCACACCACACACTGAAGTAGGGTATTACACCACAATGGTGGCCTGAACCAGTATAAATCTTGTGTCCCTTGTGTTGTTCTTCTCGTAGTTTAGATCCTAGCGATTCTTTGAGGAACAGGTAGGCAGAAGGCGAAACCTCCACGCGCACCCCAGTGTTCGAACCTCAAGGGTCTGCCGGAACCCTAAATCCGACATTTGGCGCGCCGGGTAGGGGTGCTCCGGAATTCGTCTTCCATCGCCCTGTTCTTCTCCGACCGTCGCGTCCATGTCTGACGCACGCCGGGTATGCACCGAGCGTCGAGCCGCCCTTGCTTCCCGCGTCGCCCAGACGGCCCCCGTCGGCAGGCACCCTCGTCATTCCCTGTCGCCTGCCGTCAATGCCGCCACCGGCCCAACGGGGAACGAGCAGCAAGCATCGTCCCAGCACCCGTCCATGAGGCGAGACGGCCGCACCGCTACGCCCTCGCTCACCCCCGCTGGTTCTTCGTCCCGCGCGCCCCGCGCGGCCATGGAGGCTCGAGCTGCGCTCATTGTGGCAAACGAGCTCCTGCGCTACCGCCCAGTCGATGAAGTCTACGAAGAATGGCTCGACCGAGTCGCCGAACTCGTTCGCGCCGCTGGGGGCTCCCCGCCGCCATCTTTCTCGCTGCACCTCGCCCTGCCCTGCGCGGGCAATGAAGCTCCTGGGGCGCCTTAGCCGCCTCCCCTTCAAGAAGGCACCCTGGCTCCAAGGCGCGTGGCCCCTGGGCGGAACCCGCCCCGTCAGGAACCAGCGCGGTAGGAGCAGAGCTGCCAAGAAGTCCCTCGCCCTCGAGAAGCTGCCCGAGTGTTCCCTGCTCCGGCTCGTCCCGACCACACTCCTGCCCCAGCACGTCAAGACCCCGCGCTGCACCAGCTGCGGCGCACGGGGACCCGCAGGACCGAGCCCTTCGCCCTCCAAGGCCTCCCGTGCCCACAGCAGGCTGCCGCGCCTTCACCACCGAGCTACACACCGTCGCGTGGCCCGGCAAGTTCAAGCCAGACCTGCCTCCTCGCTACGACGGCACGGCTGACCCTGCAGAGTTCCTCCAGCTCTACGAGCTGGGCATCGAGGCTGCCAACGGAGACGAGAAGGTCATGGCGAACTGGTTTCCCATGGCTCTCAAGGACGGGGCCCGCACCTGGCTTCTGAACATGGCCCCAGGCACAATCTCCTCCTGGGACGAGATGCGCACCCGCTTCATCGGCAACTTCCAGGGTACTCGCGGCCGGCCACCCGCCGTGAGCGACATGCGCCGCATCAAGCAGCAACCAGGGGAAACCCTGCAGAAGTACATCCAGCGCTTCAACAACGCGCGCCTCAAGATTCCCGAGGTGACCGAGGAGGCCATCATCTCAGCCTTCTCTGACGGCGTGCGTGACGTCAAAATGAAGGAGGAGCTCGCAATGCATGAAGATCTGTGCACTTCCTTGGAGCTGTTCAACCTGGCGACCAAGTGCGCCAGGGCTGAGGAAGGGTGTCTCTCCCTCCTCGAGTTGCCTGCTGCAAACCCTGAAGAGAAGAAGCCCAAGGCCAAGGACGTGAAGCGCAAAGGGGCTATCGTGCTTGTGGCAGAACCAGACACCAAGCGGGGCAGAGATCAGCCCAAATCCTACAAGGGCAGTCGGTACTGCGTGTACCACGACCTCCACACCCATAACACCAATGAATGCCAAGAGCTCCGGGCCATGCGTGAAGGACGGACTGGCCCGCGTCCCGACCGCAGCAACCAGGGCTACAGCCGAGGAGGAGGAAGGAACACAGGACGCTGGGAAGACCGCGGCCCACGTCAAGGGTGGCGCGACCAACCTCGCGAGGATCACTGGCAGGACCCGCCTCGCGAGGGAGGCTGGAGGGATCGGCCTCGCGAGGGTCGCCCGCAAGGTAACGCAGGCCTCCCTTCGCTACCGCCGCAGCCAAGGAGAAATGAGGACCGTCATCAGGACGAAGGGGCTGGGGGCTTCCAGGAACCACGTGCGATCGCCTGCATCCTGGGCCGAGCTCAAGCCCCAGCCTCTCAGCGCATCTTCAAGCAGTTCGCCTGCGAAGTGAATGCAGTCCTCCCCAAGCTCGAGGCCACGCGCCCTCTCAGGTGGTCGGTGTGTGCCATCACGTTCAGCTCAGCGGATCAGCTCAAGTGCGCGGCCACAGCCGGAGTCCTCCCGATGCTTTGTTCCCCAATCATCAGCAACGTGCTAGTCACCAGGACCCTCATCGATGGCGGGGCAGGGCTCAACATCCTGTCCGTGGAAACATTCAACAATCTCCAAGTACCCTACAGTCAGCTTCAGCCAACCAAGCCTTTCTCTGGAGTCACCGACGGCTCCACGGTCTCGATTGGGCAGGTCCGCCTCCCCGTCACCTTCGGGGCACGCGACAACTACCGCACCGAGCTCATCGACTTCAACGTCGCCCACATTCGCCTGCCGTACAACGCCATCCTCGGGTACCCAGCGCTGGCCAAGTTCATGGCCGTAACCCACCACGGCTACAACGTCCTCACGATGCCAGGAAGTGGCGGAGTCATCACGGTGCCCTGCGAAGAAGAGAGAGACGCAGTGTGCTCCCTGGAGAGAGCCTTTCAGGCCGCATCACTGGAAGACCCGAATCGTGGAAGCAGGAGGCTTCCCGAGGCCGCCCCCAAGAAGAAGAAGACATCGACTGGCCCGACCCCTTAGGAGGCAGGTTCCTCAGGACCCGCGCCTGCTCAGGGGGAACCTCCTTCCATCGCATAGGGAAGTGCGCCCGGCGCCCTCCTCTGGCAGGGCTCAGGGGCTCTCCCCAGGAGGGCCGTCGACCTCGCCAAGGTCACGAGGGAGGCGCTTGGGCACCACGTGGAGGCGTGTTTCAAAGCACGTTTCCATCAAGAAGGAGCAAGGCAATGAGGGCCAAACCCTCAGGAGTTCGTCAGCAAGGCCATTCAGGAGCTACAGGAGTCAAGCGTCATGAGAGGCAGCCGCCGCTTACCCGCTGTGGCCCCCCATCCAGGCGAGGATGGTGGGCTGCGCGTCTGCATCGACGTACCAAGGCTCAACCAAGCCTCGTCTTAGGAGCGCCTCTGGCCTTCGCGAGTGGGACGCTACGAGGGTCCGCCTCACAGCTACGTTCGCATGCCTTACGGCTCGCCGAACGCGGCTGCTGCGTACCAGTGCATCATGAGGGCCATCCTGGAGGCTCAATAGGTCAGGCATTCCGCAGCCCTTGTGGAGATGGAGACGGTCCGCGAGGAGCCACCAGTGCCTCCGGAGCCTCCCAAGGCCCCAGGGCATGGGGGCTCGTGAGGATTTGCTCCCGCAGCCCACCGAGTCTGCTGCATCAACACCCCTTCGTCTTCAGCGTCATCAGGTGACATCTTTCAAGTTTCATTTCCAGCTGGGAGCGCCCTCAGGGCTGCATTATTACCAGGTCGCGTGGGTCCGTCCCTGTGGCGTGTATCTCTTTTATTTCATGTTCTTAGCTTACTCTGCTGGGGGCGCCCCTCGGGCTGCATTATCCCCAAGCCGCTCGGGTCAGATCCAGTGGCATGTACCCCTCTTGCATTTATCTTAGGGCCATGTTTTCGACCCATCATGCTTGTTGTTTGGTGCCTGTTCATGGTACCTTTTCTTCTTGGATGTCGCAAGCTTGCGCGTTAAAAGGGGGGGTGCCTGAGCATCGCGAGTCAGGGCTCCTACCGGCTCTCCGGCCCTCACCCTCTGGTCTTCCCAAGGCATCGCGCCAAGGCATACCAGCGACGGCTGAGACCAGCCCGAGAGCCGGGACCCGAGGACGTAGAGTTTCGACATCTAACCCAGCTTGCGCGTTAAAGGGGGGGTGCCTGAGCATCGCGACTCAGGTCTCCTACCGGCTCTCCGGCCCTCACCCTCTGGTCTGCCCACGGCATCGCGCC
>NC_041385.1:548237443-548426747 GCF_002162155.2 Triticum dicoccoides
GGCATCGCGCCCCGGCATACCAGCGACGGCTCAGACCAGGCCGAGAGACGGGACCCGAGGACATAGAGTTTCGACATCTAACCCAGCTTGCGCGTTAAAGGGGGGGTGCCTGAGCATCGTGACTCGGGGCTCCTACCGGCTCTCCGACCCTCACCCTCTGGTCTGCCCACGGCATCGCGCCCCGGCATACCAGGGACGGCTGAGACCAGCCCGAGAGCCGGGAACCGAGGACGTAGAGCACCGGCATCTAGCCAAATTTGCAGGAACACACTCCAACATAAGGCCCAGAGCCAGGCGCAACCCGCCTTGAGGTAGGGCCCGTGAGTCCCGCGCTGGCTCACGGGTGCCCAGAAACACCTCGTCAAGCCCTACCGTGCCAGCCACGTGTCAGGGCGGGGTTGTACACGCCCCAGGGGCTCCTCCCGGAGAGGAGCTCCCTCCCACGCACCAGTGGAAGCACCAAGCTCCGCGCTGGCTGACGACACTGCCAAGGAGTGGCTATGCCCGTACACATACGTAAGCGCTATGCTCCGCGCTGGTGATAAACAACTGACGGTGGCCCCCAGGCCGTATCAACCTCAGGGAGCCCAGAGCTCAGTGTCTAGCCTCATCGCAACGCCTCCCCTCAGGAGTGCCGCGCGAGGGGGCTGGGCACGGGGGCTACGCATGGGTCACGCCCAGACGCACGCCACCCAGCCAGGCCCCCCGGGCCTGGTTCATCGCACGTCCCTCCCCGAGAGGAGCCAAGGTATGAAGGCCGTTTGAGCATCATGGGGGACTCCTGAGTATCGCGACTCAGGAGCCTAACTAGTCACGTAGCCCCTCACTCCTTGGTCCCGTCCTGGTGTCCGGTCGGGGCTAACGGCGGTTGAGGTATGCGCGGGTCCGGGCTCTGCAGACGTAGAACGGTAGATCCACCCCCACATCTCACCTCCCTACTTGCTGTTCGAGCGCCAAGGGGGACTCCTGAGGATCACGACTCAGGAGCCTAACTTGTCACGTAGCCCCTCACTCCTTGGTCCCGTCCTGGTTTCCGGTCGGGGCTAACGGCGTGTGAGGTATGCGCGGGGCCGGGCTCTGCCGGCGTAGGACACGAGCAAGTAGAAAGGAAATAGCGCAAATTTCAAGGAATTCAAAAGCAAATATTACAGTCCATACTGTTATCACATCACCAAATGCAAGTTTTAACGCCTCCCGAGGCCTGATACATGTGCAGAAACTAAAAGCAGGGCGGGAGCCACAACGGAGTCACTTGCCGGCCATGGAGTCGCGCGGAGCGGATTCGCCTTGTGGAGCTGCCGGGCTGGCAGCGCTCTGCTTCGGCCTGGTGCTGAAGGCCCGGAACTTCCCGAGCAGAGCCTCCGCATGACCCTTCACAGCTTCAGCAGCGGCAGCGGCATGCTCGCCGCTCACTGGCTCCAGCAGGCTGTCGAGGTCGACGTTGGGGTCGCAAAGATAGATGTGGGTGAAGACCCGCGTCAGCGCCACAGAAGACAAGACGCGTGCCTCGGCCTGAGCCGTAGGGCCAAGGCCAAGGGCGACATCTTCAAGAGCACGAACTAGGAAAGAAAGCAGCTTGGCGGGGCCGTCCTCCTCGCCGGCCAGCAGGCTCTCCAGGCCGCTCTCATAAAGCGTCTTTAGTGAAGTGCGGGCCTTCTCCTCCATCTCCGCAAAGGCCACACGATCCTCGGCAAGAACCCGTGCCTTGCCGTCCAACTCAACCTTCCTCGCCTCCAGCTCTTGCTCCAGCGCGCCTAGGCGGTCACGGCGCTTCTTGAGCTTGTCCTTCCGGTCTTTGACGGCCGCCTCGCGAGCCTTCATGCCGTTCTCCTGTTCTTGGTGAAGGCGGGTCTCCTCGGTGAGCCGGTCCTGCAGGCCCTTCAGCTCGCTCTCCAGCACCTCGCAACGACCTCGGGCATTAGCAGCCTCCCCCAACGCGGCATCGCGGGCAGCCTTCGCCCCAAGGACGGCCTGCTTCTCCTCGTCGCAGGCCGTCGAGGCCTGGACCAGCGCCACCCGAATCGAAGCATCGGAGCGAATCCAGCCAGAGGCTAGCTCCAAGCGCCCGGCCACCAAACGAGGGTCGGCGCTCAGAAGATCCCGCTGTAGATAGTCTAGTTCGGCAGCAGCATGATCCAGGATAGTAGGAGGAGTCAGGGAAGCAGTAGTCGGCGGAGTAGGAGGAGAAGACGGCAGCGTGACCACGGTATCCTGAGGCGGAGCCTGCTGCGCCCCAGCGGCTGTGGTGACGGCGTCAGGCAGGGGCGCCTCGGCAGTCGCTTGGGCCGTGGGGGCCGAGCTCGCTCAGCCGGCTCAGCCAGGCCTCCCAAGGACGCCCGGACAGGAGAGGCCCGCGCGTCATGATCATCTTCTTTCGCGAGCAGAGGCGCTGCCGCGGACGGAGTCTCAGGAGCCCCCTTCGGATTCTTTGCCTTGGGCGCCAGCCTAGCCGGGAGATACGAACGTCAAGCCTTAGCATCGAAACAAGAAACAAGACAGGGATCAAGCACTTACAGGTTGTCGCCCGCGGGCTCGAGAAGCCTCCGGCCGTACTTGAAGCCTGAGAGCCGGTTGCAAGGATCAGCCTCAAGGAGCGGGGGTGCAGGTGGAGCGCCTACGGATCGCCTCAGGGCTAGGGCGGACCCACGGGGGATCAGCCCGGTCTGGTCCTTCTTCGGGACCAGGGGCAGGCTCCCGCCGCCCTGCTCGTCATCACCCTCGTCTTCACCACTTAGAGAGAGGCGGAGAGCGCGGGACTTGTGCCGAAGAGGTGGAGCCCTTGACTCTGCCTCGGAGTCAGCCCCCTTTTTCCCGCTCCCCTTCCTCCATCTCTTCGCTGGAGTTGCCGGAGGACACGTCCACCAGGTCCTCGGGAGCCTCAACGGGCACAGGCCCATCCCCATTGAAGACGGGCATGGACCCCACAACCTTCTCCCAGTCCTCACGAAGGAACAGGGGCGTCGGAGCGCCCTCCAACCTTGCCACGTCGCCCCCGACCAAATACTGGAGGACCGAGGCCAGATCCTCATCGGCCAGGACCGTGGGGCTCGGGTGGGGCCTCCACATTGGAAGCGAGTACTAACGAAGCAGAGACAGCTGATGCTCCAGGAACTCCCTCAGCAGCGAGGCGCCAGTCAGCTTCACCGTCGCCATGCTGGCCGGCCTCAGATCCGTGTCCATCTTCTCCAACACCAGCCTTGCACGGGGGTCCACAAGCTCCACTCGAGACCAGTCGTCAGAGCTCGAGGGGTGCCCTGTGGGCAAGACCAGCCGGGGGTGGACGCGCCCAGCATCTACCAATACCCACTTGCTCCTGAAGCCCTAAATCCTTTTCCCGGGGTTCGAAATGGCGATGGAGCTGCCGTACGCGACGAAGCTCGCACACGCAGAGACGGAACCATGAGAGGGCCGGAGGGAGAAGTAGTGGCGCAGAAAGGCCACTGAGGGATTCACCCCCACATGAGCCTCGCAATAGTAGGCGAAGATTGCCAGAAGGAGGACAGAGTTTGGGTGGAAGTGCAGAGCTTGAAGGTTATAATGGCAGAGGACAGAAAAGAAGAACTCAAAGAAGGGAGGCACCAGACCGGCAACAATGGCGCTCACAAAGAGCGGATAGAAGGTGCTCCCTTGGCCCTCAGGGAGGGCAGAGCCGGCCTTGAACACCTTAGCCCCGTCGATGCCCTGCGCCGCCGCCATCTGGCGCACCCGGGCAAGGCTCGCCTCCGACACGTTCAGCGAGTCCAAGGCGGACGAATACAAAGCTCTGGCTGGGGCACGCGGGTGGAGTAGATCTGGAGATTTCGAAGGCAGGAAGGAGAGGCGCAAGAAAGGGGATCTGAGCAGCAACTGGAGAAAGCAAAGGAGGCAAAGGGCAGATGCCGCTCCTTATCAACTCGCGTGGTTGCGGAGATGCCCATGTCCAATCAACCGCCACGCGGTGCCCAAGGCCATAGGCTGTTAGGGCCCGCGACGCTTCGCACTTGCCCTTTCGCCTCTCTGCTCGGCCAAGTCCGAGCGCGCCTTGGGCACGGGGGCTACTGTCAGTGTTCTAGGAACGGGGGTCCCCAGACTTGCCTGCCTGTGGCCTGTGGCGTGGCTCAAATGGGCCCCAGCATGGCCCATCTTCATCGACACAAGCTCAAGACCCTCGCGAGGGGCCAAGCCTCGCGGGGCGGACGACAAGGAGCTTCCTCAGGCACGACCTCATCAGGCTGGCTCACGAGGAGGCGGAGAGTTCAAGGCGGGGTACCTCGCGAGGTGCCCATGACACAAGCCATGACGACCAAGGGCGCCAGCCAGGCGCCAGCCCGCGCAGTGTCCTTCTTTCCTCTTTGGTGCAAGGGGAGCTAGCGCAGGTAAGAGCATCAAGCAAAGGCATCCATTTCGGTGCAACAAGACCAAGACCAGTCCAACGGCAGGATGCAGGTCACCGTGGAGCCCAAGCCGGCGTCACCACCAGAGCCTTTGATAGGCGAGGACCAACTTTAGTCAGGATAAGTGTACTAGATGTTCCCCTTCAAAATGGCCAATTGTTGGCGCCCTTCCCGCTCAATATTTGGGAAGAGGCCCAGGGCCTTTGCCTATAAATAGGACTAGCCACCCATAGGGTAGAGGCATCTGGAGATAGGATAGGCATCTAGAATCAACCCCTCCAAAGGGACAACACCACTACAAGAACAGACCCTCGCGAGGCTGTTCTTCCTTGTATTGTTCATCATCAGCCCAAGAGGCAATCCACCACACCACACACTAGAGTAGGGTATTACACCACAATGGTGGCCTGAACCTGTATAAATCTTGTGTCCCTTGTGTTGTTCTTCTCGTAGTTTAGATCCTAGCAATTCGTTGAGGAACAGGTAGGTAGAAGGTGAAACCTCCGCGCACACCCCAGCGTTCGAACCTCAAGGGTCTGCCGGAACCCTAAATCTGACAGCTTCTCCATCTTTGTCCGCACATACTCTTGTCCAATCTTCCATCCCCACTAAGGCGCCTCCCCCCCCCCATCCGAAACACAAGCACTAACAATGGCCGAAAGAGTGGCTGGAATTTGCTCCCAACAGAGGAATTGAAGATCATTGTTTCGCATGTGGACAATCTCAGTACTATGCTGCTCACCGCATGCTCATCGGGATTGTACTGTTTACTCAACACCCTCAGGCTGGAGCTTTTTAAGCCAGCTCCTTGCTTGCTGATGCCGCCTGATCTTCAGAAATGGCGTGTCACACAGCATAACGATCTTAGGGTGGCTAGCATCAACCCCCTTGACTGCGATCCGATCCCCGTCACGCTCAACTACATTAACGCTATGTACTGGGTCGGCATGAACACATCTTGGATGGTGCTCGTCGACGGCCACGGCAGCTGGATGCTCGTGGAGGTCTACACCCGGCCATTGATCCCCCTTCTTTTGATTAACACTGTACTACTTTGGCACCACGGCCCAGAATACTCGGAATCTTACAGTAGCCAACGTGATACCAAGTTTGATTTGTTCAAGGTTGTAATCTGGCAAGTGCCCACAAGATCTGCGAATTATAAAGACTTCAGGCTAATTGCATTCTTCAACCGCGGTCTCGCCTATCTGATAGGTCACTGCGGTAAGTAGATAAATCTGGACGTCCATCGCAGGATCATACATCCTCCATGGTTCTCTGATGCCATTGAACACAAGGGCTTCATTTACGTTGTCGACTCCTATGGCTGGACGTATTGCTGGCCTACTCCAGTCATCGCTACAAATGGATGTTACAGCAGTATGTTACTTTCCTATGATATCATGATGGCTTGCTTATTTTACTATCAACATTTACTGAAAAAATATTCATGCTCATAACATGCTATTCTTAAGATTGACTACATTAAGAGCCCTTTTTTATTTGACTCCAAATTGATATGAAGTTGTAGGCCGCCTGGTGTCCCTACCCTTCCTAATCCCAGAACCTTTCAAAGAAAAGTGGCATGGCAGTTGCAGGTGGTTGCTGGCTCGATCAGATGACGGTGAACGATTGATGATCGTTCGCAAGTACCAGACGTGTTGTTTTGCAAAATACAATCACAGTCACTGCAAGGTCTTTGAGCAGGATCCCAGCTTCTCTGGGCCTTCAGGAATTTTTGACTGGAGGATGGTAAGTAACCTTGGTACACGCTCTCTGTTTCTCGGACTGAATTATCCAATTAACCAGGAGATAACCGACGCCAAGGATCATGGTGGCAGCACGGTTTCGTTCATCAGGCAAACCTGTGTGTACACAATGTACCATGCGTCTCTGCATGCACCATACCCTGATATGTGCCGCCACGCTCTGCAGCCCAAAGTAAGAGAGAGCGTCGCAAGTATCAAACTTCGACCTGCTGGCTGGAGTTTCCCCTGCCAGGCACCCATCTGGTTCAAGCCGTCAGCCAATCTCCACAGCTTAATAAATAGTAACGTCTAACTGAGCCAGTTAGTTTGATGCGTACACTTGGTGTACTAGGATATTTATTTAGTTTGATGCATACACTTGTTCCTTTTTGTAGCCCTTTTGTAATGATGGCTGATGTTTGGTTTGGAAGAGAGAGCTGCGTCTCTACTCTTCTGGCCTGCTTACTTCTTCCGTTGCACCCCCAGCCCTGGTTGCTGCTGCTCCTATTTTCAATTTACAATCAGTAGTATATTTCGTCTGTTGGTTGAATAAATGTGTTGTTAGAACGACAAACACAATGTTTTGGAAGTCGTTGCACGGTCGATCCTTTAGTGCCCCGTACCATACATAGCACATACTATTTTTGGTACGGAACACATCTCGTTGATAACATGCAGCCCACTAATGAAGGCCCAATAGAGGAGCACATAATTAACTAGAAGGGAGGCTCTCGAATGAATCCGGCCCAGGTACATGCTCATGGTCCCCTAAACATAAATAAGTAAATAAATAAATAAAACTAAATGCTCATGCTCTAGTTATTTAAATTCATGATTTAACAGGAGGATATTATTCGCTATGATTGTGTCGTTACATTCAATCGATATTATTCTTAGGCAAAGATAGCGACTAGTGTTCTTTCCCCCACCATTTTCTTCCTACAACCAGCGGACCCATGCAAATCATAGTTAACATCGTAAATAGTTCCGGTCCATTTTTATTTTTCAATAAGAATGTCCAACCCAGCCCAGCACGTTGGCGACAACACTTTATCCTCCACCTTGGTGCGCTCGCCGTGGCGCCGCCGTCTGGCCCTATGAACATAGTGAATCAGGAGAGGACTGTAGTTGTGAGTATGACAGTACGGACCCACCAGGTCCACTCCGGAACACAAAGCAAGCGCCTCTTTTACTACTCAAAAGCACCCCTCGTTTTTTTCCTCTAATCCACCCTGCTGATATCTCGGACCCACATCATTTTCAATGTATAGTCAATTAACGATAGAATTGCACAACTTTTTTTGAGTAGTAATTCAGAGGAGAAGGCTATAAACTGGGTTGTGCACTCTGCGGCCCATCTAACAACATGACCAGCCCAGTAGTTTTTTCTTTGGGAAAATAGGTAGCCCAGTATTTCTTTTTGAAGAATACCCAAGCTAGGCCTATTTGTTTTCTCTGACTTACTGGGCTGCAAATCTTTCAAGAGGTGGAGGGATGCATTCTTTCCTGGCCGAAGAGTATGGTCAGTGTCTGTTAAAAGTAATATCAAAGGGGTTGAAAATTCCAAAAAAATTATACCAAATGGGAAATTAGTTTCTTTTTTTGTTTTTGTACTTCACTGATATTTTATATTTCATTGTATTTAACATGACATAGTACTAATTTATTTTTAAATTTGTCTTAGTATGGCTACTAATTTTTGGATTAAGTATATTTTGTTCCCCAGCAAAAATTTGCGAATTTCCAAAATTTCGCACATATTTAGTTCAATTTTTTAACCCTCGTACTGACCAGAAAATGGGCAGCAATTCTAAAAATGGAAAATGGCTGCAATAAATTCCATATGAATTAGAAAATGAGTAAAAATTATAAAAATAATAGCAAATGGGTTGTACACGCCACAGATTTCGAGGCTCACTTGTTTACGCAAGGCTTTGTCAGTCAACACACAATTCTAGCAGCAGTGACTGTTGGATGTCAATCCAACGGCCGACGTGCTTCTTCAATCTTTGAACTTCCTGCTCCAGCCACCTAAACTAGCGCTGGCGGGACTGCCTGCTCCCTCCTCTTGTGGCCCGCTATGATGTCGCGCAGGCTTCACCGGCCCACCCTACTCCCACCGCTGGCCTGGCCGCATGCAATCAAATGCCTCCTTATTACACGAAAAAAATGATTCCTCCCACTAACATCTGGAGCGCACCGGTTGGGAGGCTGACCTGTGGGCCTACTAAGTTGACGCGTACGCAGGGCTTGTCAACTTAGTCAACAAACGATTCTCGCAGCAGTGACCGTTGGATTTGAATCGAATGGTCCTGCTGCTTCTTCAATCGTTGCTCTTCTTGCACCAGCCGCCCAAACCAGCGCCAGCAAGACCACCTGCTCCGGCCTCCAGTGGTCGACTGTGCAGCCGTTGAGGCATCACCACCCCCTACTACTCACAGCGCTGGCCAGGCCCTGCGGTGACGGCAGCCTCACATCGCATTCGAACCAGTGAACCCTCATACTCCTCTCGGCGTGGGCATCCACTGTCGTGTCTTCCCTGGCACCGCGTTGTCCCCTTCCTAGGCCTGGCCGTCGTCCACCACCATGGTGCTCTCAATGCGGCATGGTCAACATGGTCCAGGAACGACTTCCATCGGAACAGTACTCTACGTGGAGAGGCTGACAGCTGGGTCCACGGCTACAGCAAGGAAGTGCCTCCTTATTACGCGGAAAATAATGATTCCTCCACCTGACATCGGGGACCCATCGGACGGGCCACCGTATTTTGCAAAAAATACATTTCCCCCCGACTGCTAGGACCCACCAGCTACATCTTCGCATGCAAGGAAGTGCTTCCATATTACGGGCAAAAAATGATTCGCCCCCCGACTGCTGGGACCCACCAACTACATCTTCGCACACAAGGAAGTGTGTGATAGTCGGGACCCACCTGGTCGAAGCGTACGTAGCATTGCCATTCTGGTCGCGAACGTGTACGTACATACTGGTCGATCGGTCGCTTTGCAAGGATGAACCATGGCCGAGTAAGTAGCGACACATGTCATATTAGAGCCCCCCGCGTAGTAGTTCAGACTGTCTCGTCTAAACTGTGTACATGCACATAAAACCACATGCCAAAAAATACGGCCACGCACGTACATACGGGCGGGGTCTCGAACGCCTCCTCGTGCATACGTACGGCCAGGGCTCGTGTACATGGCTGGGTCGGAACGGTGAAACTGCATCGTAGTCGTGTTCATGGGGAGGCAACGGAATGCGTCGTGTTAATCAAAAGGTAACGGAACGCGTGCTGTTCATCGGGTGACAACCGTCTTGGACGGAACAACTGATGGAAACGAGGCCTGGCGTACCGCAGAACGGAGGAAACAGCCTTGTGTTCGACCGGCTACAATGGAAACAGGATCCTCTTCATCGGGAGGGTTCTGGCATATAGTAAAACGGAGAAACGGACCTCCTATGGTCGAAACAGGGTCCTGTTGATCGGGAGGGGTGTGGCGTACCGCAAAACGGAGGAAATAGACTTGTGTTCGAGCGCTACGGTCGAAATGGGGGTCCTATTCATCGGGAGGGGTGTGGCGTACCACAAAACGGGACTCCACGGGATACTGTTTGTCTCCACCGTCGACTGCCTCCACGGGCTACTGTTCATCCACCGTCGACTGCCTCCACGGGCTCTTGTTCATCCACCGTCGACCTCCTCCAGCCTCCACCTGCGACTGTTCATCGATGGGCTCCTGTTCATCCATCCTCCACCGCACGCTCCTCCATCGGGTACTGTTCAACCGGCCCTCTCCACGAGGTCCTGTTCTACCACCCCTCCACGGGCTACTATTCATCCAGCCCTCCACCGGCCACTGTTCAACCAGCCCTCCACTGGCTACTGTTCAACCAGCCCTCCACGGGGTCCTGTTCATCCAGCCCTCCACGGGGTCCTGTTCATCCACCGGCTCGATCGATCGGGGTCCTGTTCATCTAGCGGCAACGACCTCTACTACCACGGGGTCATGTTCATCCAACCCCCCCAACAACGCTCACTGTTCATCCAGAGGCAGCATCGATCTGTTGGAGATATGCCCTAGAGGCAATCATGTATGATGATATTTCCTATGTGTTTATGAATAAAGATAGTCCTTGGACATTATCAATGATGTGTATCAGCAAGTACGTGACTTTGTTTGTGGGACTATGCATTGTATGATGACTGTCCTAAAAGGTCCCTAGTCGAAAGGGCTGTGTGGATGCGCAGCCAACTAGACTAGCA
The DNA here is from genome assembly GCF_002162155.2 of Triticum dicoccoides. NCBI lineage: Eukaryota > Viridiplantae > Streptophyta > Magnoliopsida > Poales > Poaceae > Triticum > Triticum dicoccoides. The sequence goes on from NC_041385.1 coordinate 548,247,829, forward strand.
TATGACACGGTCGATGGCTTTGTCTCACTAGCCATGGAGCATTGGATGCTAACCCGATAATATGGACGTGGAAAGGTCTGGTCGGATTTGACGTAGTCGGATCTGAGTCAAGATAAGGTCCGAGTCGGATAGACCCAACTATGAGACGCATCGATATGTCATCTGTGAGTCTCTAGTACAACATACGTTCTATGTCCAAAGACCTGAGCTGATGCATGTACTCGGGATGGTGACAGACTTGCTTTGGGCCCACCAAACGCTACTCCGTGACTGGGTAGTTACAAAGGTAGGTTTCAGGTTTGTCCAGTCCCATGCTGCGAGACATGGTCGAGCAAGATGGGATTTGCCCCTCCGATTAGGAGAGATATACTCTCGGCCCCTCGTGTGATCCGACCAGATAAGCATGGCCATGCGACAAGGATTATGAGATAATCCGGATAGAGGTTGGTATCACTGGAAGGAGAAAGAGGTCGGGCTAGCACAAGGATGACAGTCTCGCCTTGAGCCCGACAACATATATCGTGAGGCAAAGGGAACAGAAGTGTGACACGTTGTACAGGTTCGCCTAACCAGCTTCATAGTCTGCTTGGTGGTCGGCACGCCTTGCTAGAGGCCGCTACCAACCGTGCAGGTCGAAGGTGATCCGAACTGTGACCAAGCCGACTTGAACCTAAGGGGTCGCGTGCTTAAGGCAAGGAACCTACGAGGTCGATTCGTAGGACACTGGTCGGATGTGATCCGAACTAGACTAGGAATGTGACCGAGTAGACTTTGGGCTTTAGGGTCCGTGCGAGGCCCAAGTGTTGAGCCGCCGGAGGACGCCTATATAAAGTGGAGGTGCGTCACACACATGGGGTTGATCGCTTCGGCGTCGTCGTTAGGGTTTGCATGTGTTGCGAATAGCCACCACCACTCGCCGCCGACTGTGTGATCGGACCTAGTAGTCCGCCGCACGGTGTTCCTCCTGCACGCGCGGATACCGTTAGAGGAGGTGCACTTGCGCCGCTCCGGCGAACTTGTACGTGGGATCAAACAACCGGCTATTCGAGGGAGATCGGACGAGGAGGAGACGATCCACACGGACGCGCTGCCACAACTCTACTTCCGCTGCACGCCACTACGCGTCTAGTGGTAACAATATGTGATCCATCTCCCGTAGCATGTTCCTGTTGTTCTGCGTGTAGGAAAATTTTAATTTGCGGTTGACGCACCCTACCGTAGATCCCAACACGATCAACTTCAGTTAGCAGTAGTAGGGAAGGAATCACTCGGGTTCAGTTAACAGCAAGGGATCAAACGGTAACATAGCTAGTGCAATCGCTCGGGTTCAGTTAGAGCCCAACGCCTCGCTGGGGTTCAGTTAGAGCACAACGCCTCACACACACGCGCATACGTAAGAGAGAAATGTGCATCGCTCGGCCCCCGACCACCCACCGTAACCGGGAACTCCCCCGATATGTTCCTCGCCCTCGCTTCTACCACAGTTTTCTCCGTCATGGACGGCCCAAAGAATGTCATGCTCAAGAGTAACTTGGCTAAGAGAATCACTCCGGCCCGCCCAGGACGAAGAGCCCATTTTCTGTCATGATTTTTTGTCATAGAAGTAGGAGCCCACCACATCTATGATGATACCGAGTTTTGTCACAATTATTGTCATAGAAGTGTCATAAGCATGACAAAAAAAATCGTTTGGCTCAAAATGTCACGGATGTGTCTTTTTTTGTAGTGATTGCTTGCAAGGCTTATAGTGATGTGCATTACCAAGTGGGCCCAGAGATACCTCTCTGATATACGGAGTGACAAATCCTATTCTTGATCTATGCCAACCAACCGAACACCTTCAGAGACACCTATAGAGCATCTTTATAATCACCCAGTTACGTTGTGACGTTTGATAGCACACAAGGTGTTCCTCCGGCATTCGGGAGTTGCATAATCTCATAGTTAGAGGAACATGTATAAGTCATGAAGAAAGCAATAACACTAAAACTAAACGATCATTATGCTAAGCTAACAGATGGGGCTTGTCCATCACATCATTGTCTAATGATGTGATCTCGTGCATCAAATGACAACACATGTCCATGGCTAGGAAACTTAACCATCTTTGATTAAAGAGCTAGTCAAGTAGAGGCATACTAGGGACACTCTGTTTGTCTATGTATTCACACATGTACTAAGTTTTCAGTTAATACAATTCTAGCATGAATAATAAACATTTATCATGATATAAGGAAATATAAATAACAACTTTATTACTGCCTCTAGGGCATATTTCCTTCAAGATCATACTTATCTTGTTGAGGTACAAACTTCATCTTGGGGTATTAATCTTCTTCCACCCAACTCCATTGGCATTGAACTTTCGTTCAAAACCAACACCTTGATTCTTCCGGTGCCTTCCTTGCTTGCGTACAATTTCCTCAAATTGCTTACTTCCGGCAAGGCTCTTGTAAACACCTTTCTCTATAATTCCCTTCAATAAGCTATTTTCTTGCTCAAGAGTAACTTGGCTAAGAGAATCATTAGTGGAATCAAGAGAACTACTAGAAGCAACAATATTGGATTTAGCATGATTATTGTTACTACTAGAAGAAGAATCTTTCTTACTCTTGTTGCTAGATTTTACTTGTGGCGTGTAAGTAGACAAGAGTAAACGCTTGTCAACGTAAGAAGAACTTTTCTTACGAAGATCATCATTGATTGCTTTTAAGAACCCATGCTCTTGCTCTAGGTTGAGCTTTTCAAAGCGTAGCTTCTCATGAGTCTTTAAAAGCTCTCGATGATCTTCTAAGGTAGTTTCATGAGCTAACTTAAGAGTGTTTAGTTCTTTAGTTAGACGCTCAATCTCCTTCTTATCATCGTCATTCATTTTATCCTGATTAGCATGATTAATAGCAAGTTTATCATAGTTTTCATCACTAGAATTTTCAACAAGTAAATCATCATCACCTAGTAAATCATCTTCATCACTATTGAAATCAACATACTCGAGGTGTGATACCTTTGGGCCTTTAGCCATGAAGCATATTCCAATTCCTTCATTTCGTGAGTCAAATATGTCATAGGAGTTTGTTGACACAAGTGCTAGACCGGCAACACCTTCATCTTGAGTATATTCGGAGTCACAGTGATAACTTCTCTCGAAGTGGTTGTCGGAGTTGGAACCGGATACCCATTCACCAACATGAGCTTGATGTCTTTGTTTTGTGTAGCTCCTTTATGGCTTGTCTTTCCTTTCCGAATCCTTGCTTCTGTGAGAGGTTCTTCGTTCACAACGATCATCTCTACTCCTTCTCTCCCTTGGAGGTGGTTCTTCTCTTTTTCTTCTCCTTTTAGGTGAGTCTTCTCTGAAGGAAATATGCCCTAGAGGCAATAATAAAGTTATTATTTATTTCCTCATATCAAGATAAATGTTTATTATTCATGCTAGAATTGTATTATCCGGGAACATATTACATGTGTGAATACATAGACAAACTTAAAGTCACTACTATGCCTCTACTTGACTACCTCATTAATCAAAGATGGTTATGTTTCCTAACCATAGACATGAGTTGTCATTTGATTAACGGGATCGCATCATTAGGAGAATGATGTGATTGACATGACCCATTTCCGTTAGCTTAGCACTTGATCGTTTAGTATGTTGCTTTTGCTTTCTTCATGACTTATACATGTTCCTACAACTATGATATTATGCAACCCCCCTTTACTGGAGGAACACTTTGTGTGCTACCAAACGTCACAACGTAACTAGGTGATTATAAAGGAGCTCTACAGGTGTCTCCAAAGGTACATGTAGAGTTGGCGTATTTCGAGATTAGGTTTTGTCACTCCGATTGTCGGAGAGGTATCTCTGGGCCCTCTCGGTAATGCACATCACTATAAGCCTTGCAAGCAATGTAACTAATGAGTTAGTTACGGAATGATGCATTACGTAACGAGTAAAGAGACTTGTCGGTAACGAGATTGAACTAGGTATTGAGATACCGACGATCGATTCTCGGGCAAGTAACATACCGATGACAAAGGGAACAACGTATGTTGTTATGCGGTTTGACCGATAAAGATCTTCGTAGAATATGTAGGAGCTAATAAGAGCATCCAAGTTCGGCTATTGGTTATTGACTGGAAACGGTTCTCGGTCATGTCTACATAGTTCTCGAACCCGTAGGGTCCGCATGCTTAAGGTTTCGATGACAGTTATATTATGAGTTTATGAGTTTTGATGTACCGAAGTTTGTTCGGAGTCCCGAATGTGATTACGGACATGACGAGGAGTCTCGAAATGGTCGAGACATAAAGATCGATATATTGGACAACTATATTTGGACACCGGAAAGGTTCCGGGTGAGATTGGGACAATACCGGAGCTCCGGGAGGTTATCGGAACACCCCGGGAGGTATATGGGCCTTATTGGGCCTTAGTGGAAAGGAGGGAGAAGAAGCAAAGGAGGGGGCGCCTCCCCCCAAGCCCAATCCAAATTGGGAGGGGGGCCGGCCCCCCTTTCCTTCTTCCCTCCCACCTCTTCCTTCCCTCTCCCTCTCCTAATAGGAAAGGGGGGAGTCCTACTCCCGGTAGGGGTTGGACTCTCCCCCTAGGACGCGCCACCCCCCTTGGCTGGCCCCCTCCTCCACTCCTTTATATACGGGGGAGGGGGGCACCCCATAGACACAATAATTGATCTCTTGATCTCTTAGCCGTGTGCGATGCCCCCCTCCACCATAGTCCTCAATAATATTGTAGTGGTGCTTAGGCGAAGCCCTACGACGGTAGAACATCACGATCATCACCACACCGTCGTGCTGACGAAGCTCTTCCCCGACATTCTACTGGATCGGAGTACGGGGAACGTCATCAAGATGAACGTGTGCTAGAACTCGGAGGTGTTGTAGTTTCAGTGCTTGATCGGTCGGGCCGTGAAGACGTACGACTACATCAACTGCGTTGTCCTAACGCTTCCGCTTTCGGTCTACAAGGGTACATAGATGACACTCTCGCCTCTTGTTGCTATGCATCACCATGATCTTGCGTGTGCGTATGAAAATTTTGAAATTACTACGTTCCCCAACAGTGGTTTCAGAGCCAGGTTTTATGCGTAGATGTCATATGCACGAGTAGAACACAAGTGAGTTGTGGGCGATACAAGTCATACTGCTTACCAGCATGTCATACTTTGGTTCAGCGGTATTGTTGGATGAAGCGGCCCGGACCGACATTACACGTACGCTTACGCGAGACTGGTTTTACCGTCGTGCTTTGCACACAGGTGACTAGCGGGTGTATGTTTCTCCAAATTTAGTTGAACCGAGTGTGGCTACGCCCGGTCCTTGTGAAGGTTAAAACAACACTAACTTGACGAACTATCGTTGTGGTTTTGATGCGTAGGTAAGAACGGTTCTTGCTCAGCCCATAGCAGCCACGTAAATTTTGCAACAACAAAGTAGAGGACGTCTAACTTGTTTTTGCAGGGCATGTTGTGATGTGATATGGTCAAGACGTGATGCTATATTTTATTGTATGAGATGATCATGTTTTGTAACCGAGTTATCGACAACTGGCAGGAGCCATATGGTTGTCGCTTTATTGTATGAAATGCAAACACCCTGTAATTGCTTTACTTTATCACTAAGCGGTAGCGATAGTCGTAGAAGCAATAGATGGCGCAACGACAACGATACTACGATGGAGATCAAGGTGTCGCGCCGATGACGATGGTGATCACGACGGTTCTTAGGAGATGGAGATCACAAGCACAAGATGATGATGGCCATATCATATCACTTATATTGATTGCATGTGATGTTTATCCTTTATGCATCTTATCTTGCTTTGATTGACGGTAGCATTTTAAGATGATCTCTCACTAATTATCAAGAAGTGTTCTCCCTGAGTATGCACCATTGCGAAAGTTCTTCGTGCTAAGACACAACGTGATGATCGGGTGTGATAGGCTCTACATTCAAATACAACGGGTGCAAAACAGTTACACACGCGGAATACTCAGGTTAAACTTGACGAGCCTAGCATATACAGATATGGCCTCGGAACACGGAGACCGAAAGGTAGAATGTGAATCATATAGTAGATATGATCAACATAGTGATGTTCACCATTGAAACTACTATATCTCACGTGATGATCGAACATGGTTTAGTTGATTTGGATCACGTGATCACTTAGATGACTAGAGAGATGTCTGTCTAAGTGGGAGTTCTTTAGTAATATGATTAATTGAACTTAAATTTATCATGAACTTAGTACCTGATAGTATTTTGCTTGTCTATTTTTGTTGTAGATAGATGGCTCGTGTTGTCGTTCCATTGAATTTTAATGCGTTCCTTGAGAAAGCTAAGTTGAAAGAGGATGGTACCAATTACACGGACTGGGTCCGTAACTTGAGGATTATCCTCATTGTTGCACAGAAGAATTACGTCCTGGAAGCACCACTGGGTGCCAGGCCTACTGCAGATGCAACTGACGATGTTAAGAACATCTGGCAGAGCAAAGCTGATGACTACTCGATAGTTCAGTGTGCCATGCTTTACGGTTTAGAACCGGGTCTTCAATGATGTTTTGAACATCATGGAGCATATGAGATGTTCCAGGAGTTGAAGTTAATATTTCAAACAAATCCCCGGATTGAGAGATATGAAGTCTCCAATAAGTTCTATAGTTGTAAGATGGAGGAGAATAGTTCTGTGAGTGAACATATACTCAAAATGTCCGGGTATAATAATCACTTGATTCAACTGGGAGTTAATCTTCCTGATGATAGTGTCATTGACAGAATTCTTCAATCACCGCTACCAGGCTACAAGAGCTTCGTGATGAACTATAATATGCAAGGGATGGACAAGACTATTCCTAAGATCTTTGCAATGCTAAAGGCTGCGGAGGTAGAAATCAAGAAGGAGCATCAAGTGTTGATGGTCAATAAGACCACCAGTTTCAAGAAAAATGGTAAAGGGAAGAATAAGGGGAACTTCAAGAAGAACAGCAAGCAAGTTGCTGCTCAAGAGAAGAAACCCACATCTGGTCCTAAGCCTGAGACTGAGTGCTTCTACTGCAAGCAGACTGGACACTGGAAGCGGAACTGCCCCAAGTATTTGGCAGATAAAACGGATGGCAAGGTGAACAAAGGTATATGTGATATACATTTTATTGATGTGTGCCTTACTAATGCTCGCAGTAGCACCTGGGTATTTGATACTGGTTCTGTTGCTATGCAACTCGAAACAGGGATTACGGATTAAGCAATGATTGGCTAAGGACGAGGTGACGATGCGCGTGGGAACTGGTTCCAAAGTCGATGTGATCGCGGTCGTCACGCTACCTCTACATCTACCTTCGGGATTAGTTTTAGACCTGAATTATTGTTATTTGGTGCCAACGTTGAGCATGAACATTATATCTGGATCTTGTTTGATGTGAGACAGTTATTCATTTAAATCTGAGAATAATGATTGTTCTATTTATATGAGTAATATCTTTTATGGCCATGCACCCTTGAAGAGTGGTCTATTTTTATTAAATCTCGATAGTAGTGATTCACACATTCATAATGTTGAAACCAAAAGATGCAGAGTTGATAATGATAGTGCAACTTATTTGTGGCACTACCGTTTGGGTCATATTGGTGTAAAACGCATGAAGAAACTCCATACTGATGGACTTCTGGAATCACTTGATTATGAATCACTTGGTACTTGCGAACCGTGCCTCATGGGCAAGATGACTAAAACGCCGTTCTCCGGAACTATGGAGCGAGCAACTGATTTGTTAGAAATCATACATACTGATGTATGTGGTCCTATGAATATTGAGGCTCGAGGCAGGTATCGTTATTTTCTCAGCTTCACAGATGATTTGAGCAGATATGGGTATATCTACTTGATGAAACACAAGTCTAAAACATTTGAAAAGTTCAAAGAATTTCAGAGTGAAGTTGAAAATCATCATAACAAGAAAATAAAGTTTCTACGATCTGATCGTGGAGGAGAATATTTGAGATACGAGTTTGGTTTACATTTGAAGCAATGCGGAATAGTTTCGCAACTCACGCCACCTGGAACACCACAACAAAATGGTGTGTCCGAACGTCGTAATCGTACTTTACTAGATATGGTGCGATCTATGATGTCTCTTACTGATTTAACGCTATTTGTTTTGGGGTTATGCTTTAGAGACGGCCGCATTCACATTAAATAGGGCACCATCAAAATCCGTTAAGACGATGCCTTATGAACTGTGGTTTGGCGAGAAACCAAAGTTGTCATTTCTTAAAGTTTGGGGCTGCGATGCTTATGTGAAGAAACTTCAACCAGATAAGCTCAAACCCAAATCAGAGAAATGTGTCTTCATAGGATACCCAAAAGAGACTATTGGGTACACCTTCTTTCACAGATCTGAGGGCAAGATTTTTGTTGCTAAATTCGGATCTTTTCTAGAGAAGGAGTTTCTCTCAAAAGAAGTGAGTGGGAGGAAAGTAGAAGTTGATGAGGTAACTGTACCTGCTCCCTTATTGGAAAGTAGTTCATCGCAAGAATCAGTTCCTGTGACAACTACACCAATCAGTGAGGAAGCTAATGATATTGATCATGAAACTTCAGATCAAGTTTCTACCAGACCTCGTAGGTCAACCAGAGTAATATCCGCACCAGAGTGGTATGGTAATCCTATTCTGGAAGTCATGTTACTTGACCATGACGAACCTACAAACTATGAGGAAGCGATGATGAGCCCAGATTCCGCAAAATGGCTAGAGGCCATGAAATCTAAGATGGGATCCATGTATGAGAACAAAGTATGGACTTTGGTTGACTTGCCCGATGATCGGCAAGCCATCGAGAATAAATGGATCTTCAAGAAGAAGACTAATGCTGATGGTAATGTAACTGTCTACAAAGCTCGACTTGTTGCGAAAGGTTTTCGACAAGTTCAAGGGGTTGACTACGATGAGACTTTCTCACCCGTAGCGATGCTTAAGTCTGTCTGAATCATGTTAGCAATTGCCGCATTTTATGATTATGAAATATGGCAAATGGATGTCAAAACTGCATTCCTGAATGGATTTCTGGAAGAAGAGTTGTATATGATGCAACCGGAATGTTTTGTCGATCCAAAAGGTGCTAACAAAGTGTGCAAGCTCCAGCGATCCATTTATGGACTAGTGCAAGCCTCTCGGAGTTGGAATAAACGCTTTGATAGTGTGATCAAAGCATATGGTTTTATACAGACTTTTGGAGAAGCCTATATTTACAAGAAAGTGAGTGGGAGCTCTGTAGCATTTCTGATTTTATATGTAGATGACATAATGTTGATTGGAAATGATATAGAATTTCTGGATAGCATAAAGGGATACTTGAATAAACGTTTTTTGATGAAATACCTCGGTGAAGCTGCTTACATATTGGGCATCAAGATCTATAGAGATAGATCAAGACGCTTAATTGGACTTTCACAAAGCACATACCTTGATAAAGTTCTGAAAAAAATTCAAAATGGATCAGGCAAAGAAAGGGTGCTTGTCTATATTACAAGGTGTGAAGTTGAGTCAGACTCAATGCCCGACCATAGCAAAAGATTGAGAGAAAATGAAAGATGTTCCCTATGCTTCAATCATAGGCTCTATCATGTATGCAATGCTGTGTACCAGAACTTACGTATGCTTAGCAATAAGTTTGGCAGGGAGGTACCAAAGTAATCCAGGAGTGGATCACTAGACAGCGATCAAGAGCATCCTGAAATACCCGAAAAGGACTAAGGATATGTTTCTCGTTTATGGAGGTGACAAAGAGCTAGTCGTAAATGGTTACGTTGATGCAAGCTTTGACACTGATCCGGACGATTCTAAATCGCAAACCAGATACGTGTTTATATTGAACGGTGGAGCTGTCAGTTGGTGTAGTTCTAAACAAAGTGTCGTGGCGGGATCTACATGCGAAGCGGAGTACATAGTTGCTTCGGAAGCAGAAAATGAAGGAGTCTGGATGAAGGAGTTCATTTCCGATCTAGATGTCATCCCTAGTGCATCGGGACCAATGAAGATCTTCTATGACAATACTGGTGCAATTGCCTTGGCAAAGGAATCCAGATTTCACAAGAGGACCAAGCACATCAAGAGACACTTCAATTCCATCCGGGACCAAGTCTATGTGGGAGACATAGAGATTTTCAAGATACATACGGATCTGGATGTTGTAGACCCGTTCACTAAGCCTCTTCCACGAGCAAAACATGATCAACACCAAGACTCCATGGGTGTTAGAATCATTATTGTGTAATCTAGATTATTGACTCTAGTGCAAGTGGGAGACTGAAGGAAATATGCCCTAGAGGCAATAATAAAGTTATTATTTATTTCCTCATATCATGACAAATGTTTATTAGTCATGCTAGAATTGTATTATCCGGGAACATGATACATGTGTGAATACATAGACAAACTTAAAGTCACTAGTATGCCTATACTTGACTAGCTCATCAATCAAAGATGGTTATGTTTCCTAACCATAGACATGATTTGTCATTTGATTAACGGGATCACATCATTAGGAGAATGATGTGATTGACATGACCCATTTCCGTTAGCTTAGCACTTGATCGTTTAGTATGTTGCTATTGCTTTCTTCATGACATATACATGTTCCTACAACTATGAGATTATGCAACTCCCGTTTACCGGAGGAATACTTTGTGTGCTACCAAACATCACAACGTAACTGGGTGATTATAAAGGAGCTATACAGGTGTCTCCAAAGGTACATGTTGAGTTGGCGTATTTCAAGATTAGGTTTTGTCACTCCGATTGTCGGAGAGGTATCTCTGGGCCCTCTCGGTAATGCACATCACTATAAGCCTTGCAAGAAATGTAACTAATGATTTAGTTACGGAATGATGCATTACATAATGAGTAAAGAGACTTGCCGGTAACGAGATTGAAGTAGGTATTGAGATACCGACGATCGAATCTCGGGCAAGTAACATACCGATGACAAAGGGAACAACGCATGTTATTATGCGGTTTGAGCGATAAAGATCTTCGTAGAATATGTAGGAGCCAATATGAGCATCCAGGTTCCACTATTGGTTATTGACCGGAAACAGTTCTCGGTCATGTCTACATAGTTCTCGAACCCGTAGGGTCCGCGCGCTTAAGGTTTCGATGACAGTTATATTATGAGTTTATGAGTTTTGATGTACCAAAGTTTTTTCGGAGTCCCGAATGTGATTACGGACATGACGAGGAGTCTCGAAATGGTCGAGACATAAACATCCATATACTGGATGACTATATTTGGACACCGGAAAGGTTCCGGGTGAGATTGGGACAATACTGGAGCTCTAGGAGGTTATCGGAACCCCCCTGGAGGTATATGGGCCTTATTGGGTCTTAGTGGAAAGGAGGGAGAAGAAGCAAAGGAGGGGGAGCCCCCCCAAGCCCAATCCGAATTGGGAGGGGGCCGGCCCCCCTTTCCTTCTTCCCTCCCACCTCTTCCTTCCCTCTCCCTCTCCTAATAGGAAAGGGGGGAGTCCTACTCCCGGTTGGGGTTGGACTCCCCCCTAGGGCGCGCCAACCCCCTTGGCCGGCCCCCTCCTCCACTCCTTTATATACGGGGGAGGGGGCACCCCATAGACACAACAATTGATCTCTTGATCTCTTAGCCGTGTCCGGTGCCCCCCTCCACCATAGTCCTCGATAATATTGTAGTGGTGCTTAGGCGAAGCCCTGTGACGGTAGAACATCAAGATCGTCACCACACCGTTCTGCTGACGAAACTCTTCCCCGACATTCTGCTGGATCAGAGTACGGGGAACGTCATCGAGATGAACGTGTGCTAGAACTCTGAGGTGCCGTAGTTTCGGTGCTTGATCGGTCAGGCCGTGAAGACGTACGACTACATCAACCGCGTTGTTCTAACGCTTCCGCTTTCGGTCTACAAGGTTAAGTAGACGACACTCTCCCCTCTCATTGTTATGCATCACCATGATCTTGCGTGTGCGTAGGAAAATTTTGAAATTACTACGTTCCCCAGCATTCTCTTCTTTTGTAGGGAGCCATACACTCATTGGAGTAATGTCCGTGTCTTCCACAATTGTAGCAATTACGCTCGCGACTAGAAGATCTTTTGTAATTGTAAGACCTTGACTTGGAACTTGTTTCTTTGCTTCTAATCTTGTAGAACTTGTTAAAGTTCTTCACCATTAGGCTCAATTCCTCATTGAAAGCTTGTTTATCACTTGATGATGTAGGAGCATCACATGAGGCTGTGTAAGCACCACTAGACTTGTTGTGAAGCTCTTATTTATCCTTGAATGACATCTCATGAGCAACAATTCCACCAATGACTTACGTTGGCTTGAGATCTTTGTAGTAGGGCATCATTTGGATCAATGTGCACATGGTATCATATTTTTCATCCAGGGCTCTTAGGATCTTCTTGATGATGAATCTATCGGTCATCTCTTCACTTACTAAGCCGGCAATCTCATTTGTGATGAGAGAAAGCCTAGATTACATTTCAGTGACACCTTCACCATCCTTCATTTTGAACTTGTCAAGTTGACTTTGAAGCACATCCAATTTGGATTCCTTGACGGAGTCGGTACCTTCGTGCATATCAGTCAAAGTATCCCAAATTTCCTTTGCATTCTCAAGACGGCTAATTTTGTTGAATTCTTCGGGGCACAATCCGTTTAAGAGGATATCGCTAGCTTGAGCATTGTATTGCAACATGTTCAATTCTTCCGCGGTAGCTTCTCGATTCGGTTTTCTCCCATCGAAGAATTCAGCTTACAAGCCAATACACACAATAGCCCAAATGGCAGGGTTATGTCCAAGAATATGCATTTCATCTTATGCTTCCTACTAGCAAAATTAGTACCATCAAAATAAGGACCTCTACGGTGGTAATTTCCCTCGCTAGATGTCATACTCTCCTAGGTTGTGAAACCAAGGCTATGATAACCAAAGCTATGGAAATCAAGGCAAATGGAGACCAAAGCTCTGATACCACTTCTTGGATCGAAAGTATGTCTAGAGGGGGGTGATTAGACTACTTGACCAAATAAAAATCTTGCCTTTTCCCAATTTTAAGTCTTGGCAGATTTTAGCAACTTAACACAAGTCAAGCAATCAACCTACACATGCAATTCTAAGAGTATAGTAGCAGAATGTAAATCATTGCATATGAAGGTAAAGGGGAGGGGTTTGGAGGGAGCAAATGCAATGTAGACATAGATATTTTATGCGTGGTTCCGATAGGTGGTGCTATCATACATCCATGTTGATGGAGACTTCAACCCACGAAGGGTAACGGTTGCGCGAGTCCACGGAGGGCTCCACCCACGAAGGGTCCACGAAGAAGCAACCTTGTCTATCCCACCATGGCCATCGCCCATGAAGGACTTGCCTCACTTGGGTAGATCTTCACGAAGTAGGCGATCTCCTTGCCCTTACAAACTCCTTGGTTCAACTCCACAATCTTGACGGAGGCTCCCAAGTGACACCTAACCAATCTAGGAGACACCACTATCCAAAAGGTTATAGATGGTGTGTTGATAATGAACTCCTTGCTCTTGTGCTTCACGTGGTAGTCTCCCCAACACTTAACTCTCTCTCACAGATTTGGATATGGTGGAAAGATGATTTGAGTGGAAAGCAACTTGGTGAAAGCTAGAGATCAAGATTCTTGTGGTTGGATTGGAATGTCTTGGTCTCAACACATGAGTAGGTGGTTCTGTCTCAGAAAATGAATGTTGGAAGTGTAGGCACATTCTGATGGCTCTCTCCATGAATGGAGGAAGGGTGGAGGGGTATATATAGCCTCCACACAAAATCTAACCATTACACAAATTTTACCAAACTCAGTGGGACTGAATAGTGAAACTCGGTCAGACAGATTCCGTTCAAAATGCGAATGTTAGGCTTTTCGGTGGGACTGACATGATCAACTCGGTAGGACCGATATGTTAGGGTTAGGGCATAACTTGATCTCGGTGAGACCAATCACATGAACTCGGTGAGACCGATTTTAGTAATAGGCAAACAGAGAGTTGGTCAGGGAAACTCGGTGGTACCGATCGCTCATTTCGGTGGGATCGAGCATTATGAAAAGGAAACAGAGAGTTTGCATTGCAAACTCAGTGGGAACGATCACTCATCTCGGTTAGACCGAAACATTGCAAAGGGAAACAGAGAGTTTGCAATCCCATATCAGTGAGATCGAGATACCTATCGGTGAGACCGAACTGATTGGGGTTTCTGGCAGTGGCTATGTCAAACTCGGTGGCGCCGGATGGATCAAATCGGTGGGGCCGAGTTTGACTTTAAGTTTAGGACATATGTGGAAATGATAAAGTGGCTGAGGGCTTTTGGAATATATCACTAAGCCTTTTGAGCAAGCAAGCCATTAAGCAACACCTCATCCCCTTTTAATAGCATTGGCTTTTCCTATGGACTCGATGTGATCTTGCGTCACTAAAATGAACATGTAGAGTCTTGAGCTTTTGCCAATATGTGTCCTTTGCATTTTGAGGGGTCCACATCTATAGTCCATGCCATGCCAATCATTGAACTTTCTGAAATGATTATCTCGTAAGAATATTAGTTCAATGAGCTATATGTTGTTAAGAATTACCAAAACCACCCAGGGATTAGTTGCACTTTCAACAACAGCTTCAAGCCGAACAGGATACGCTCAACGACAGATGGACCAAGGTCCTGGATGCCAAAGAATACCGCCTCGAGCACCCAACAAAGAGTATTCCGAAGCATCGACTACTACCACAATTTGACGATGAGGCCCTTGAGCCAATTCCATCAAGATATAATCACACTGACGAGCCGGATCGACCACCACATCGATGGGACAAAGCAGCTACTTACACCTAACACCAGCCCGCTCCACCTCGCCGTTGAGGCAAAGAGGTAGCGGCTCTGGGCTACGCCCATGACTTATGTCAAGACCTGGACAATAAAGTTGGTCAGACCAAATCAATCTACGGATCAAGGGGACGTGCTCCAACAAGAGACGATGGCCATCAAGCTCGACGTAACCAGCATAACCAAACCTGAGCTGAGAACCGAATACAGGTGTCATCCGAGCTCCGTTGTGACGTTTCCCGATACATAGGCACCGCACACCCCTTGTGGTTCACCAATGAGGTAATGCAGCACCAATTTCCAGAAGGGTTTAAACCCGTAAACATTGAAACATACGATGGAACGACAAATCCCGCTATATGGATTGAAGATTTTCTAATCCATATTAATATGGCTCGAGGTGATGACCTCCCTGCCATTAAATACCTCCCCCTAAATCTAAAGGGACCAGCACAACACTGGTTAAACAGCCTCCCAGAAAACTCTATTGGCAGCTGGGAAGATTTGGAGGA
Source organism: Triticum dicoccoides (assembly GCF_002162155.2). Lineage (NCBI taxonomy): Eukaryota > Viridiplantae > Streptophyta > Magnoliopsida > Poales > Poaceae > Triticum > Triticum dicoccoides. Next base: position 548,263,232 of record NC_041385.1, read on the forward strand.
TGCCTTTCGAGACAACTTCCAAGGTACTTATGTCGGGCCACCGGATGCTGATGACCTTAGTTACATAGTCCAGCAACCCGGAGAGTCAGCCCGCAAACTTTGGACTCATTTCTTAATTAAAAAGAACCAGATTGTTGACTGTCCGGCGTCAAAACCTTAGCGGCCTTTAAGCACAGCGTCCGTGACGAATGGCTCGCTCGACACCTCGGTCAGGAAAAGCCGAAGACTATGGCAGCTCTTACTGCACTCATGACCCGCTTTTGCACCGGAGAAGACAGCTGGTTAGCTCACAGAAGCAATAGTACCAGCTACCCTAGCACCTCCGAAGCCAGGGATGGCAACAAAAGGCCATGACGTAACAAACATAAGCATCGGAGCAACAATGAAGAAACTGAAGATACGGTGGTCAATGCCAGATTCAGTGTCTCTAAACCCGGTTAACGGAAAAAGCCATTCAAAGAAAATAGGGACGGTCCATCTAATCTGGAAAAAATACTCGACAAGCCTTGCCAGATTCATGGCACCCCCGACAAGCCTGCCAACCACTCCAACACAAACTGTTGGGTTTTCAAACAGGCCGGTAAGTTAATATCGAACACAAGGGGAAGGGGCCACCAAGCAAGGATGACAATGAACCCCGCCCACCGAACACTTGGGGGCAGAAGAAATTTCCCCCTGAGGTAAAAATAGTGAATATGATATATGTCAAACATATCCCCTAGAGGGAGCGCAAGTGTGCACTAAGGGACGTCTATGCCATAGAGCATGTCGCCCTAAAATTCAACCCATGGTCGGCTTGCCTGATCACCTTCGATCGTAGGGAACACCCGACTAGTATCCGTCATGGAGGTTCGGCAGCCTTGGTACTCGGTCCAATCATTGATGGATACCATCTCACTCGGGTCTTTATGGACGGCGGTGGCAGTCTTAACCTGATCTATCAAGACACTATCCGCAAAATGGGTATTGACCCATCAAGAATCAAGCCTAGTAACACCACCTTCAAAGGAGTGATACCCGGCGTAGAGACCCACTGCATGGGTTCATTAACATTGGAAGTAGTCTTTAGTTCACCGGATAACTTCCAAAGCGAACACTTGATCTTCGACATTGTCCCCTTTTGCAGTGGTTACCACGCACTGCTTGGACGAACCGCCTTCGCCCGTCTCAATGCAGTCCCGCACTATGCTTATTTAAAGCTCAAATTGCCTGGACCGCGCGACATAATCACAGTCAATGGAAACATGGAGCACTCCCTCCGTACTAAGGATCACACGTTGGCCCTTGTAGCTGAGCTATAGAGAAGCCTCATCAAGCCGAACAATTCATCGATCATCAAGACCCCGGACACTGCCAAGCAAGTCTGGCCTACTCTACAGAACGATAGCTCGATGGATCCAGAGCTGGACTAGCAGTTTTGCCTCCACCGATTGCCCCAAAAAACCATGGCGTATGTACCGCATGTGCATAATTACGCACTTCAAATACACTGGGCAATGATGAAGGAACACTGCGGACAAGGTCTATAGTTCGGCTTGACCCTATCCGGAACTTAACCTTTTTTTATCTTCCTTTTTTTCTCATATTACAAGTTCATAACCTAGCAACCCTACGGTCGTGCACGGGCACTTTTCCAGGCCCCTCTTTTATAACTGACCATTGAGCACTCCTTTCAAAGGTTTTTTTACCAAGGAGAAACAACGCAGACGTGCGGCAGGGCATCAATGGGATCTTCAAGGCTACCTTTTCTTTTTAAGCCATGTATACAGCTTCCCCTTGTGTACAAATTCTCGTTATGTAAAATATCCTTGATGTTTATGGCATTATCTGTAATAGCACATATTGACATATTAATCAGAGTATAAAGGAAACAGTTTACCGGCAACCCCTGTTTGGCATTGGTTTATTTTACCATCTGTATTCCCTCCTTGCTTCAGATTGCCACATATAATTTGGTCCGGCCTGAATGCCGGGGGATCTATTCTGCCACGTATATTTTCAAAAGTCCAAATACTTCTAGGGTATACTTCGGAGTCCCGAATATTACATTATATGCATTAGCTCTAAATCATGTCTTTGGTCTATAGTTGGGTTGCCCGACTCCTGTGATTACGACCTTACGTTCCGCAAGTTCGGCTAAGGTAGTAAAGGGAGAACTAATGTGATTGTGTTTCTGGTTCATGCGGTCAAACACCTTAGTAGAGAAAGCCGAAAAATGACTGATGGCAAGAGCTGATATGCGATCTGGCGACTTATTACAAATCTTTCGTGATTTACTTCGTGTTATACGAAGGGCTAGTCTTCGCCCAGTCATGCGACAAAGGCATCCTAGTTCGGACGGCTGCATTCGCACCAGGGGCTAGTATCTAGCCCCATCGCCAGACTTCTATGGCTAAGTGAAAGTAATAGAGCCATATAGTCTGATTGTCTAGTTCGCTGCACAAACACCTCCTTTACGGACCAAGACGTTGGGTCAAGTGTGATCACGCGCCATACCGAACACCCCCGTAGCATCTACGTGGTGGCTGAAGTCGACGACTGGTAAACTTTCAGAATTGAAATGACGGTACAGGAGGAAAATACTTCAGATAAAGGCATAAATATATTACAAGCTCTGGTTCATAAAACAAAGTTTGGACAGCCCTGATACATTCACTCAAACATAGCATCCTTTGAGCATTGGCCCTCTACTATTTGGGCACCCGCCAGGACATCTTCAAAATACCTCTCCGGCTTGCGGTGGTCCTTGCCTTTGGGCAGGCCTTCGGTTGCCATGACGGTGGCCTTCATCTTCGCCCAGTGCATCTTGACACGGGAAAAGGCCATCCGCGCACCCTCTATGCACGTCGAATGCTTCACAGCTGGGACTCGGAGCAGCGCTTCGATGAGTCGCCTCACCAAGCCGAAGTAGCTGCTAGGAATGGGTTCGGCAGGAAAAAGCCGGACCATGATATCCTTCATGGCCAGGCTGGACACCCTATGCAGCTCCGCTAGTTGCTTCATCTAGTTGTTCAACAGCACAGGGTGCTCCGGTGCCAGGAACTGTGACCAGAACAGCTTCTCTGTCAAGTTCCCCTCCTGGGCTAGGAAGAACTATGCAGCATCAGCGGCACTCCTCGGCAGATCCGCAAACGCGTTTGGATAACCCCACAGTCTAGTGAGCAAGGTATACCTTTGACCCCCAAATATACTCTGTAAAAGAAAGGGCTTACCAGCCACTATCTATTCGGCATGCCGGATCTCCTCACGAGCACTCCAGGACTCGGTTCGTGCCTCTTTGGCCTCTTGGAGGGCTTTGGAAAGTTCGGCCGATTGGGCCGTAGTCTTCCCCTCCAAGGCCTCGCACTTGCCAATGGCGTACTTCAGCTCTTGCTCCACTTCGGCCACCCTCCCTTCAGCTGGCAGCGAGCGACCTGTTCTGTCTTTATTTCTACAGCCGCTTTGTTAGCGGCCGCTTTATTTGCCTTCGCCTCCTCCTTGGCCTGGGCAAGGGCGCTCTAGAGTATTTCGACCTCGTCCATGCTACCTGCACTCATAGTCACAGAAATACATGAGTTACACTCTAAATTTGCATATAACTTCATATACCTGATCAAACTCTTTATAAGTACACACGTACCTTGCGCCTCGTCGAACCGCTTGTTAACACGATCAATTTTGTCATCGGCCAACTTCAGTTTTTGATTAAGCTCGGAAACCTCGGCGACCTGGGCAGTCGTTGCCAACAGGGAAGCCTGTTATAAAATAGAAAAGTACGTCACCTCTTCTGAATATTATATGATCCTCTGTCTGGCTTTTTCAAAACTAGACAGAGTTTAAGGGGCTACTATCTTTGTACAGGTATATTTCCTTCATATGAAAAAAGTGTTTAGAGCATTACTTCACATACCTCGAAGCCTGTTAGTAGGCTAGTGAAGGCTTCGTTGAGCCCGCTCATGGCGGACTGAACCTTCTCTACCACCACACCCATTAGGGTGCATTGTTCCTCCACGATGGAAGCGCGTCGTAGTGCTTCCACTAGAGTATTCAGCGCCTTCAGATTACTGGAGGTCGCCGCTAGAGCTGATGCTCCCACTCCCTTAAACGGGGTTGCGTGCCCGACTCAGGAGCCATGTTGGTCTCCGGAATAATGTCCGTCTGGGGGCCGGACTAGTCAAGGCCCCCGCCGTCGGTCGCCATGGGGGTCGTACCCCCCACGCCTTTAGCCGCCGAGGTATTACCCTCGGGCGCCGTCTCGGCAGCTTTGCCCGCCCCTCCACGGCCTGGAGAGGTCCTTCGAGACAACACCTCGGTGTCATCCACGATGGTTGGCGGAGAGGCTCGCGGAGGCTTCTCGCTCTCTGCCATCTCTAGTGGTAGAGAACTCCCCTCAGATAGCAAAGGGTTGGGGAGGTCTCGAGCATGTATGGAAGACACATAATATAATATGTTATATTATAGAAACATAGTGGACCGAAGGCATGTAATAAATCCTTTGGTACTTACGATTCGGCCAGGGGCTTCACCATGGGAAGCCTCTTGGGGATGGGTTCGGCCTCCAAATCTGAACCATCCGAGAGGGCCATCTTCCCCCTCTTGGGCACCTCCTCCTCCAGACCTGTGGAGGCTGACCTCTTCTTCTTCCTCCCTTTAAGAGGGGAGTCGCTTTCCGCCTCCTCCTCCTCTTCGTATTCATCTCCCTCGTGGGATGAGGGGATTTCGGTCTCTTTGGACACTGCATCCGAAGGACCCTTGCGATGGAGGTAGCCCTTGGTCTCCTTGCCCTTCTTCTTCTTGGCCTTCTTCTCCCGCACCTTATAGGGCGCCAGGACCAGCATCTTCATCAGTTGGGGTTCGGCCGGGTCTTCGGGCAGCGGGGCCGGACACTTAATCTGCTCCACCTTTGCTATCCAGCCATGTACAAGGGACAAAAAACTCATTATGATTAAAGAATTTATTGACCAAATATATATTTGGGTAAATTATACATACTAGTGTGGCTGGATTTTCGCTGTCAAGATTGATGTCTTCGGTCTTCTTCGGCCTCGCTTTCTCGGCCTTGAACAACAGCTTCCGAATGTCTTCGTGTGTTGTGTCGTGGAAGTGCTTCAAGGTCCATGGATCTTCCGAATTGAACTCTCACATGTGAGAGGCCGGAGTTGGCAGGGAAGAATCCGGGGGAAGAGCATCACCTGAATCACGTTAGTGAGACTGGCGTTCTTGCCTATCATGTTTGTGATGAGCTTTTGCAGCATCAAAAGTTCCGCCGTGGATCCCCAGTCCAAACCCTTGGTAGTCCATGAGGTGAGTCGCCTAGGGGGTCCGGATCTGAACTCAGGAGTGGCCGCCCAATTGGCGTCGCAGGGTTCGGTGATGAAGAACCACTCCTGCTGCCACACCTTGACAGTCTCCACGAAGGCCCCCTTAGGCCAAGCGGCATTGGGGATCTTGCTCACCATGACGCCGCTGCAGTCCGTGTGCTACCCGTCGACCACCTTCGGCTTCATATTGAAGACTTTTAGCAATAGGACAAAGTGTGGGGGGATGCGGAGTAATGCCTCACACACGACGATGAACGCTGAGATGTGGAGGAAAGAATTTGGGGCTAGATCATGGAAATATAGCCCGTAGTAGAACATGAGGCCCCGGATGAAGGCGTGGAGGGGAAACCCCTAACCCACCGAGAAAGTGGGGGATGAATACAACCCTTTCGCCGGGCTCAAGAGTGGGGATGACTTGGTCCTTGACAGGGAGCCTGTGTGCGATGTCCGCACACAGATACCCCGCCTCCCGGAGCTCCTTGACGTCCTTCTAGGTGATGGAGGAGGCCTCCCACTTTCCCTTTGAACTAGATCCATACATGGGTGGAGAGGCTAGTGGCGGTGGGAAAGATCGATGTTTGGGCGCTAGAGCTTGAAGATGGGGAAGTAGTAGAAGGAAGAAGGCGTGGGGAGAAAAGAGGAGTCTTTATCCTCTTACATAGGCAGTGAATATCAGACGCCCCATCAAGCCTTAAAACTTGCCTGTTCCCAAGGGGTCATGCAAATGGCATGGTTGGATAGCCCAACACCGTATTCCTGAAGATCCCGTAATGGTCGGGCGCGATCTCTGTTTTCACAAGACGTGTCAATAGAGGTTGTGCCTTGGAACATGAAGCGGGAGACGAGAACAACGGTTCGAAATGTTAAGAGGCCTGACGTGACGTTTCGCCGAAAAAAAGTTGTCAGTTGACAGACACTATTTTTATTAAATACCTCACCTTCATGACTAAGGGTTGTGACTATATACAGAGCTGAATATAGTTCTTTTGTTCAGAAGATTGCTTTCAAAGTGTTCAGGAAGAGCAACCCGCCTTGCAATGCCGAATACAACTCGCGTGCCGAATATATCATCTTTGAAGACTGTGTAACACCCACGATGCGGCTATATCTCCCACGTGTTGAAGCACGACTTAGAGGCATAACCTCATGGTGGTTTTGTCGCAAGAAGGGTCATCTTCACACAATCCCATGTGATGAATAAGCATGGGATAAAGAGTTGGCTTACAATCACCACTTCACACAATGAACATATAATTCATACATCATTCACAGCACACACATAGTCCGACTACGGACGAAGCAAAAGAAGATAACCCAACTGCTAGATCCCCGATCGTCCCAACTGGGCTCCACTACTGATCAACATGAAACGATACATAGAAACGACCAAGGTCTTCGTTGAGCTCCCATCTGAGCTCGGTTGCATCACCTGCACTGGTATCATCAGCACCTGCAACTGTTGTGATAGTATCTGGTGAGTCATGAGGACTCAGCAATCTCAAAACCCGCGAGATCAAGACTATTTAAGCTTATGGGAAAGGAAGGGGTAAAGTGGTGAGGTTGCAGCAGCGACTAAGCATGATATGGTGGCTAACATACGCAAATAAGAGCGAGAAGAGAAGCAAACGGAACGGTCGTGAAGCTAGCAATGATCAAAAAGTGATCCTGAACTCCTACTTACGTCAAACATAACCCAAAACCGTGTTCACCTCGACTCCGCCGAAAAGAGACCATCACGGCTACACACGCGGTTGATGCGTTTTAATTCGGATCTGGTGTCAAGTTCTCTACAACCGGAATTAACAAATTCCCATCTGCCACATAACCGTGGGCACGACTCTCAAAAGTTTATACCCTGCAGGGGTGTCCCAACTTAGCCCATCACAAGCTCTCACGGTCAACGAAGGATATTCCTTCTCCCAGGAAGACCCGATCAGACTCAGAATCCCGGTTACAAGACATTTCGACAATGGTAAAACAAGACAAGCAAAGCCGCCCGATGTGCCGACAAATCCCGATAGGAGTCGCACGTACCTTGTTCTCAGGGCACACCGGATAAGTCAAGCTACGAGTAAAACCAGACCTCAAGTTTCCCCGAGGTGGCCCCATAGGCTGCTCAGTTCGGACCAACACTCGAAGGAGCACTGGCCTAGGGGGGTTAAAATAAAGATGACCCTTGAGTCTGCAGAACCCAAGGGAAAAAGGCTTAGGTGGCAAATGTTAAAACCAAGGTTGGGCCTTGCCAGAGGAGTTTTATTCAAAGCAAACTGTCAAGGAGGTCCCATAAATCACCCAACCGTGTAAGGAATGCAAAATCAAGGAACATAACACCGGTATGAAGGAAACTAGGGGCGGCAAGAGTGGAACAAAACACCAGGCATAAGGCCGAGCCTTCCACCCTTTACCAAGTATATAGATGCATTAATTAAATAAGAGATATTGTGATATCCCAACATAATCATGTCTGTCATGGAGCAATCTTCAACTTCACCTACAACTAACAACTCTATAAGAGGGGCTGAGCCAAAGCGGTAACATAGCCAAACAACGGTTTGCTAGGAAGGGTGAAAAGGTTAGAGGCTGACATGGCAATATGGGAACCATGGTAAACAAGTGATAGGTAGCGCAGCATAGCGACAGAATGGAGCAACTAGCAAGCGAAGATAGAAGTGATATCGATGGTACTGGTCATCTTCCCTGAGATGCCGCAAGGAAGAAGAATGAGTCCAAGAAGAAGACATACGGATGTAGTCGAACGAATCCTCATAACTCCGGAACGAGACCGAAGCTAATGAGAGAAGCAAACCGGAAAGAAACAAACAACATGGTAAACAACCATCACATAATCATGGCATGATGCCCAACCAAGTATGATGCATGTCCAGTTTTAAAGAGGCATGGCATGGCAAAGTGCAACAAACAACACTACAAGTTAAGTGGAGCTCAATATGCAACGAGTTGCATATTGACAAAACACCACATTAACATATTTAGTTTAATCTCGTTTAAGCTACCAAACAATATTAAGTGTTGTTAAACATGGAAAGAGGTGAAGCATAAATAAACTAACTATTTAGGAAAGTTTAAATGAGGCCGGAACAACAAACAACAATTCCGGTAAATCCCCACATGTCTTTTAATAGTTTAATGCAAACACAATTTTAAGCATTTAAATGTTGTTATCATGATGCAGATGACATATGCAAGTTTTATGCAATTTTTATGAAAATGTTGACATGAGCATGTTATGAAGCATTTGACACCAAGGCGGAAACGAAAGGGGTGCCACAGCAATGACAACAAAAATGGTGCCACGACAACATTCCGATGATCCGACAACTCATTGAGATACCGGTGCAAAAGAGCAAGTGTGCGGATGTGCGGAACATGCCAAAGATGGTGGGGTGATCCCGGATTACCGGGTTCCCACGGGTCGACGGCATGGCAAACGAGGAGGAACTTGCAATGACAATTCAGACACGGTGCAACATGAGCATCTCATACAACACACATTCATACACGGGCGGTCGTCTCGTCATTATACCTTTGAAGCGTGCGTTTCGGGGCGGTTCAAAATCGTCGAGGGAAGTAGTCGTTCACGGGTCGTAGGGGAAGTAGTCGTTCTCACGGCGGTAGTGGAAGTAGTGGTTCACGGACGTCATGGAAGTAGTCGTTCACGGTGATGGTAGAGGTACTCGTGATCTTGGCGACGGTGGTTGTACATGGGTCATAGACGTTCGGGTCATCGGTAGAGGTACTTGTCGTATAATCAGGCGTAGTCGACCTTGGCGTATCCGTGCGTAGGGGTACTTGCCAAAATCCACAGGGATGGTAGTGGTGCATGGTCTTCGCTTTATAGTCGGACTTGGCGAATCCGCGTAGTGGTACTTGTCGGTCTCGGTCAGGCCGTCGAGGTTGAAGGCTGGTGGAGAAGGGGAAGTCAACGCGGGCTCGCGTGTGGCCTCCAGCGGGACTTGGTGAATGATGCAGAAGCAAGGCAGCAGCGGCACTGCTCCTGAGGCTTCGCGGGTGGCCTGCGGTGGAGGTCAACTCCGATGGGGACGGGCCACCGAAGTCAGATCCGGCCGTGACCCATCTGATCATGGGATGAACAACATAGGGGGTGGACTTGGAACTCTGCACGACAGCGCGACTGGAGCACGGGGAGGCGAAGCAGGCGTCGAGGCAGGGCGACGGGAGCTGGCGAGGACGCGGGGATGCTGATGGCCTCACGGGCCATGGCGGGCGACGGGCACGATAGGAGAAGGCGGGCGTCGTGACGGTGTGGCTCCTATGGTTGAGGCTGAACGGAGGGAGGAGGATGCGTGGGCGCCGACGAGGGCGGCGGAGCACGGGCAGGAGGTGATGTGGGTCGTCCTCCTCGCCCTAGACATGACGAGGCAGGGGAGGTCTTGGCGCAGGGCTCCGGTGATGCAGGGCACCGCGGCGGGGCCTGAGCGACGACGAGGAGCGGTGGGATCGAGAGGCACGGGAGGAGGCCTCCAAGCGTTGGGGACGAGGCAGAGGAGGAAGGGGCGCAAGGGAGGAGATCGAGGGGAGATGAGGACCGAGCGATGAGCGTGTGGCGGCGGGCAGAGGGAAGGAGAGGAGGAGATGGGATCAAGCAGAGCTCTCCCCTGCGGCTAGGTTTAGAGGGGTGTAGCTGGGCCTTGGAGGCCGGCCCGATAGAGAAGGAAGTGGCCAGAGGCCTGGCTGGAGGCCTGGCTGGGCTGCTGGGCTCTCTTCTCCCTCTCTCTTATTCTCTAGAAATAGAAAATAACAAAGAAGAAAAGGAGAAGAAAGGAGGTGTTGGGGAAGAAATTGGACACGTGGATAATTTTCCCGGACCCACAAGAATGTGCTTGTTCCTAGAAAATAGAAAAGGCCATGGTTGAAAGATGTAAATTCAAACTCATTTGATTTAAATTCAAATGATTTGAATAGGAAGTGAGGTTTGGGAAGGTCCAAAAATGTTCGGATTTTTGGTGGAGCTCCGGAATGTGAAGAAAGAATTTAGGGCAAAGTTTGGAGACCAAGAATTAAGATAACAAAGGCATTGGGATAATTTGCAAGTGTGTTATGGTGATTTCCAATTTAAAGAAATATTTAATATAGCTCCCTAATATTGGGGCAATATGTTATAAAGAGAAGTCACCCATCCATTGATTTAAATAGATCAACCATCTATGCAATTTATTAGTTGAGTTGAGATGCAAAGGTTAATGACATGATGGCATGATGACATGATGCAATGCAAAAATAAAAGAGCAAACACAAAAGAAACACACGACGAAACTCGGGATAGCTGGAAGTCTTCTGGAGCATCAGTCTCGGGGCGTCACAGACTGGTTCAGGGACTACTGAGGGAGTCATGGATTAGGGGGTCCTCGGTTGTCCAGGCTGTGTGATATGGGCCGGGCTGATGGGCCGTGAAGATACAAGGCAGAAAACCTTCCCCCGTGTTCAGGTAGGACTCTCCTATGCATGGATGGCAAGATTGGTGTCCGGATATGTAATTTCCTTCCTCTGTGAACCGAATATGTAAAACCCTAGGCCCCTCCGATGTGTATATAAACCGGAGGGTTTAGTTCGTAGAGGCTATCAGAATTCATATAAGCTAGACAGCTAGGGTTTAGCCATTACGATCTCGAGGTAGATCAAATCTTGTAACCCCTATACTCATCAAACACAATCAAGCAGGACGTAGGGTTTTACCTCCATTAAGAGGGCCCGAACCTGGGTAAGCATCGTGTTCCCTTTGTCCCTTGTTACCTTCGATCCTTAGACACACAGTCCGGGCCCCCTACCCGAGATCGGCCAGTTTTGACAGCAACAATCCCTTCGTTCTTACCGAAGGATGAATGCTATGATAATTTCTATGATCCCGTTGATTCTTTTTAAATATCCCTTTTTGATGAACTTGATGATTGCTATGCTTGTGGCCATGATGCCAATATGAATTATGCTTATGATGAACTTGCTATAGTTCCTTATGGTAAGAATGAAAATGTTGCTATTGCACCCACACATGATAGTCCTATTATCTTTTTGAATTCTCCAAATTACACTATATCGGAGAAGTTTGCTCTTATTAAGGATTACATTGAGGGGTTGCCTTTTACCATTGCACATGATGATTTTGATGAGTGTAATATGCATGTTCTTGCTTCTCCTACTTGCAATTATTATGAGTGAGGAACTAAATCTCCGCTTCTCTATGTTTCTAACACGATAGAATTGCAAGAAATTGCTTATACTATGCATTGGCCTTTAGTTGACGTGCATGAATTGTTATTTTATGACATGTTGATGCATAGGAAGAGAGTTAGAATTTGTCATTTCTTTATATATGTTGCTTTGTGCTCACTACTAAATGCCAAATCATTGCTAATTAAAACTGGCTTTGATATACCTTGGGATCCGGGTGGATTCATTACTTGAGCACTTTATGCCTAGCTTAATGGCTTTAAAGAAAGCGCTGCCATAGAGACAACCCAGAAGTTTTGGAGAGTCGTTTATTTATGTTGAGTGATCGATTTTATATAGTTTTAAAACAAAAAATTATAGAGGGTAACTTAAAAACTTTTTCACAAAAGAGAAGCAATTGGAAGTTATGCATTGGAGAAGTGAGGGCCGACCTTGAACACTTGTGTTCATGCTCATGAAAACAATGTCGAATTTTTCATGAAGTTTCTCACAAAAATAATTATCCCCTTGTACAATTCCATTGTATTATAAAAATAATGTGCTTAGATTTGCCTTCAGGATGATTAGATTGCTTGTTGGTATGTGCGGTGTAAAAACAGAAACTTTGGCTATAATGCGTGAATTTTTCATTTTTTACTGGAATGTCAAACATTTCTGAAACTTTTTGCACAGTATTTCTATACAAATTATTTATTTCGTCATAATGTTTCAGAATTTTTGGAGTACCAAAAGTATGGTTGGACTTCAGATTACTACGGATTGTCCTGTTTAAGATAGATTATGTTTTTGATGCATTGTTTTGCTTGTTTTCATGAAGCTATCGATTCTAACGGTGGTGTAAACCATGGAAAAGTAATACTACAGTAGCTATAATGCAAAAACAAAATATGAATTGGTTTGCAACAGTACTTAGAGTAGTGATTTGCTTTATTATACTAACGGATCTTACCGAGCTTTCTATTGAGTTTTGTGTGGATGAAGTTATCAAAGATCGAGGAGGTCTCGATATGAGGAGAAGGAGGAGAGGCAAGAGCTCAAGCTTGGGGATGCCCAAGGCACCCCAAGAAAATATTCAAGGAGACTCAAGCGTCTAAGCTTGGGGATGCCCCAGAAGGCATCCCATCTTCAACAAGTATCTGTATGTTTTCGTCTTCGTTTCGTACATATGTTATGTGCAAATCTTGGAGCATCTTTTGCATTTAGTTTTCACGTTTCTTTCATGCACCATGCTGGTATGAGATAGTCCGTGGTTGATTTATAGAATGCTCATTGCACTTCTCTTAAATCTTTTGAGTATGGCTTTATAGAATGCTTCATCTTCTTCTTTTATATCATTTGAAGTTTAGATTGCCTGTTTCTCTTCACATAGAAAACCGTTATTTGAAGAATGCTCTTTTACTTCACTTATATTTGTTAGAGCATGATCTTTTGTAGAAATAATTAAACTCTCTTGCTTCACACTTATATATTTAGAGAGTCAAAAGGAATTGGTCAATTGCATGGTTAGTAATAAAATCATACATAAAACTTATGGATCATGGTTAGTAATAAAATCCTACATAAAACTTATGGATCACTGAATATGGTATGTTTGATTCCTTGCAACAGTTTTGTGATATAGAGATGGAATATGTGGGGGGTACTAGTAAATGGTTGTGGTTAGTAACAATATTGGTGTTAAGTTTTGTGATTCCCGAAGCATGCACGTATAGTCTCTCGTTATGCTATGAAGTTGGAGCATGATTTATTATTGATTGTCTTCCTTATGAGTGGCGGTCGGGGACGAGTGATGGTCTTTTCCAACCAATCTATCCCCCTAGGGGCATGCATAGTAGTACTTTGCTTCGAGGGCTAATAAACTCTTACAATAAGTATATGAATTCTTTATGACTAATGTGAGTCCATGGATTATACACACTCTTACCTTTCTGCATTTTTCTAGCCTCTACGGTACCGTGCATTTCCCTTTCTCACCTCGAGAGTCAGTGCAAACTTCGCCAGTGCATCCAAACCCCATGATATGATAGGCTCTATCACACATAAGCCTTACTATATCTTCCTCAAAACAGCCACCATACCTACCTATTATGGCCTTTCCATAGCCATTCCTAGATATATTGCCATGCAACTTCCACCGCTTCCGTTTTGATGACTTGAGCATTCATTGTCATATTGCTTTGCATGATCATATAGCTGACATAGTATTTGCGGACCAACCAACGTTTATCATTTTTTATGCATGTTATGTTAGATCATTGCACATCCTGGTATTGCCAGAGGCATTCATATAGAGTCATATTTTTTTATAGGTATGGAGTTGTAATTTTTATTTCTTTTGAGCTATAAGTAAATAGAAGTGTGATGATCATCATTATTGCCCTAGTGAGGAAAGGATGATGGCGACTATGATTCCCCCACAAGTCGGGATGAGACTCCGGACATGAGAGAAAAAAATAAGGAAAAAAAGGAAAGGAAAAGAAAAAAAGAAAATGAAAAAAAGAAAAGAAAAGAAATACAAAGAGAGAAGGGGCATGCTAGTTCCACACATGTGCTTCAAAGTAGCACCATGTTTTTCATATGGGGAGTCTCCTATGTTGTCACTTTCATATACTAGTGGGAAATTTTTATTATTGGATTAGATGCACACCCACTTGGTTTTCATATTGAGCTTTCATACACTTATAGATCTTAGTGCATTCGTTGCATGGCAATTCCTACTCCTCGCATTGATATCAATGGGCATCTCCATAGCCTGTTGGTTAGCCGCGTCGATGTGAGACTTTCTTACCTTTTTGTCTTCTCTATATTTACCCCTATCATCATACTCTATTCCACCCATAGTGCTATATCCATGGCTCATGCTCATGTATTGCGTGAGGGTTGAAAAAGCTAAAGCGCATTAAAAACTATGAACCAATTGCTCGGCTTGTCAACGGGGTTGTGCATGATAAATACTTTGTGTTAAGAAGACTCGCTGGTATAGCGAGGTGCTATACAAATGGTTTTTAACCCCTTTCCGCGACGGTGTTCGGAACCGTCACCTAGTGAGTGACTATGATAGGGGGGGTCCTTACCACATGACCCAGAAACCATCGGGGATATGCCCTCCGAGCACACACGGTCGGCAAAATGAGGTCGTGTGAGCTCACGGCGAGCGACCAAATGCAGTTATACGTATAGTAGTGCTAAAAAAATAAATTATACAGCAAAATCATTTTCGGTCATAAGTACATCCCACACAGTCAGTCCCCGCTAAATGTTTCCGTTCGTATATACATCCCACACAGTCACTCGAAGGAAAATGTTTGTGCAAGGTGACATAATGCAAACAATTTTCAAGAGAATGTCGTGTGTTATTGTTCATTGATCCAACACGGTTTATTCCTAGAAACTATGTGTGTTGCCTGAGGTCATCACCCACGGTGTTTTCTCAATAACCGTTTGCAATAGGAAAACCCAATTAGTAGGCTAATTGCCCCATTATTAATAATCCATTTACTAATCTAATATTAAGCATATAATATATTTCATTTCCATATTAAGTGTCAGATATCGGGTTCCAGCAAAACCCTTAAGGTTCGAACTCTGGGGTGCGCATGAAGATCTTCTCCCTACCGAAACATGCCCACAACCTCGCCGCGATTCTAAGCTAGATCGATGAACAACACAAGGGACACGAGGTTTATACTGGTTCAGGCCATCGTTGTGGTGTAATACCCTAATCTAGTGTGTGGTGTGGTGGATTGCCTCTTGGGCTGATGATGAACAATACAGAGGAAGAATAGCCATGCGGGGAGAGGTGTTCTTGTGGTGGCGGGTGTTTTGATTAGGAAGGATTCGATCCCCTCCTACTGTGGTGGCTATCTCTATTTATAGAGGCCCTGGTCCTCTTCCCAAATATTGAGCGGGAAGGGAGCCAACAACGGCCATTTCGAAAGGGGACAGCTAGTACTAGCTATCCTGACTAAAGGTGGTCTGCGACTACCAAAGGCACTAGCGATGATGCCGTCTTGGGCTCCACGGTGACCTCTGTCCTGCCGTCCTACTGGTCTTGGTCTCATTGCACCAATATGGAAACCTTTGCTTGATGCCTCAGCACTCCGCGCCTGCGCTTGCCCCCTTTGCACCAAAGAGGAAACGAGGAAACTGCGCAGGCTGGCACCCGCCTGGTCTTGATCGTCATGGCTTGCATCATGAGAACCTCGCGAGGTACCCCTCGCCTTCATCTCTCGGCCTCCTCGCGAGCCTGCCTGGTGAGGCCACCCCCGGGGAAGCCTTGTGTTGTCCGCCCCGCGAGGCTTGGCCCCTCGTGAGGGTCTTGAACTTGTGTTGATGAAGACGGGCCATACTGGGCCACTGCTAAACCACGTTGTAGGCCGCAGGCAGGCAAGTCTGGGGACCCCCATTCCCAGAACACCAACAGTAGCCCCGGGGCCCAAGGCGCGCTCGGACTTGGCTTAGCAGCGAAGCCAAAGGGTAAGTGCGTAGCGCCGCGGGCCTCAACAGCCTGCGGCCTTGGTTGCCGCGTGGCGGTTGACTGGACGTGGGCATCTCTGCTTCCCCATGCTGCCTCAATATCTGCATGGCTAGGCGGCCACGAAGCTTTACACAGTTATTTCCCCTTCGCCACCCGCGTGCTTCCTGTTCCCCTTTCTTCCTCGAGGCTTTGTCTCCGCCCCCAATCTGACTTGAGCTCTGCTCCCACCATTGTCATGGCACCAACTAGCAAAGAGAAGGGGAAGAAGCCTCTGTCCTCATCCAGCTCATCCCCCACAATCGAGCCCACCGTCGGCCGTTCGCTGGTGCTCAATCTGGAGGCCTTGGGCAAGGTCCGCTCCGCACTCGCCTCCATCTTTAACGAGTGCGGAAAGATGATGGCTTGGCCTGCGTCCCATGCCTCCGTCGACAGGACCATCATGGAGGTTTGATTATTCGTCGACGCCCTATGGGCTGGCCTGGTTCCCCCTTCCTCCGCCTTCTTCAATGCGGTGCTTTCCCATTATCAGATCCATATGATGCATCTTGATCCTCAATCCGTTACCCTTCTTGATGTCTTCGCATTTGTTTGAGAAGCCATGGTGGGCATTGCTCCTTCCATTGCCTTCTTGCGCCACTTCTTTTATCTGCACCTGACTGACCCCTTGCAGTGCTTGGGGTGCGTGAGCTTCCAGGTGTGACAAAGACGGCCGCCACGGGGATCGATTTTGGCCTCCCGCCTTCCACTAGTGGGTTCCGGACGCGGTGGTTGTATGTGGATGTCGGAGTGCCCAGCCCCTTGCTCTCACCTCCGATGTTGTCTGCTGTTCCCAATCCGGGCTGGGGCCATGAAAGACTTGTGAGCTCCCGGCTATCCTTCGTCTGGCACTGACTGAGGAGGTTGAGAGAGCTTGGTGTGACTGCGCCCCAGGTGGTGAAGGAGTTCCTCCAGTGTTGTGTTGCTCCTCTTCAGCGCCACTCCCTACCGATGTGGGCCCTGACCGGATACCAGGACCGCATGAGGCTCCAAGAGACGGAGTTGGCGCCCGAGACGCTGAAGAAGGTGCTTGAGGTGTTGACTGGCGACCCCTCATCGGGCGATACACGGCACGGGTGTAACCTCTTGTATATCTGCTCGGGCAGGGCTGAGTTCGCAAAACAGATGCCTCTCTTCAACGAATGGGGATTGCGTCCGGCTGGTCTTGCGGGGCCTCGTGAGAATCCTATTGTCGTGGCCCCCTTCCTCGCCGCCAACACCGATCTTGCCCCAGGAGAGGGTACAGGGAGGCAAGCATCGCTTGAGGATGGAGGCTCGGGTGTCGTGGTGCTGACGCCGCACAGGGCACCCGAAGCGTCGTCCTCCGGAGCCCGCGAAGCCAGCCCTGAGGTTGTCGTCGATGGGGGGACGCAACCTGTGGCTCCCGAGGCTAGAGCCCCCGAGGCCTCGGCAGGCCATCAAGAAGTGGTGCCTGATCGCTCCCCCCAGCTTGGCGCCCCTGAGGTTGGCTGCCTCGATGCTTCTTCATCCGCGCCACACGCTGGCCCTCACATTGAGCGCCTGGGTCGATTCCGCATGGACTTCGCCGCTCTCCGCAAGAGGAAGGAGTTTGTGAGTTGCAGTGGACGCCCCTTCCGACCGTTGAAGCATAGGAAGTACTTCACCATAGATGAGTAAGTACCTCGTTCTCGCTATTCATCAATCGCTGCTCCCCTTCCTGACTGTGGCTTCTCAGGACTCCTCCGGGCAAGCCCGCGGAGTCTCCCAAGAAGCAGCTTCCTCCGACCCCGCCTTCCTCGCTGGCCTTGAACATCCCAAGCCTGTATGCTGCCCCTGACCCAGGATCAGCTGGGGAAGCGGACCTGCCTGCGGGGTGTCTTAAGTCGGTGCCTTTGCCATCTTTCCTTTGCGACCTCGCCTGGGGCACGACCAGCCAGCCCAGAGCTCTGCCTCTGGTCATGGGAGGCGAGTGGTTGGTGTCAGCCCTTGGCTCTTCTTCAGGGGATGGACCTGCACCGGCCTGGGTCCCTTGAGGAGCCCGTCCGATGATCGTGGGGGCACCAGCCCCCTGCCGAGAGGGGGCGAACCGCTTCAGGGCCCGCCAACAGCACCAACGACAGAGGATGACATCGACAGCGTACTCGAGCACGCGAGAGAGCGAAGCGCCGCTCGCGGAGAGTTCCTTCAGAGGGCGATGGACGCGATGGGCTAGCTTGGTGGAGAGCTCGCGGACATGGACGCATGTCTTGAAGCTGAAGGCCTGCGGCTGATTGAGGAGCAACGCAAGCTGAAGGTGGCAGTCAACCTCGCGCATCATCAGCGCGAGCTTGACAACATGAAGGCAGAAGCATCCCTTGCGGCCTTGCGAAAGGCCTGCTCCCGAGCTATAGAGGAGGCTCGGGAAGAAGACCATTAGCGCAAGGTCGCGGAGAAGTGCGCATGGGAGCTCCAAGCCTGGGGTGCTTCCCTGGAGCCGCAGGTGGAGCTGCATTAGGCCGCCATTCCATCGCTAAAGGGGACACCTGTCGAGGAGGAGGAGCTCCGGAGGCGCGAGAAAGTGCTGACATTGGAGGCCGCTGAGCGCAATCTTGACCTTCGGCGGTTGGAGACGAGGGAGTGCCAGGTTGCCCAAGCGGAGGATGAGGTTGGCGCGTGCGAGGCTTGAATCCAGGAGGATGTCGACCGCCGCGTGGCGGAAGCTCGTGCAGATCTTGAGCGCAGGTATAACTAGAGGCTGGAGCTGATTGAAGCCGAGGCTGTGGGTAGGACTACTGCCCTCAGGTCCAAGCTGACTGAAACGGGACAATGCATGGTGGCCGCCGCAGCCGCCTTGGTCTCAGCGCAGACTGAGTTGGCCTCCACCCGCGCCGAGCTGCTTCTTCTTCAACAGCGGGTCGATGATGTCGAGTCCATTGCGCGGTAGAGCAAAGAAGAAATTCTTCAATGGCAGACGCTGGAACACATGCATGGTCCCATGCTCTAGCAGCTCAGGAACAGGGCCAACACGGCCCTAGGCAATATCTGCGATGCGGATGCTCTGCACCCTCACATGAACAGCTACGCCGGCCATGTCCAATTCTTCACTGACGAGGTGACACACATGGAGAACCACTCCGAGAGAGCTCGCCAGCTTGTCGAGTAGAGGAGCTGCAGCCTGCTCGAGCGTGCATTCTCTCGCATCTTCTGCCATCTTCAGAATGCACATCCCAACTTCGACTTCGACGCCGTCATTGCCCCGGTGGCCGAGGCCATTCAAGGCGACCTGGCACGGTGGGTTGAGGACAACGTGGATGCCCTTGCTATGACCTTTGCTTCTCACAATGACGGGGTGATAGTTGCCCCAGATGAAGGCAATGTGGTCAATGGTGGTGAAGACGGCGCCCATGATGGCGATGGTGATGCCAGCAACAACGACAATGGCGCCAGTGATGCCTCCAAAGGCGACCAAGAGGGTTCAGTGAGCAATATGAGTGACTCATCTTGTGTTCCCCGGCTGCTTATCCTGCACACAAAAAGCTCGGGCACGGCCTTGAAGGTTGTAAGAGCATTTTGGGAGGGGAAGCCCCCCATGTAAAAGGATTGTCGCCTGCATGCTTTTAGGAACAATACCGAACGCGCGCCTGTATGATATGACAAGCCCTGCGATGAGCTAGTTGCTGTAGTTTACCTTTAGCCCTGTCGGTGTACAAAAGTAGGGTCCCTGCTTTTGACCCCTTTTACTTGTGCACGGGCAGTTAGAGCCACCCGCCACAGCCACGCATAATAGGGCAGGAAAGGGAATCCAGAGAGAAGTCGAAGGCACAAGACGAACAAGACAACATCGAGAACCAAGGCCACAAAGCACAGACGGGCGAAGCAGGTTGCCCCGGCAAGACCCTTACCGGGGCAGCCTCTGCAGCCTCGGCAAGCCCCGTGTCGGGGCAGCTCATTCACACCAGTGGAGCGGTCCACCCTCGAGCCACAGTCTCCAACAGCCATGTTGGACCAAGGCTCGGGAGGCACCTCCATGGTGGCATGCAGATCTTTGTGAAGACATAGAATACCCAAGATCGGATGAGGATTGGAAAGCAACAATCCTCACGAAGATCCTTACCGAAGGAATCCACAAGACCCCCGGCAAGACCCTTGTCGGGGACGCCAGCGCGCCACGACAGGACCCTTGCCAGTCCACCCGGCAAGACCCTGGCCAGAGGCGACAGCAGGGCCACTGCTAGGCCCGCACCAACCAACTCCCCACCGCTGTTCACATGCAGCTACCAGCCCAACCAGCTGGGCAGGCACCTGCGTGGCAACAATGCAGCTTCCAGGCCAACTCAGCACGCACCTGCGTGGCGGCATGCAAATCTTCGTGGAGGCTCCACCACCGCGCCACCTCAGTTGCTTGCCTGCCTACATGGCACCACATGCATCGCTGGCCAGGGCGCGTGTCGGAGCAAGGAGGAGCGATGACGGATGGGACGGGCCTCGCTTCCGTCCCCGATAAAGTGAAGGGACACCTAAGCCTCACATTAAATGCACTTTGTCCTGTAATACCAGCGATAAGCTCACAACATTGTAGCACTTTCCACATCCTGTGTGCCACTGTCGCAGCCCCTTTCGCCTATAAAAGGAGGCCCATGGCGCACTGGAGAAGGATTCAGCTCTTTCCAACCTGGCAACACCCAGAGCTAGTTCAAGAGCTCAAGGACACTAAATACATCCACCAAAGTAGGATTGTGGGGTTTTACGCATCTTTGCGGCCCGAACCTGGGTAAATCCCCTTTGTGCTGTCTGTTAGTACCGCTCTTCTCACGATCCTGCGCCCCGCAACCGTAGTAGGAATTCCAGTGATCCAATAGGTGTCGTTTCCCACTGACATCTTTGGTGCACCAGGTAGGGGCGCAATTGTGAGAATCTGGTCTAGCAGTTGACCTAGCTATTCTTCACCGCCATGGCTCCTAAGAAGAAGGCGACCACGGCGATCGGTTCGTCTGGGACCGGATTGCCAGCACCGGTGCGGACCAGTAGCGGGCTAGTCATAGAGAGAACCCGCGGCACAGTCCGCGAATATCCACATCACCTTGGCGGTCCAGGCCTGGCGAGTGGCATTGTTCGCGTGCCAGGCGATGAACCACCAGCCGGGGCTCCAAAGACGGAGTCGGGCCCCCCGCAGGTGGCGCGGGGCCCTCCAGGGGCGCCGCCATCCCGCCAGGCGGCGGCACGGCGACCTCCAAGACGCCAACACCGGCGCCCATGGCGCGCTCTTCTCAGATTGTTAATGATGAGCAGCGTCGCCCTGCAGGTGACCCTGCGTGCCGCCCTAGGAAGAGCCCCGTGCGCCCATCACATGAAGAGGAGGGCCAACACGCACGCTGAGGTGTTGACGGAGGTGGCGAACGACTGCGGGGCCATGATGCATCTCCTTCTAACGTAGTTAGAAGTAGAGGCGCATCGCGGTCCACCCAGCTTTCGCCGCCACCCCCGCCAGCGGAAACCCTAGCGTGCGGGCAACTGGTCCTCGATTCTCCTCCCGCCGCGGAGAAGCTCGACGAATGGAGGGCCACCGTCTGGAGCCTCGTCGGCATCACCAAGAACGATGAGTTGCAGCCGGCGGGACCCATAGGCCATCGCTCCTTCGGACCACCGCATGCCAGCAGAGGCCGTGCCGGAGGCGATGCGGCCACGGTGCACTCCCCTCGTCCATCCTGGTCGGGCGTCGGTTCGTCGCGACGACGCTCGTGATGATATCTCCATCGCGTCGTCCGACCCGCGAACCAACCGCGATAAGCGTCAAGTTCTTCAGGAGCAGGTTCATGAGGACGCTCAAACTACCATCGAACGCTGACATGACGCGCGCCACCAGTCGGACAGGAGGGCAAGGCCCGCTATGGACCACCGAGCGCCGGGAGGCTACGGTGGCCTACCCTACGAGGTGGGTTGTCCGGCTTTCACCCGTGAGCTGCGGCAGTTCCAGTGGCCCTCCCACCGTATGTTCTAGCCCGACGTTGGTGATAAGTACAACGGCAAGACTCACCCGTCAGAGTTCCTCAGCATCTACACCATCGCGATGCAAGCTGCTGGGGCCCGTGATGATAAGGTGCTTGCCAATTACTTCTCGTTGGCACTCAAGCCTAATGTTATGTCATGGTTGATGCACTTGCCGATGGATTCCATCTCTTCTTGGGCGGATCTGTGCCATAAGTTTGTTGGCGCCTTTACCGGAGGCCACCAAGCTCATGGCCAGGCGAGTGATTTACACATCATCCCTCAGAAGGAAGGAGAAAACTTGCGCAAGTACATCCAAAGGTTCAGCCGGGTGCAGTACAACATCCCCGATGTTCATCCCGCCGCTGTGATCAGTGCATTCCACCAGAATGTGCGCAGCTGCAAGATGCACGAAGAGTTGGTGATGAACAAGGTCAAGGATGTGGCCGAGCTTTATGTCCTGGCCGATCGATGCGCTCACGCTGAAGAGGGAAAGAAGTACCCCGGCGAAGATGCCAGTGCAGAAACCGACTCCACTGGCGACACCGCCACCCCTGCGAAGAAGGGCCGACGCCGTAACAGGAAGCGCAAGGGCAAGGCCGTGCTTGCCGTCGAGGGGTCCGACGACACCAGCGCCACCAAGAAGACCAAGGCAAGCGACCCTGGCAAGGAGGTTGCCGGGTGTGTTGCTTGCCGGGCCTTGGCGTCTGCCGACAAGCCAGGAGGCTCCGATAAGCAGTACAGCAAGATCCACCGCACCAAGGTCCATGACCTCCAAAACTGCCGGCAGGTAGAGCTATTTTCCGAGAAGCAGAAAGCCGAGTATGAGCGGTAGGACAAGGACAAAGGCCAAGATGGTGCCGAGCGATCCGGCAAGAAACGTGGCGGCCAAGGAGGCCGCCACGGCAAGGATAATCAGCAGGAAAGGCCCGCCCGAGGCCGCGACAAGAAACAGGAAGACGATGATCATGATGAGGATGATGAGTCCGGCGACCACGAGTTTCAGAAGGCCACAGAGGCCACGTGCGTTGATGGTGGTGCCTCGCTGCATACGTCCCACCGCCAACTCATGCAGTGGGCGCGTGAGATCACGGCGGTGGAGCCATCGCTCGATGGACGGAAGCCGCTGAAATGGTCCAGCACGCCCATCATCTTCGACACCGCGGACCACGCCAACCGCACTACTGCGGTCGGGTGCCTGCCATTGTTGGTTTCACCAACAATCCGCAACCTCAAGGTGACAAAGATGTTGGTTGACAGCGGGGCCGGCCTGAACTTGATCTCACCTTTTGTGGTCAAAAGGCTACAGATCCCTGATGGAGACCTCGAGGACACGGGCACGTTCCAAGGAGTTAACACGGGGAGGAGCCAGCCAAAGGGAAAGGTCACTCTGCCCATGACATTCGGAGGCGAGCTGAACCACAAGACGAAAAGGATTGTTTTTGATGTAGCCGAGATCCCCTTGCCTTACAATGGGATCCTCGGCCGCCCGGCACTAGCCAAGTTCTTGGCGACTTCACACTACGCCTCCAACATGCCGAAGATGCCCGGGCCAAAGAACATCATCACCGTCCCCTCCAACAAGAAAGATGAGTTGATTTGCGCCGACCAACTTTACCGGGAAGCAGTTGCGGCAGCTGCCGCTAAGGGACCTGCTCCTGCCGACGGAGCCCCAAAGGAGAAGAAGACCGGCGAGACCCCTCGCACCCACTCCGGTAAGCGCACCTCTTTGGGGTGTTGCGCTCCCGTTAAGGACGTGCCAGAGAGCTCCACCGGCAAGAGCAAGAAGTCTAGAGCTGCACCACCAGAGACCAAGAAGGTGGCCATCAAAGAGGACGGCACGGGGGGAGCATTTACCATAAGCTCCACCCTCGATGGGAAATAGGAAAGCGAGCTTGTCATCTTCCTGCGGGCGAATGTCGATGTGTTTGCATGGCAAGCCTTCGACATCCCTGGCGTTCCCAGGGAGGTGATTGTGCACCATCTTGCTGTCTGTCCTCATGCACGGCCCGTCAAGCAGAAGGTCAGAAAGCAAGCTCTGGAGAGGCAAGAGTTCATCGCAGAGGAAATCAGAAGCTAGAGGCGGCAGGCTTGGTAAGGGGAGTACTCCATCCGGCGTGGTTGGCCAATCCGGTAGTGGTGCGCAAGGCTAACGGGAAGTGGAGGTTGTGTATTGATTACACAGACATCAATAAAGCTTGTCCAAAGGATCCCTTCCCATTACCATGCATCTACTAGATTGTTGACTCCACGGCTGGGTGTGACCTATTATCATTCCTTGACGCCTACTCAGGATACCACCAGATCTTCATGACAAAAGAAGACGAGGAAAAGACAACATTCATCACCCCATATGGTACGTATTGCTTTTTACGGATGCCTTCTGGGTTGAAAAGTGCTGGCTCAACCTTTGCACGAGCAGTCCAAATTGGTTTTGAACCCCAGCTACATAGAAATATGGAAGCTTATATGGATGACATAGTGGTCAAAACCAAGGACAAGGCAACACTTGTACGGGATTTGGAGGAGACATTTGGGAACCTTCACAAGATCAACCTCAAATTGAACCCTTAGAAGTGTGTCTTCGGTGTCCCATCCGGCAAGCTTCTCGGGTTCTTTGTGTCGCAGCGCGGGATTGAAGCAAACCCAGACAAGATTAGGGCCATCGAGCAGATCGATTGAGGCACCAAAACGGATCAAGGACGTGCGTCGGTTCACTGGCTATGTTGCCGCCATGAGCAGATTCATCTCCAAATCCGTGGAGCGTGCCCTCCCCTTTTTCAAGATCTTAAAGAAGACGGGCCCAGTGGAGTGGACCCCAGAGGCCGAGGCGGCGTTGCAAGACTTGAAGAAGTACCTCTCCTCTGCCCCGGTGCTGGTTGCGCCTACACCACAAGAACCGTTGCTGCTATATCTAGCGGCAACAAACCAAGTGGTTAGCGCCGCATTGGTGGTGTAGAGAGAGGTCGACGAGGAGACATCAGCAGCGGCAGAGTCAATGGTTGGCAGGCCAGAACCCTCCCCGGCAGGGCTCGGTCCCGGCAAGACTGAGTCCCCGGCAGGGCTCAGCTCTGGCAAGACTGGTGCCAGTGCGAGAGGACCCGCACAGCCAGGTGAAGTGGCGCAACGGAAGAAGACGGTGCATCACCCGGTTTACTTCGTCAGCTCCTTCTTGTAGGGAGCTAGGTGGAGGTATTCAGGTGTGCAAAAATTGCTCTTCGGCCTCCTTATTATGGCCTCGAGGAAGCTGTGCCACTACTTCCAAGCGCACGAGATCACCGTGGTTACACGCCTTCCGTTGCAACGGATACTGCATAACCTAGATGCAACAGGAAGGATCGTGGAATGGGCCCTGGAGCTGTCGAGTTTTGGTATGAAGTTTGAAAGTACCTCGACGATCCAGAGCAGAGTCTTGGCAGAGTTTGTTGCAGAATGGACCTCGACGCCTGACGAAGAGGAACAGGAGACCACTCTCCCCGGTGAGGAAACTAGCGGCAACTGGATCATGTACTTTGATGGGGCCTTTTCGCTGCAAGGCGCCGGTGCTGGTGTGCTGCTTGTCGCACCCACCGGAGAGCACCTCAAGTACGTCATCCAAATGCACTTTCCCTGGGAGTTGTCAACCAACAACGCCACCGAGTACGAGGGTTTCCTTGCCGGTCTCAGGATCGCAGCGGACCTCGGAGTCAAAAAAACTCATCTTCAGGGGTGACTTGCAACTCGTCGTCAGGCAGGTCAACAAAGATTATCAAAGCCCGTTGATGGAAGCTTACGTGGATGAGGTGAGGAAACTGGAGAAGTTCTTTGACGGTATACAAGCGGAGCATGTCCCTCGGACGGAGAACGACATCACCGACTACCTGTCAAAGCGCGTTGCCCTCAAGCTACCTGTGGAACTAGGTACTTTTGTGCTTTAGTTAACTCAACTGTCCGTTGAGCCGTCAACCAGGCAGAACAAGCGGAGGAATCTAGGCTCCGGCAAGTACTTCCCCACCGAGCTCCCCGGAGCCGCCGGCGAAGATATTGCCATGAATGCCGATCCTGCCGCACGACAACCGACTCCAGCAGGACCTCAGGTCATGGTCGTAGATACGGCCATTCCCGTGGCAGAAGAGATGCCTTTAGTCCTTGCCGTCGAGCCACAGGCTCCAGCATGGGCACAACACACCGTCCGATTCCTCAAAATGGGGGAGCTTCCTGACAAGCAGGAAGAGGCAGAGAAAGTGGCCCGCCGGTCCGCTCTGTACCAATTCAGTGACAACGTTTTGTACAGAAAGAGACCGAATGGGGTGAAATTGAAGTACATCTCCCGGGAGGAAGGACTAGTGTTGTTGTCGGAGATACATGGAGGCATATGTGGCTCCCACATATGGTCAAGGGCCCTTGCCGGCAAGGCATTCCGGCAAGGCTTCTTCTGGCCCACCGCCCTCCAGGATGCGATGGCACTAATAACCAAGTGTGAAGCATGCCAGTTCCATTCAAAGAAGCTTCATCAACCAGCCCAAGCCCTTCAAACTATCCCTCTCTCCTGGCCCTTCTCGGTCTGGGGGCTTGACATATTGAGCCCCTTCCCCCGCGCTATCAGGGGCTTTGAGTACTTGTACATTGCAATCGACAAGTTCACAAAGTGGCCAGAGGTGGAAGCAGTGAGGAAGGTGACAGCGTAGTCAGCCATCAAGTTCTTCAAGGGACTAGTGTGCCGTTTTGGGGTGCCCAACAGGATCATCACCGACAATGGCACACAGTTCACAAGCCATGCCTTCATGCAATACATTGAGGATCTCGGCAGCAGGGTCTGTTTTGCCTCCGTGGCACATCCACGGAGCAAGGGCCAAGCGAAGAGAGCAAATGCAGAAGTCCTGTGAGGCTTAAGAACGAAGACTTTTGACAGGCTGCACAAAAGTGGAAGACGCTGGATTGATGAGTTGCTAGCGGTTCTTTGGTCGATCAGAACAACACCAAATCGAGCCACCGGCCAGACACCCTTTGCCCTGGTCTACGGTGCAGAAGCAGTTCTCCCCACGGAACTCATATACGGGTCACCTCGAGTGCTCTCTTATGATGAGCTTGAGCAAGAGCGGTTGCGGCAAGATGACACAATGCTCCTTGAGGAAGATCGTCTCCGGGCGGCTGTGAGAGAAGCACGCTACCAGCAAGCCTTGCACCGCTACCATAGCCGCAAGGTTCATGCTCGGAGCTTTGAGGAAGGCGACCTTGTTCTTCGACACGTTCAGTCGGCCAAGAATTCCAACAAGTTTACGCCGAAGTGGGAGGGCCCTTATCGGGTAACATGAGTCACCTGGCCCAGCGCAGTCTGACTGGAGACCGAAGATGCCATTCTAGTGAGCAACCCCTGGAACATCGAGCATCTTTGCAAGTTTTACCCGTAAGGCGCGGCTGCCAGGCCTCCTGGCAAGCCACCTTTTTGTACAAGCCTTGCCGGCAAGGCATGTAACCCTTTGTACAAAGCCAGGCCCACACCCTGAGTACTAATAAACGAAGCGCTGGCACCCTAAGTTATAGCATGCGTGCTAGGTAGAGTAACCTCCTCGGTTAGGGTTGATAGTGCTTGGCAGCGGCTAACCCCTAGCTTAGAGGTCGAGTGTGCATCTCTCTGTTTCTTCCATGTCCTTTTTGGTTCACAGGACACGTAAGTATTTCTGCCGAGCTGTTTGGAAGGAAGGAACGAACCGGTGCCCCGACCCCGGCAAGCCAAGGTAGCCGAGGGCTGCAAATACAAGGATTCATCCGCGGCAAGCCAAGATTGCCGAGGGCTGCAGGTCCAGATAAGTCTTTTATCCTCTATCATGCATTTCGTTATGAACTGGGGTATGTGAAATCCCGTTTTATATCCAAGCTACCGTGCTCCCCTCTTTCCGAGCCCAAGGTTTATCTCCTGGGTCCGAGGCTGGTCGTAGTCGCGGCAGCAAAGGAATAGAACGTGGAGCCCAAACCCATCTCATACCTGCCTCCGCCGGGAGCGTGAGAAAGGTCGAACGAGATGGGAGAATGGCGAGGCCTGTTGCCGGGCGAAAAACGTTTACTTTAGATGATAATAAGGATTTGATCTTTGCTGTGGGTTTCACTCGCGAACAAAAAGCTCGGCAATCATCCTTTTTCATTAAAAACATCCCGTACAGGTATAGTTCATACGGAATGAAAAACATGAGCAAGGGGATTACAAGTTCTAAATCTAATAAAGGCCCGAAGGCTTACATGATTTAAAAGAGATAAGGTGCCCGTAATCCCTTTCTTGTCCCTCTCCCCAGGAAATGGAACAAGAAGGCGAAAGGGCAAAAGGGGCGCCTAGGCAAAGTACGAGCAGCAGAAGGCAGGAGGAGAACATCCCGGTGGCCACCCCGAAGGGAGGCTAGTGATGATGATGACGGTAGAAGATCTGGAAGACGAGGTGGTAGGACTGTCAATACGCTACGAAGGCGTCGGTGCCCGCGTACTCCGACTTGACGGCCTTGCCGCCCGCCCTCTTCCTCTTCCACAGCCTCCCAACACCAGCCGCCCAAGGAGGCGACCCCGAGAAGTTCAAGGAGCCGGCGACACGGATGATGGGGTCGCTGGTGCCGCCCGGAGCGGTGCCGGACACCTAGTCGGACCCGTCATCCTACCGCCCGCTCTCCTGGTCGTCGCTGCCGTTGTCCTCCTTGTCACCCTCGCTCGAGGAGGAATCTTCATCGTCGGAGGAGCTCTCCACGCAACACCTTACGCGAGTCCCGAAGTGCCCGAAGATCTTGACGGAGAGGAGGCCATTCTCCATTAATTTGAAATGGAGAGTGAGCCCCTCCGTCAAGCTATGGACGCAGGCGAAGGTCTTCCACCCTCGATGGAGGTACATGACGTGAGGGGCGGGGAACTCGACGTCGGCCCATACGCCATTGTTCCCACAACCCCTCATATGCAGCCGCAACGCCTGCGGTGGATCCAGCTCCATCTCCCGCGCAAACGGAGTCGGGAGGCAAAGACGATGGCGCGGCAGCTGGCGCAGCCTGATGAAGAACTCACGAGGGTTGTCCCCGACGTGACCCTCCATCGGGGGAGGGGCCACTGGCGGAGGCGAGGCCGATCTACTGCCCTGTCCTCCTCTCCCTCGAGCACCACGGCGGCCTCGACCTCGCCCCCTCCCCCTCCCTCTCGCAACTGGCTCCGCCGCTACGAGGTCTTGGGGAGGGGCGATGCGCTGTCGAGCCGAGACCCTCGCCGCCACCGATGAAGCATCACCATGCCCCCTCACCATGGCAGAAGAAAGGAGGAAGCAGGAATGGGGAGGGGCAGATGGCGAAGTGTTGAGGCACCGTTCCTCCTGCTCCCCTCTTTATAGGCGAGGCTCGGCCGCCACCTTTCAGCCAATCCGGCCCGTTGAAGTGACAGCGAGCGGGGCCGTCGACCACCCTCCCCGCTCCATTGAAGGCGCGTGGGAATCAACCCACGCACACACACGACTTCCCACATCCCGCGCACCGGTCATTCGCCCTGCATCGTGCATGCAGCGAACGTGGCGCGAGGGATAGGTGCAGTGGGACGCGTGGAGCGACGGTTCCCGAGCGAGGGCAGTAAATGAGCAGCGGCCCTGCAGTCTTGTAATGCCCCGATGCAACTTTCCATATTCATAACTCCAACTCTTGCCTTTTGCGGAGATGTGATATGTTATTTCCTCTGTGGTTGGGTTTTTATCTTTTGTCTTGCATTTTGTTCATGTCATGCATTTCATCTCATGGCATCATGCGCATTGCATCGGCATTGTTTTCTTAAAACTTGCATCCACTCATAGTTGCCGCGTCACCCCTTGCCTTTGTTGACCGTTTCGAGTCCAACCTTGTTCTTCGTTTTTCCCACTTGCCTAAACTGGAGTCTCTCCGTAAAGTGCACACACCCCCTCGTGTGCGCGTCCGAAACTTGCCCGAACCCGACCCGCTCAGTCTTTACCGTTGGTTCTGGATCATCCCCAAACATCTAAAAAACATCTTCGTTTTATTTATTGGACTCCCTAACCTATTTTTCCCGACCGTCCGATTTTGATCGGAGGGACGAAATAGCCCCAAACCAAAACCCAGTGCTATATATAGACCAACCCCCTAGGCAACAACCCTAAATCCTAGGACATTTGGCCCCCTAGCCGCCGCCACCTATAGCCTCCTCCCTCCTCGGATCTGCCGCCGCCACTCATCAAATCCATCCATCCGCAGCGCCACCCACCTCCCTCGTTTTCATCACCGGACCAATCCCGCAACCTCTCTTCGATCCCCAGCCGCCTTTTGCCCGAATCCCCGGCAGCCGAACCCCTCGCGTGCCTCCTCCCTACCTTCTATGGGGCCACCGCGTGCGAGCCCGCAGGAGCTCGGGCTTGAGCAGATCGAGCCAGCCACCCGCCGACAACCACAGCAGCAGCGCTGCCTTGGTCCTTCTCCCCTGCCTCTCCTCCCATGCGCCTCGTCGGACCTGCCGCTGCCGGCGACCCACGACCAGGCAGTCACCCTTACTCCCGCCCCTTCCTCCTTCCCCGTGCTTGCCTCTCTCTCACACATCGCTCCCTTTGTCTCTGTTCGTCAACAGGAGACCCATGGACGCCCGAACCACTCGAAGCTCCAAGCTCCCCTGCCGGTGCATCCCGCCTCCATTCCGGCGCCAAGAATGGAACCCCCGCTCCCGGATCCACACCGGCGCCCCCGGATCTGACGACCTCGACCTCGCCAGGATTCTCACCGCCGTCACCTGCTTCTGCCTGGCCTTGCAGCTCCCGCCTGACACCGCTGTTTGACGCCACAGGGCTCGTCGCCGACCTCCCCTTCCTATGCCAAGTCCCTCGCCTCGCCGCCCCTTCACCTTGCTCGCCGGAGCTCTGCTCCAGGCACCGCCCATAGCTCTGCATCGAGCAAAGGACGAGCGCCTCGAGCCCGCTTGCCCGTGTTGACCGCGGCCACTCCACGCGCGGGCCACGATCCTCCCGCGGCCCGGCTCCCCTCTCCACCAACCTGGGCTTGGCCCATGGACAGAAAACCCCCCAGCCTCTCTCCTGTACTATCGAGCCAGCCAGTTCGGCCCGTTGTGTGTTTTTTTCCTGTCCAGCGATTTTAGTTTTTATTCCAGAATTTGCAGTTTTACAGAAAAGACCCTCATGTTCATGCATTAATAACTCTTGAACCGTGCATCGGATTTAAATGATTTAAACATGTAAAATGCTTAGAATTTTGTGTAGATTAATAATATGACACTTTCATCCAGGTTTGAAATGTTTAAAATGATGTTTGTTTAAATTTGCTCAAATGCCATGCTGAAATGATTTATTTCATAACTTAATAACCGTAGCTCGGTTTTAAATAAACTATATATGTAAATGGGGTAGAAAAATGCCTAGTTTAACATGGTGCACTCCTCTTGCATGTTTAACAACTCTAAAATATGGTTTAGGGCATAACAGTACCAAATTCATAATTTGCATATGGGGATTTTCAGGAATTGTTGTTTGATGTTTCCGGCATCATTTAAACTTGCCTAGATAGTTAGTTTACTTATGCTTCACCTCTTGCCATGTTTAAGAACATTTAATATTGTTTGGTAGCTTAAATGAGATTAAACTAAATATGTCAATGTGGTGTTTCGTCAATATGCAACTCGTTGCATATTGAGCTCCACTTAACTTGTAGTATTGTTTGTTGCACTTTGCCATGCCATGCCTCATTAAATCGGACATGCATCCTACTTGTTTGTGCATCATACCATGTTTATGCTTGTGCATTTACCATGTTGTTTGTTTCTTTCCGGTATTGCTTCTTAGTTCCCGTTTCGTTGTGATTGTGAGGATTCGTTTGACTACTCCCGTTCGTCTTCTTCATGGACTCGTTCTTCTTCCTTGCGGGATTTCAGGCAAGATGACCATCACCTTGGATCTCACTACTATCATTGCTCTTCTAGTTGCTTCGTTCTATCGCTTAGCTGCACTACCTATCTTTTGCTCTTCAAGCCTCCCAAATTGCCATGTCAGCCTCTAACCTTTTCACCCTTCCCAGCAAACCGTTGCTTGGCTATGTTACCGCTTTTGCTCAGCCCCTCTTATAGCATTGCTAGTTGCAGGTGAAGATGAAGATTGCTCCATGGTGGACATGATTATGTTGGGATATCACAATATCTCTTATATTATTAATGCATCTATATACTTGGTAAAGGGTGGAAGCCTCGGCCTTATGCCTGGTGGTTTGTTCCACTCTTGCCGCCCTAGTTTCCGTCATATCGGTATTATGTTCCCAGATTTTGCGTCCCTAACGCGGTTGGGTGATTTATGGCACCCCCTTGACAGTTTGCCTTGAATAAAACTCCTCCAGCAAGGCCAAACCTTGGTTTTACCATTTGCCTCACCACTACCTAATTTTCCCTTGGGAGTCGCTCTCTCGAGGGTCATCTTTATTTTAGCCCCCCCGGGCCAGTGCTTCTCTAAGTGCTGGTCCGAACCAAGTAGACTGTGGGGCCCCCTCGGGGAAACTCGAGGTCTGGTTTTACTTGCAGGTTGTATCATCCGGTGTTGCCCTGAGAACGAGATATGTGCAGCTCCTATCGGGATTGTCGGTGCATCGGGCGGCTTTGCTGGTCTTGTTTTACCATTGTCGAAATGTCTTGTAATCCGGGATTCTGAGACTGATCGGGTCTTCCTGGGAGAAGGAATATCCTTCGTTGATCGCGAGAGCTTATCATGGGCTAAGTTGGGACACCCCTGCAGGGTTTGAACTTTCGAAAGCCGTGCCCGCGGTTATGTGGCAGATGGGAATTTGTTAATATCCGATTGTAGATAACTTGACACCAGATCCGAATTAAAATGCATCAACCGTGTGTGTAGCCGTGATGGTCTCTTTTCGGCGGAGTCCGGGAAGTGAACACGGTTTTGGGTTATGGTTGACGTAAGTAGGAGTTTAGGATCACCTCTTGATCATTGCTAGCTTCACGGCCGTTCCGTTTGCTCTCTTCTCGCTCTTATTTGCATATGTTAGCCACCATATCATGTTTAGTCGCTGCTGCAACCTCACCACTTTAACGCTTCCTTTCCCATTAAGCTTTGCTAGTCTTGATACCCATGGTAATGGGATTGCTGAGTCCTCGTGGCTCATAGATTACTACAACAATAGTTGCAGGTACAGGTTATGTGATGATCATGACGCGAGAGTGATGTTTGCTTGTTTTGGAGTTCTTCTTCTGCTTCTTCTACGATCAGGGGATAGGTTCCAGGTCGGCAGCCTAGGCTAGCAGGGTGGATGTCATTTGAGTTTTTGTTTGTGTTTCATCCGTAGTCGGATGTTGATCTTATGTATTGTGATGTTGTATTCGTGTGGCATTGTATGCCTCTTGTATGTATTCCCATCTATTATGTAATGTTGATGTAATGATATCCACCTTGCAAAAGCGTCTTCAAGATGCGCTTCTATCCTTGGTGGGACCTCCGAGTTCCTTTAGGATAGGGTCACATCTTGGGCGTGATAGGTCTCAAAGAGACACGCAAGCCGCCTCTTTACTGTCCACCACGGGATGATGCCAGCATGCTTCCGTCATGCACGTGCATGACCCCCACGTCGAGCATTCAATGTGGGTCGTGGGGAAGCGTAGCGGACAGAAGAGTTACCACAGTAAGAATCTGCCCCAACTGCCCACACACCGTTCTGGGCCTGGCCCAATAATGCGTTGCGCTTATATATGGCCCAGGCCCGGGGGCTCCTGTCGGTGTACAAAAGTAGGGCCCCTACTTTTGACCCCTTTTACTTGTGCACGGGCAGTCAGAGCCACACGCCATGGCCATGCATAACAGGGCAGGAAAGGGAAGCCGGAGAGAAGCCGAAGGCACAAGACGAACAAGACAACATCAAGAACCAATGCCACAAAGCACAGACGGGTGAAGCAGGTTGCCCCGGCAAGACCCTTGCCGGGGACAGCCTCCGCAGCCTCGGCAAGCCCCGTGCCGGGGCAGCTCATATAAACCAGTGGAGCGGGCCACCCTCGAGCCACGGTCTCCAACAGCCATGTTGGACCAAGGCTCGGTGGCACCTCCATGGTGGCATGCAGATCTTTGTGAAGACATAGAATACCCAAGATTGGGTGAGGATTGGAAAGCAACAATCCTCACCAAGATCCTTACCGAAGGAATCCACAAGACCCCCGGCAAGACCCTTGCCGGGGACGCCAGCGCGCCATGGCAGGACCCTTGCCGGGCCACCCAGCAAGACCCTTGCCGGGCCACCCGGCAAGACCCTCGCCAGAGGCGCGAGCAGGGCCACTGCCAGGCCTGCACCAACCAACACCCCGCCGCCGTTCGCATGTAGCTGCCAGCCCAACCAGCTGGGCAGGCACCTGCGTGGCAACAATGCAGCTTCCAGGCCAACTCAGCACGCACCTGCATGGCGGCATGCAAATCTTCGTGGAGGCTCCACCACCGCGCCACCTCAGCTGCTTGCCTGCCTACATGGCACCACATGCATCGCTGGCCAGGGTGCGTGTTGGAGCAAGGAAGAGCGACAACGGACGGG
The DNA here is from genome assembly GCF_002162155.2 of Triticum dicoccoides. Lineage (NCBI taxonomy): Eukaryota > Viridiplantae > Streptophyta > Magnoliopsida > Poales > Poaceae > Triticum > Triticum dicoccoides. The sequence goes on from NC_041385.1 coordinate 548,297,692, forward strand.
ACGGGCCTCGCTCCCGTCCCCGATAAAGTGAAGGGACACCTAAGTCTTGCATTAAATGCACTTTGTCCTGTAATACCAGCGATAAGCTCACAACGCTGTAGCACTTTCCACCTCCTGTGTGCCACTGTGGCAGCCCCTTTCGCTTGTAAAAGGAGGCCCATGGCGCATTGGAGAAGGATTCGGCTCTTTCGAACCTGGAAACACCGAGAGCTAGTTCAAGAGCTCAAGAACACTAAATACATCCACCAAAGCAGGATCATAGGGTTTTACGCATCTTTGCGGCCCGAACCTGGGTAAATCCCCTTTGTGCTGTCTGTTAGTCCCGCTCTTCTCGCGATCCCACGCCCCGCAACTGTAGTAGGGATTCCAGTGATCCCATAGGTGTCGTTTCCCACTGACAAGCCTGTGTAAATCCTGAATAGGCTTGTGGGGCCGTGAGCCTCCGAGGGTCTTCTGGGGCACCTGGTAGCTAGGTGGTGAGGGCCTCGCGAGAGTGAGTGCCGGCCGCGGGATGGCATGCGCGCATGCGCTTGGCCCAGCCCCGCCCGCAAGAGGCTCGCGAGGGGGAGGCAGTCAGTGCAAATTCCAAACTAGGGTAGAAACCAGAACACAATAAATCACACGATTGAGACAAGACACCCCTCCCCGCACACGCAAAAACAAATTCAATTTCAACTTAAATCCGAAGCAAGGAAGCTCGACCACAGAAAGGGGGGCAAAAAGCAAAAGGCCGCGTCCGGCACCTAGTCTAGTCTTCAACGTCTTCTCACCAGCACGGAGCTAAGTGCTGCCACTGGGTGTGGGAGGGAGCCCCCGAGGCCAAAGGGCGGATCTCTAGAGACTCCGGGGCGTGTACAGCCCCAACTCATTATTACGTGAGAGTGTCACGGGCGGCGAGCTTCACATGCACTAGGCCTTCTTCACAGGTACCGGCCTTGCTTCATATCGCCAGACGAGGGCCCCGCCTTGTGCCACCCTCGACCACCATTGACGGCGGCCGGAGACCAAGGACGACGCTAATGAGGCAAAGGGGACGCCAGCGGTTCCCCTGACAACCACAAGACCTCTACCAGGGGCAGGCTTTGCACCCCCCTCTGGTAGAGGGCCTACCTCCAGGAAACACGTTGCTCCACGCGCCGTGGGGAGGGGCCTGGCTCCCGGCCCCTCTCCTGCAGCCCCCAGTGCGCTCCTCCTGGTGGAAGGGAGGCCGCCGAGCTGGGGCAGCCTTCCGCTGTAGTGACCTGAACTTCCTGCGGCCCATGGTTAGCATAAGCTTGCTCCTGAGGAATTAGCGGTACCCGATAGCTGCTGCTGCTAGCGCGGTTGGTGAGGCTTCCTTGGGGCTGCTGAAAAGGATCGACTTTTGGTGTCTCTTCCTCCCAGCCTGCACGAGAAACGAGCCAGGATCGTCTTCTAGTGCGTACTCTAGATCCACCATGTGGGGCACGTAAGCCTCTGAGGTCGCCGCCCCAAAGGCTTTGCCGTAGTGCCCCACGCTCCATGTGGCCTGGCCTAGTGCGCTGTCTTGGGGATGGTAGGGTGGCGGCCCGCCCGGACCGTAGGCGACGCGCATGCCCTCGCGCACCAGGGGTGGTGGTGGTGCAGGTTGACGCCCAGCACCGATGGTTGAGCTGGTGTCGATGAAGTCTTGGGGCGCGCCTGAGGGCGCACGGGCGCGGATGGGCCCGCCGCGTGATCTGCCCTGGCCTGGGGCAGAAGCTGGACGCAGAAGGGAGGCGCCCCCAAAGCTGCGACGTCCAGGAGCTCAGCAACACGCTCCAGCAACATGTCTCAGCCTCTCTCCTATAACCTGCACCGCAGCAGCTCTCGGGCCATCGTGAGCGCGGCCCTCATGTTTGCTTGTTCCCGTTGGGTGTGCGGTACCGTGGCTGCATCGTGGTTTGATTCCCTTGCGGCCGATCGCATCTGTCGAGGAGTGAGGGCAGGAAGCGCTTGACCGCGTCGCCCGCGCCCTGTAGTGTTTTGCGGAGTGCGGGCTTGCTGAGGCGCGGGGTTGAGGTCACCTTGGGCAGGCGGCGCGGCATGGACTTGCCGTTCCGCCCAGCGGTCAGCATTGGTCGTCGGGTCATCGGACATGGATGTGATGAAGCGGTGGAATGCAGATCAGTGGAAAGAAGGTTCCGGCGCACCCCTACCTGGCGCGCCAAATGTCGGATATCGGGTTCCAGCAAAACCCTTAAGGTTCGAACTCTGGGGTGCGCATGAAGATCTTCTCCCTACCGAAACACACCCACAACCTCGCCGCGATTCTAAGCTAGATCGATGAACAACACAAGGGACACGAGGTTTATACTGGTCCGGGCCACCATTGTGGTGTAATACCCTAATCCAGTGTGTGGTGTGGTGGATTGCCTCTTGGGCTAATGATGAACAGTATAGAGGAAGAATAGCCGCACGAGGAGAGGTGTTCTTGTGGTGGCGGGGTATCTGCATAGGAAGGATTCGATCCCGTCCTACTGTGGTGGCTATCTCTATTTATAGAGGCCCTGGTCCTCTTCCCAAATATTGAGCGGGAAGGGAGCCAACAATGACCATTTCAAAAGGGGACAGCTAGTACAAGCTGTCCTAACTAAAGGTGGTCTTCTACTACCAAAGGCACTGGCAATGACGCCGTCTTGGGCTCCATGGTGACCTCCGTCCTGCCGTCCTGCTGGTCTTGGTCTCGTTGCGCCAATATGGAAACCTTTGCTTGATGCCTTGGTACTCCGCCTGCGCTTGCCCCTTTTTCACCAAAGAGGAAACGAGGACACTGCACAGGCTGGCGCCCACCTGGTCTTGATCGGCATGGCTTGCATCATGAGCACCTCGCGAGGTACCCCACGTCTCTATCTCTCCGCCTCCTTGCGAGCCTGCCTGGTGAGGCCGCCCCTGGGGAGGCCTTGTGTTGTCTGCCCCGCGAGCCTTGGCCCCACGTGAGGGTCTTGAACTTGGGTTGATGAAGACGGGCCGTACTGGGCCACTGCTGAGCCACGCTGTTGGACACAGGCAGGCAAGTCTGGGGACCCCTATTCCCAGAACACCGACATTAAGGAAGCAAGATTTCATAATTGAAATACATCCGAGTACAACATGATATTGCTTCAGCACTCAACTACCCCATTACACAACTGCACCAACATCAAGTTTCACATGCAACATCTAGAACCTTTTGAAATTAGCATCATAGACGGTACATAGACAGATGCATCTCATCTGGAAAACTGCTGAAGTGGAAGGAAAATATTGAGCCTTCATTCATGTTGAAGGTCTTTGTAACTATAGGCCAGTGCCTGTGGATGATTGACCGTCCATCCTTGGATCTCTTTAGGAACACTTCAATATTGAACCGTGGGTCTTGTATGAAACTTTCCTCGCCTCCTGACCACTGAGGTGGTTTGAGAGGTAATCATCAGTGAACTGCTTTGGAAAGGCCTGAAAACAAGGGTGTGCATAAATATCTTCTCTATATTGGAAATGGGGCAAAGGAAGAAAAAAAAGGAAAGGTATAATAGTTAGACCCATCTTGTAAACCTCAGTGCTTCCCATTGTTTCCCTGCAACACATATAAGGTATTTAGTCATCAGGTTAAGTAAGGGTTCGCATGCTATCAGTAAAATATGTTGATGATAAATAAGCACATTGAAGATTAATTAGATTAATTCAAGCCACATGGAAAACCCATTTATCCAAACCAAGCATGATTAAGAACTAGGAAATATAGCACTTGTATATGTTTCTCATGTATTAAGTGGAGCCAAATTCGATTTATTCCTCACAAACATAATGCAGCCACAGCAATTGAACATCGCATTGCAGAATTGTACCAAGCAGTTAACTAAACACCACAACAAATGAACCAAACGTTAACTGAGCACCACATTGCACAATATAACATACTCCTAATAGAAGATCAGACAGTTAACCAAACCAAGCATGCTTAACAACTTGGAAATATAGCAATTGTATTTGTTTATCATGTATTTAGTACAACCAAATTCGATTTATTTCTCACATGGTATACAATAACGGGATGCAGCCACAACAATTGAACATCGCATTGTAGAATTGAACCAAGCAGTTAACTAAACACCACGACAAATGAACCAAACGTTAACTGAGCACCACATTGCACAATATACCATACTCCTAATAGAAGATCAGACAGTTAATCAAACCAAGCATGCTTAACAACTTGGAAATATAGCAATTGTATTTGTTTCTCATGTATTTAGTACAGCCAAAATCGATTTATTTCTCACATGGTATACAATAACAGAATGCACCCACAACAATTGAACATCACATTGCAGAATTGAACCAAACAGTTAACTAAACACCAAAACAAATGAACCAAACATTAACTGAGCACCACATTGCACAATATACCATACTCCTAATAGAAGATTGGACAGTTAACCAAACCAAGCATGCTTGACAACTTGGAAAATTACACCCTGAAGAATTGAACATCACATTTGTGGAATTGAACCAAACAGTTAACTAAACACCACATTGCACGACATATAGAACATATACTCTAGAGCATAAGATTGCATGGTAAAAGTAGATAGAACAATTCACTAGAATTCGTTAAGGAAAGGCAGTAGCTAGCAAACTGAACATGGGTCCTTATAGTGACCTAATAAGACAAGCTACTCATTGTCGGAGATATCGATGACGATTGGTTCCTTGGACATGGAAGAGGGCGAAGCCTCCGCATCGTGGGAGCCCTCGTCGTAGTGGTGAGTTGCCTGAGCCACTTCGGGCACCAACCTGCTGGCTCTCGAGATGAGGTAAGCATGTGCACGCTGAGAAAACACCTCGTAGTCTTCGTCGAGGGCACCGACGGTGGCCTCGAGAAAACGCCATGAACTATCGCTTAAATCAGCCAACCGTGTTGCGGCGTCGACGCACGAGGCTTCGAGGGTGGCCTCGACGGTGAGGTGATCCTCCAAGATCTGGGGGTCAGCATGAACGACAGCCATCGCGACCTCATCCGCGCGTGCGGCCATGATAGCTTCTCCGCTGCCAAATTGCTCCTTGAGATCCTGGCTATACTGCATGCACCATGGCTTAGGGCGGCACTTATTTGGTGGAGGGGTCGTTGATTTGGGTGGAAGGTGTCGCACCGACGGTCGGGGCATGTGTGATGTGGAAGGTGGAGGAGGATGGGGGTCGGGTGTGGATTACCTGCCTAAATAGACGAGGCCGACCAGCGTGAAGGAGGGTCGCCAGCGAGGAGGCGACACTGCAAGAAAGGAGTGAAGGTTTCAAGTTGGAAAGGAAGGCAGAAACAGGGGAAATGTGGCTTTTGGTAAGGGGGTGGGGGAGTTAGATATTTCCACAGAAGCCGAAAATTTGGAATTGCTTCAGCGAAAAAACTGGCGCGCAAAGTGTCATCAGACACGGTCCCTTATTCAGAGCGGGCTGTGGACTATAGCCGTCGCACCTTCTCGCGTAAGACGTATGCGTATGATTACCCACAAGTATAGGGGATCAATTGTAGCCCTTTTCTATAAGTAAGAGTGTCAAACCCAACGAGGAGCAGAAGGAAATGACAAGTAGTTTCAGTAAGGTAATATCTACAAGTGTTGAAATTGTAAGTAACTGAGTACTTTGATAGCAAGATAATTTTTAACGGGCAAGTAATGATAGTAGTAACAAAAGTGCAGCAAGATAGCCCAATCCTTTTGAGGCAAAGGACAGGCCAAAACAGTCTCTTATGATAAGAAAATCATTCTTGAGGGTACACGGGATTTTCATCTAGTCACTTTCATCATGTCGGTTTAATTCGTGTTCGGTACTTTGATAATATGATATGTGGGTGGACCGGTGCTTAGGTGCTGTTCTTACTTGAACAAACCTCCTACTTATGATTAACCCTCCCGCAAGCATCCGCAACTACGAGAAATGTATTAAGGATAAATCCTAACCATAGCATTAAATTCTAGGATCCAATCGGTCCCTTACGGAATAGTGCATAAACAAGTTTTTAAGTTTCTGTCATTCTCGCAACCCACCATCTATTTACTACTCCACAATGCATTTCCTTAGGCCCAAATATGGTGAAGTGTCATGTAGTCGACGTTCACATGACACCACCAAGGGAATCACAACATACATACTATCAAAATATCGAACACATATCAAGTTCACATGATTACTTGCAACATGATTTCTGCCGTGACTTCAAGAACAAAAGGAACTACTCACAAATGATAATCATGCTCAAGATCAAAGGGGTATTAAATAGCATATTGGATCTGAACATATAATCTTCCACCAAATAAACCGTATAGTAATCAACTATAAGATGTAATCAACACTACTAGTCGCCCACAAGCACCAATCTATAGTTCCGGTAATAAGATTGAACACAAGAGATGAACTAGGGTTTGAGATGAGATGGTGCTGTTGAATATGCTGATGAAGATAGACCTCCCCAAAATGGGAGAGTTGTTGGTGATGATGACGATGATTTCCCCCTCCGGGAGGGAAGTTCCCCCGGCGGAATCGCTCCGCCGGAGGGCAAAAGTGCTTCTGCCCAAGTTCCGCCTCGAGACGGCGGCGCTCCGTCCCGAAAGTCCTCCCCCCTTATTTTTAGGTCAAATGACCTATATACCAGAAGATGGGCACCAGAGGTGGGCCCGGGTGAGCACAACCCACCAGGGCGCGCCTGGGCTCCCTGGCGCGCCTAGGTGGAATGTGCCCACCTGGTGGGCCCCCCTCTAGTAGTTATTTGCTCCAATATTCATCATATATTTGATAAAAAATCTCCATGAAGTTTTAGCTTGTTTGGAGTTGTGCAGAATAGGTGGCCTGACGTAGCTTTTCCAGGTCTAGATTTCCAGCTGCCGACATTCTTCCTCTTTGTGTATACCTTGCATATTATGAGAGAAAAGGCATTAGAATTACTACAAAAGCATTATTATGGATAAAAACATCATAAATAATAGTAAGGAAACATGATACAAAATGGATGTATCAACTTCCCCAAGCTTAGACCATGCTTGTCCTCAAGCGAAAAACCGACATCGAAAAACATGTCCACATGCTTAAAGAGAGAGGTGTCGATAAAAACAAAATACGGACACAGAAGCATCATGTTCATTATTATAACAGCAACAAACTTAAACATAAGACTCTTATCATAACGCTCTTATGATAGACTTCTCATGAATAAGTGCCAATTCATCACACTATTGAAGTATAAAGCAAAAACTCTATTAGAAACCAACAAACTATGTTCTCAGTCAACTTTGCAACTACAATTCATCATGTTTTCAAGAAGGGTCACGTATCGGAGCCTTTAGGCAAGTCCACATACTCCACTATCATATAGTCTTCTATGATTGCTAACACTCACCGCGTACACATGAGCAGAATGTTTCAACCGGACACATAGAAAGATAGGGGCTTATAGTTTCGCCTCCCAACATACTCACCTCAAGGGTGATGTCAACAATAATAACTCATGCTTACTATATTCAACTGGACATATGTGCCTAGATCTTTCCTCACCACATGATGCTTTCCAAAGGGAAAAATAAAAAGGAATATCTCTACTCCTATAAAAGACTCAGTTGGTGATGATGGTGTGTCTGGCATCCGTCATTTCTGACCATCAGATCTGCATCTAATGACTATGATGTAAGTTGTGGTATTTTTGCAACAAGACCACAGTTCTCTGCTCCAATTTGCAGAAACCCCTTAGTATCTTGAAACCAACCACATCCCTCCCCCACCTCATCAAAACAGCCACAAGGAATATATTTTGAGTGAAACCTAATACGAGTATATTTTTAGTGATATGTACACCAAACTAGAGTGTTTTTCTTTCAAGTTTGTGAACATGTATTCTTCTATTTTGGGTCCGTTGCAACGCATGGGCACATTGCTAGTAGAAGGAAAACTTTGACTCTTTGCATAAAAGTAAATACTTTAAGGTAAAAGATAAGACCTTCGCAAAGGGAAGCACAGGTTGCCATGCGCTTATTTGTTTGTATGCTCAACGCCTTAGTGGAAAAGAACGCCAGGTTGTATTGCCCCTTGTGATAGAAACCTTTATTATGCAGTCTGTCGCTTCTTTCTTCGGCATCACAAGTTCATATAACGCTGAATTTTCTCTTACACTAAATGATCTCACACTTTTAGAAGGAATTTTTATTGCCTTTTTGCATCGATGACAACTTACTTGAGGGATCTTGCTCAATCCCTAGGTAGGTATGGTGGACACTTGAAAAATAAGATTTGGGTTTAAGGGTTTTTGGATGCACAAGTAGTATCTCTACTTAGTGCGGAATTTTTGGCTAGCAAAGATAGGGGCAAGCACCACATGTTAAAGGATCCATGACGATATGACTTCTATGTGAATATAGACAAACATGAACCATTAAGTTGTCTTCCTTGTCCAACGTCAACAATTTTGGCGTATAATATTTTGATGAGGGCTCACAATCACAAAAAATTTCTAGGATACTATATTTATATGTGAATCTTCTCTTCCCTTATTAATTCTTTCATGAGTTGCATCATTGACTAATGCTATGTTTGTCAATCTCTAATAAAATTTTCTACTTATACTTTTCCTTATGTGGTGTCATCACCTACCATAAGATTAGGATATGATCTTCTTGATTTATTTCCTTTCTTTTATTTATATCCTTCTTTCAATTGCAACAAGAAAGTAACAAAAGCAAAAACTCAAACTAAACTTTATTATATAACTTGCACACGATTACAAGGATAGATCACTAAGCAAACTCTCAAAGAAGAAAGGATCGAACTAACCTTTTATTCATCTAAAGCAAAATATCGAACTAAAATAAGTAAAGGCAAAAATATAGTGGGATGATACGATACCGGGGCACCTCCCCCAAGCTTGGAGGAAGCCAAGGGGAGTGCCCATACCCGATGCTCAATTCTCTTTTGGTGATGAAGAAGAAGGTGGTGGTGATGGCAATTGTGCCTTCAACTTTTTCATATTGTAGTTGAGAGAAATTTCCTCCTTTAAATCATCGACTTCCAGCTCCAGCTTCAAGATCCTGTCACATAAATCCCGTTTGCTTTTCTGCTGAAAACGAGAAGGAATAGAATTGTTTTTAGACCAGTTAGCTTTCTTAGGGAGACTTGACTTCTTGAACTCCACGTGCATATCCCCAGGTTGAGGTAGAGGAACATCCTCCTCCTCCGAGCTTGAATCATCGATCCTCATCAAGTAAGCATCCTCCTCATCATTTGTAGTTCGACCATAAGGAGATAGGTCCCCATAGGTCTTTGGGTCAGCAATGAGATGTGAGACATAGCTCTTTCCTCGAAGTCTTGGGAGGACATATTTTCAGAACTGCGCAGAAAATAGCAAGAAAAGAGAACAAAGGATTTCTCCGCGATACGGTGCCTAACAGGTTCGGGCAGTATATACAGATTTTTTATCTTGGGGGACAAGCAAACTGTAGAAAAATGGAGACCGGAAGGTGTCCCGGGTGGGCACAACCCACACCAGGTGCGCCCTGGTGTCTTGTGCCCACCAGGTTACGCTTCCTCGAAGTTTCTTATTTTCCTATTTTTCTAAATATTATGAAACTGACAAAAAATATTTCTGTGGATTTTTCGGAGTCCGATTACTTACTGTATCACGTATCTCCTTATTTTCACGATTCTGGAGTGTTCGAGAAGGACTCCTTTATGTGTTATTCCGGTGTCAAAGTTTGGATAATATTACTTTCCACATTAATGGGCGTACCTGAGATATAATGTTTTATTTGTTGCCCATTGACCACCTTCGGGTTAGTACCTTCAGCATTATTTATTTTGATGGCTCCCGACCGATAAACCTCCTCGATAACGTATGGGCCTTCCCATTTTGAGAGGAGTTTTCCTGCAAAGAATCTGAAACGAGAGTTGTACAAAAGAACATATTCTTTGACTTTAAACTCACGCTTTTGGATTATTTTGTCATGCCATCTTTTTACTTTTTCTTTGAATAATTTTGCACTTTCATAAGTTTGGGTTCTCCATTCATCTAACGAGCCAATATCAAATAACCTCTTTTCACTGGCAAGTTTGAAATCATAATTGAGCTGTTTGATGGCCCAATATGCTTTATGTTCTAACTCAAGAAGAAAATGACAAGCTTTTCCATAAACCATTTTATAAGGAGACATACCCATAGGATTTTTATATGATGTTCTATAAGACCAGAGTGCATCATCTAATTTCTTAGACCAATTATTTCTGGACCTATTGATAGTCTTTTGCAAAATTAATTTTATTTCTCTATTGCTAAGTTCAACTTGACCACTAAACTGAGGATGACAAGGTGATGCAATTCTATGGTTAACATCCTACTTGGCAAGCATTTTGCAGAAAGCACCATGAATAAAGTGTGAACCACCATCAGTCATTAAATATCTCGGGACTCCAAACCTTGGTAAAATAACTTCCTTAAGCATTTTAATAGAGGTATCGTGATATGCACTATTGGTTAGAATAGCTTCTACCCATTTAGTAACATAACCAACACCAACCAAAATATGTGTATACCCATTAGAGGAAGGAAAAGGTCCCATGTAATCAAATCCCCAAACATCAAATGGTTCAACAACAAGTGAATAGTTCATAGGCATTTCTTGATGCTTACCGATATTACCTATGCGTTGACATTCGTCACAAGATAAGACGAACTTACGGGCATCCTTGAAGAGAGTAGGCCAATAAAATCCAGATTGCAATACCTTGTGAGCAGTTCCATCTCCAGCATGATGCCCTCCATAAGCTTCGGAGTGACATTTCTGTAGGATTTGTCCCTATTCATGCTTAGGTACACAACGTCTAATAATACCATCTACTCCTTCTTTATAAAGATGTGGGTCATCCCAAAAGTAATGTCTTAAATCATAGAAGATTTTTTTCTTTTGTTGGTAAGTAAAGCTAGGTGGTAAACATTTAGCAACAATGTAATTAGCATAGTCAGCGTACCAAGGAATACTATGAGCAACATTTGTTGAAGCTAACTGCTTATCAGGAAAACTATCATCATTGGGTAGTGGGTCATCAGGCACATTTTCCAGACTAGATAAATTATCAGCTAAGGGGTTCTCATCTCCTTTTCTATCAATGATATGTAAATCAAATTCTTGTAACAAGAGAACCCATCGAGTAAGTCTAGGTTTAGCATCTTTCTTTTCCATAAGATATTTAATAGCAGCATGATCAGTGTGAACAATTACTTTGGAATCAACAATATAAGGTCTAAATATATCACAAGCAAACACCACTTCCAAGAATTATTTTTTAGTAGTAGCATAGTTTCATTGAGCACTGTCTAGAGTTTTACTAGCATAATGGATAACATTCAATTACTTATCAACTCTTTGTCCTAGAACAACACCAACAACATAATCGCTAGCATCACACATAATTTCAAAAGGCAAGTTCCAATCAGGTGGTTGAACAATAGGTGCAGAAATTAAGGCTTTCTTGAGCGTTTCAAAGCCTTCTAAACAATCATCATAAAAAACAAAAGGAATATCATTTTGCAAAAGATTTGTAAGAGGCCTAGAAATTTATAAAAGTCTTTAATAATCTCCTATAGAAACCAGCATGACCTGAGAAACTACGAATACCTTTTATATCTTTAGGGCATGGCATTTTATCAATTGCATCAACCTTAGCTTTATCCACTTCAATACCTCTTTGAGAAATTTTATGACCCAAGACAACGCCTTCATTAACCATAAAGTGGCACTTCCCCCAATTCAAGACAAGATTTGTTTCTTCACATCTCTGCAAAACTTGATCAAGATTGCTTAAACAATCATCAAAAGTCTTCCCATAAACAGAGAAGTCATCCATGAAAACCTCAATCTTTTCACAAAAGTCAGTGAATATATCAGTCATACATCTTTGAAAGGTAGCAGGTGCATTACATAAACTGAAAGGCATACATCCATAAGCATATGTTCCAAAGGGACAAGTAAAAGTGGTCTTTTCTTGATCAGGTTGAGAAACAGGTATTTGTGAAAAACCAGAATATCCATCAAGGAAGCAAAAATGTGTGTGCTTAGATAATCTTTCAAGCATTTGATCAATAAAAGGCAGAGGGTAATGATCTTTTCTAGTTGCTTTGTTTAATTTTCTAAAATATATTACCATTCTATAGCCTGTAACAATTCTTTGTGGAATAAGTTCATTCTTATCATTAGGACACAATGGATAGGACTTACCCATCTACCATCAGCTATAGGATAGATTATACCTGCTTCCAGAAGTTTTAATATTTCCGTTCTTACCACTCCTTTCATCTTCGGATTTAACCGATGTTGGTGTTTAACAATGGGTTTAGCATCAGGTTCCATATTAATTTTGTGCTGACATAGAGTGGGACTAATGCCCTTTAAATCATCAAGAGTATATCCAATAGCATCTCAATGCTTCCTTAGAACTTTCAATAATCTTTCTTCTTCATGTTCTGAAAGGATAGCACTAATAATAATAGGATATATCTTCTTCTCATCAAGATAAGCATATTTCAAAGTGTCTGGCAATTGTTTTAATTCAAACATAGGATCACCTTTAGGTGGATGAGTGTTGGATTCCGGGTTCCGACAAAACCCTGAAGGTTCGAACTCTGGCGTGCGCACAAAGATCTCTCTCTTCCCTAGCGCACGCCCTCACCATGATCTCAATGCTCAGCGTGTCGAACCCGAGGAACAAGTGACACAACATTTATACTAGTTCAGGCCACCGATGTGGTGTAATACCCGAGTCAAGTGTGTGGTGGTGGATTGGCTCTTGGGCTAAGGACAAACTAGTATAGTGGATGAACAGCCTCCTGAGGAGAGGTGTTCTTGGGCTCGATGAGCTGGTGAGTGTAGGATGGAATGGATCCGATCCGACATGAGTTATCCGTTTTTTCATTCGTTTGTTGCCTCCTACAGTGGTGGCTAGTCCTATATATAGAGGCCCTGGTCCTCTTCCCAAATATTGAGCGGGAAGGGTTCCAACAACGTCCGAATTCAAAGGGGGACAACCAGTACAAGTTATCCTGACTAAAGGTGGTCTCCGCCTGCAAAAAGCTCTGGTGGCGACGCCGTCTTGGGCTCCATGGTGACCTCCATCCTGCCGTCCGGCTGGTCTTGGTCTCGTTGCACCGATATGGAAACCTTTGCTTGATGCCTCAGGACTCCTCGCCTGCGCCTGCGTCTTTAGCACCAAAGAGCAAACAAGGACACTATGCGTGCTGGCGCCCGCCTGGCCTTGGTCGTCATGGCTAACGTCACAGGCACCTCGTGAGGTGTCCCTCGCCTTGATCTCTCCGCCCCTCGCGAGCCAGCCTGGCGAGGCTGCCCCTAAGGAGGTCTTGCGTTGTCTGCCTCGCGAGGGTCTTGAGTGTTTGCTGATAAAGACGAGCCATACCAGGCCGCTGGTGGGGCTACACCGTGGGCCGTAGGCAGGCAAGTATGGGGACCTCCATTCCTAGGACGCCGACAGTAGCCCCCGGGCCCAAGGTGTGCTCGGACTTGGCTTCGGGGCGAAGCCAAACGGCAAGTGCGGAGCACCACGGGCCCCAACAGCCTGTGGCCTTGGTTGACGCGTGGTGATTGATGGGACGTGGGCGTCTCCGCTTCCCCATGCTACCTCGGTAACCGCCCGACTTGATGAGTCCCCACTGCATGCAAAAGGGGGTTATCATTACCTGCAGTCGTGGAGGTCGACGGTTGGCCTCCTTCAGGCTATAAATGAGAAGGGGGCGGAGCCCCCGTCGCTCATCTCTTCCTGCTCCGCTCACTTCTTCCACCTTGCTTCTTCACCCCCAGCGGCTCTCATGGCGCCGATTCGGAGGTTCTCGGTCGTAGAAAAGGAAAAAGCCCCCCGCGATGAGCCGGGGCTGCTTCCGCCGAACAAGAGGCTAGCCCATCGTCGTGACGTGGTCGTGAGACTGGAGGTGGCGAGTGTCGGTGTCAAAACCGGCGGATCTCGGGTAGGGGGTCCCGAATTGTGCGTCTAAGGTTAATGGTAACAGGAGGTGGGGGACACGATGTTTATCCAAGTTCGGGCCCTCTCTATGGAGGTAATACCCTACTGAGGGAGTCCTGGATAAGGGGGTATCCGGACTGCCGGACTATATACTTTGGTCGGACTGTTGGACTATGAAGATACAACACGGAAGACTTCGTCCCGTGTCCGGATGGGACTCTCCTTGGCGTGGAAGGCAAGCTTGGCGATTCGGATATAGATCTCCTTCTCTGTAAACCGGCTATGTGTAACCCTAGCCCCCTCCGTTGTCTATATAAACCGGAGGGTTTAGTCAGTAGGACACATCAACAATCATACCATAGGCTAGCTTCTAGGGTTTAGCCTCTCTGGTCTCGTGGTAGATCAACTCTTGTAATACTCATATCATCAAGATCAATCAAGCATGAAGTAGGGTATTACCTCCATCGAGAGGGCCCGAACCTGGTAAACATCTGTCCCCAGTCTCCTGTTACCATTAGCCTTAGACGCTTAGTTCGGGACCCCCTACCCGAGATCCGCCGGTTTTGACACCGACATTGATGCTTTCATTGAGAGTTCCTCTGTGTCGTCATTGCAAGGCTAGATGGCTCCTCCATCCTTCAGCCACGCTGTCCTAGGCGAGACTTTTCTCCCCGGACAGATCTTTGTGTTCGGCGGCTTTGCACTGCGGGCCAATTTGCTTGGCCATATGGAGCAGATCGATAGCTACGCCCCCGGCCATCAGGTCAGGTTTGGAAACCTAAACTACACCGCCGACATCCGTGGAGACTTGATCTTCGACGGATTCGGGCCTGTCTTAGGAGCGCCAAACAATCACGACGTGCTCTAACTAGATCGGTAGTCGGACAGTATTCGGAACATCGCACCTGCTACCGCTCCGGACATCGCTCCAGAGCGGGTCGTGCCTTCCAAGGACGGGTGGATGGACCCCGCCCCGAAGGCCACATGCTCCTCGGTGTTGGAGCCGAACACATATTCCTCTCCTGAAAGGATATGTGTCTCCGGACCCCCGGACTCATCTCCGGCAGTGTGTCCCGGACCGCGCGCACTCATGCCCGTTGAATATAACTGGGCTCCAGTCATGGAGTTCACCGCCGCGGATATCTTTCAGCACTCACCCTTCAGAGACATGCTGGATTCTTTAAGGTCTCTCTCTCTCTGTCAGGAGACTCCTGGCCGAACTATGTCCGGCTCGAGTGGGAAGTTGGCGACGAAGAAATTCATTTCCTACCCACCACCCACTTAATAGCCACGGTCGATGACTTGACCTACGTGCTTAACTTCGACTCTGAAGATATCGATGGTATAGACAATGATGCAGGAGAAGAACAAGAACCACCGCCCATAGGGCGCTGGACTGCCACCTCTTCATATCACATATACATGGTGGATACTCCCAAAGAAACCAATGACGATGAGGCAACAGAAGACAACCCCTCGGGGAAGAAAGCAAAACACGGGCGTCATCGGCGCCGCTCCAAGCCTCGCTACAGCAATACCGGCACTGGAGAAGAAAATCCAGATGGTGCCGAAGAGGAATATGATCCTGATCAACCCACCTTCGAGCAAGCTGAACAGGAACATGGGCTGGCTAGCCCAGACGAACAGGCGACGGAGGGATACTTGGAGGACGATAACTATATGCCTCCCTCCAAAGACGAGGTGAGCCTCGGTGACAACGAATTCGGCATACCAGAGGATCCCATAGAGTAGGAGCACTTCAAGCGCAGGCTTATAGCCACTGCACGAAGCCTGAAGAAGAAGCAGCAGCAGCTCCAAGCTGACCAAGACCTGCTCGCAGACAGATGGACCGAAGTCCTGGCGGCCGAGGAATACGGACTCGATCCCCCGAGCAGGGGATACCCAAAACATAAACCGCTAGAGGAAGAGGCCGAAGAGCCTGAACTTCCAGCACAAGATGAGGCTGACCGGCCACCTCGTGGCCGGGATAAAACAGGCTATCAGGCCAGACACCAGCCCGCACCCCCACGCTGGTTCACCACGGCCCGAGGGAATACGCAGGACCCGCGAGACATATTGGAAAACAACGCAGGACAACCAAGATCGATCTACGGATCACAGGGGCGCGCCACAGCTCATGACACTGATCGTCATGCCGGATACAATGCTGATAGATCTGGCCAGGCCGGACATTACCGACCAGACCCAATTGGAATACGCTGCGACATAGCCCATCACAGAGGTGCCGCACACCCCCTCTGCTTCACTGATGAAGTAATGGAACATGAATACCCAGAAGGGTTTAAACCCATCAACATCGAGTCATATGATGGCACAACAGACCCCACGGTGTGGATTGAGGATTTTCTTCTCCACATTCACATGGCCCGCGGTGATGACCTACATGCCATCAAGTATCTCCCACTAAATCTTAAAGGGCCAGCTAGACACTGGTTGAATAGCCTGCCAGCAAACTCCATTGGCAGTTGGGAAAATCTTGAGGATGCATTCCTTGATAACTTCCAGGGCACCTATGTGCGACCACCGGAAGCTGATGACTTAAGTCACATGACCCAACATCCCGGAGAGTCGGCCAGGAAATTCTGGACTCGATTTCTCACTAAAAAGAACCAAATTGTCGACTGTTCGGATGCTGAGGTCCAGGCGGCCTTTAAGCATAATGTCTGCGACGAGTGGCTTGCCCGACACCTCGGCCAAGAAAAACCAAAGACCATGGCGGCCCTCACGACACTAATGACCCGCTTTTGCGCGGGTGAGGATAGTTGGCTGGCTCGCAGCAACACCGCGCTTGGAAACCCTTGTACTTCAGACATCCGTGACAGTAACGGAAAGCCACGACGCAACAGACACAAGCGTCGAAATAATGGTGACAATGTGGAGGATACGGCAGTCAATGCTGGATTCAGCAACTCCAAATCTGGTCAGCAGAAGAAGTTGTTCAAAAGAAACAATCCAGGATCGTCCAGTCTGGACCGCATACTCGACTGCTTGTGCCAGATTCACGGCACCCCCGATAAACCAGCCAATCACACTAACAGAGATTGTTGGGTGTTCAAATTGGCCAGCAAGATAAATGCCGAGAACAAGGACAAGGGGCTGCACAACAACGATGACGAGGATCCCCGGCGTCCGAACACTGGAGGAAAGAAGAAATTGCCCCCAGGTCAAAACGGTGAACATGATTTATGCCACTCACATCCCCAAGCGGGAGCGAAAGCGTGCACTTAGGGACGTCTATGCGATGGAGCCCGTGGCCCCAAAATTCAACCCATGGTCATCCTGCCTGATCACCTTTGATCGTAGGGACCATCCCACTAGCATCCGTCACGGCGGCTCAGCCGCATTGGTCCTTGACCCAATCATCGACGGATTCCACCTCACGCGAGTCCTCATGGATGATGGCAGCAGCCTGAACCTGCTTTATCCGGATACAGTGCGTAAAATGGGCATCGATCTGTCATGGATCAAACCCACCAAAACCACCTTCAAAGGTGTAATTCCAGGGGTAGAGGCCCGATGCACGGGCTCAATAACACTGAAAGTGGTCTTTTGATCTCCGGATAACTTCCAAAGCGAGGAGTTAATCTTCTATATCGTCCCTTTCCATAGTGGCTATCACGCCCTACTTGGACGAACCGCGTTCGCTCATTTCAACGTGGTACCGCACTATGCATACCTCAAGCTTAAGATGCCAGGACCTCGCGGGGTCATATAACAGTTAATCGAAATACAGACCGCTCCCTCCATACAGAAGAACATAGTGCGGCCCTCGCGGCAAAAGTACAAAGCAGCCTCCTCCGACAAACAGCCAATCAGGCAACGACATCTCCGAACACCGTCAAGCGAGTCCGGAGTACCCCGCAACAGGACAGTCAGGCACGCCAGGAGCTCAATTAGCAATCCGGCCTCCACCCAGCCCCATTCAAGTGGCATTCGTACCACGCGTGCACAACTACGCACTCAAAATACCATGGGCATAGGTGGACGCGGGATGACAATGCGGCCAAAGTGCGGTTCAGCTGTCAGGAGGCCCACATACCTATTTTTCCTTTTTCAGGACCCCACTTTCGGGCAGCCCCTTCAGAAGAGATCGGATGACCAGACTCATTATGGAGGGGGCACCAAGGAGGCAAGAGGCTTTTGCACACAAAGGAATACTCAGGTGGTCTTCTTCAATGATCGTTATACCTGTTCTTACATACCCGCATGTAGCCTGCCCTTGGATAGGACATGTCAAATATTCCTATTTTTTTCTGCTTAATGCATCAATTGTACACCTACGTCTTGCCGTATTGTCCAAATAAATTGGAAGTAGTATGTAGCGTCAGCTTCTTATTACTATCCTCATATTTTCTGTTGAATATTTATTCAATATTGCATCCGTACATTTTGGTACGGTCAGTTTGCCAGGGGCTTCTTATCGAGCCCCATACTATGGCAAGGAAAGTCCGAACACTTTCAACAGTGCGACACCCCGAACTTATAGCATTATATGCATCAGCTCCGAATCATGTCTTGGGTCAATAGTTGGGTTAGCCCGGCTCCCTTGTTTTGGTACCTTACGTTCCGTTATATCGGCTAAGGTAGAGCAGGGAGAACTTCTGTGATTGTGTCCCGGTTCTTCCGGACGAGCACCTCGGTAGAGAAAGCCGAAAACTTACCGTCATGATGCGCCGAGAGCTGGTCGCTGTTCGCAAGGTAATAAAACCCCTAAAGATTTTTTCCACTTAAGGCGAGGAATCGGCTTCGTCTGATTTAGGCGTGTATAACGCCCCAGTTCGGCTTTCCGAATACTAGGGGCTTCGCCGAAGTTTAAAATTTTAGACTTCTATGGTCAAGTGAGAGTTATAAAGCCGAATAGTCTGATTGCCTTGTTCGCCGCGCCAAACACCTCCTTAAAGGACCAAAACTTTGGATAAAGAGTGTTTGGGTCTCCACGAACACCCCAGTACTAGTTACAAGGGGGCAGAAGCCGATGACTGGCCTACTTTCAGAGTTTGATAAATGACCGTAGAGAAGGTAATATTTTAAATCAAACAAAGTGTTGCATAGCACAAATAAACCCGTTCTCATATTACATGGAAAACATGATTACATTCACTCAAAAATTATGTTCTTAGGACATTCATTCGCCACAAGACAAGCACCTTTCATAATGCCATCATAATATTTCTCGGGACAGTGATGCTCCTTGCCCTCTGGGGGTCCATCCTTCACGAGCTTCTCAGCGTCCAGCTTGCCCCAATGCACCTTTGCGTGGGCAAAGGCCCGTTGGGCACCCTCAATATATGCGGACTGCTTGATAACTTCTAGCCGTGGACAGGCATGCACCATCCGCTTCACCAGGCCAAAGTAGCTGCCAGGCAGGGGCTTGCCAGGCCACATCCGGACTATGCGGTCCCCCATGGCCTGTTCGGCCGCATTGTGGAGTTCGACCAGCTGCTTCAGTTGGTTACTCAGAGGCATCGGGTGTTCGGCCCCAGTATATTGGGACCAGAACAGCTTCTCCATAGAGCTCCCCTCTTCAGTGTGATAGAACTCCACAGCATCCGAAATGCTGCGTGGCAGATCTGCGAATGCCTCTCGAGAGCGCCGGATTCGTGTAAGTAAAAGAAATGACCCCTCCACATGCTTGCTTTGCATAAAGAATGCCTTACCCTCCGCTATCTTCTTGGCCGCCTGGATTTCCTGGAGGGCCTTTTGGGCTTCGGCCTTGGCGTCGGCCGCGCTCTGGAGGGCCTTTGCAAGCTCAGACGCTTGCGTCTTGTGGTCACGCTCCAGGGAGCCGAACTTCTGGCCGAGTTCCTGGAGCTCCTGCTGTACCTCTCCCACCCGAGCATCTTGCTTCTCTCGCTCGGTGCACTTAGTATCCGCCTTGGCTTCGGCCGCAGACAGCGCTTCCTTCAGGACCGCCACTTCGGTCGTGGTCCCTATCAAAAGCCATGATGCTTTTCTTAGCATCACCAACTTTTTATCCTCTATACGACATATGGACGGGGTTTTTCTCACCTTTGTTCGCCTCGAGCTGCTTCTTCACGAGGCCGAGCTCTTCTTCGGTCTGCCCCAGTTCGCGCTTGAGTCCGGCAACCTCGGCCGTGCGTGCAGTGGCGGTCAGCAGCAGTGCCTGTTTGATTCATATAGAAAAATACTATTAGCTTCCTACGTTTTTTAGTTGACCCTATGTTTGGCTTTTCTTTCCGAACACCAACCAGAGCATCAGGGGCTACTATCTATAAGGTGATATTTCCTCACACTTTCTTTACCTCAAAGCCTGTTAGCAGGCTGGTGCAGGCTTCGGTCAATCCGCTCTTGGCGGACCTAACCTTCTCAATCACCGTACCCATAAGTGTACGGTGTTCATCCTCGATGGAAGCGCCTCGAAGCACTTCCAACAAATTATCCAATGCCTCCGGCTGGGCGGAGGTCATCGACACGGCCGGCTCGCCCTCCTTCTCGAGGGACTGCTTACCGGAATCCGGAACCTTTGTAGGCTCCGGCACAGTAACCAGCCGAGAGCCAGACTTGCTATGGCTCCCGTCAGCATAATACATGGGGTTCACATCCCCTATGTGTCCGGCGCCAGATATTTTGCCTTGGGGCATCTCCGGAACCGTCGCCTCCTGCTTTCGCATCCTCCAGGACAACACCTCAGTGTCATCCACGGGTCGTGGAGAGGTCGCCATCGGGAGCGAATTCATCTCCGAATCATTCAGAGACTCCTCCGAAGAGGACTCCACGAGATCGGACCCGGCCGGACTGCATATATGTGTTCAGCGTCATTACAAACTATGAGGTCGAAAGTCGTATGAAAAATATTATGGGGTGCGGATACTTACGACCTCGCCCGGGGTTTTCCCCTGGGCAGCCAGCCACTCCTCGTCACTAAAAGCGGTGGTAGTGGATTGATCTGGAAGGGACGCCTTGCCCTTCTTCAGCGTCCCGGCCTCCCCCGATGGGGCGGCCTTCCTTTCCTTCTCCTCCCTAGCGCGGGGAGGAGGCATTTCTTCATGTTCTCCCCTGTCTTCAGGGGGAGAATCTTCCTCGTCGTCTTCAGATGATGACTCTATCACGGCCCTGCACCGGTGACCTTTTCTGGTCCCCGTGGCCGCCTTCTTGGACCCTTCGGCCCCTCAGTTGAGGTGGCCTTCTTCTTCCTCCTCTCCTCCCCTTCGTGGGAGGAGTGCACCTTGTCCTCTTCTGGCGAGGCATCGGGTGCGGCCTCGTGCTGAAGACCCCTTCGGGTCCCCGTGGCCTTCTTTACGGCCTTTTTCTCCAGCACCTTGTAAGGCGCCGGAACCAGCATCTTCGCCAGGAGTGCGCTTACTGGGTCCTCTGGCAATGGAGCCCGACAGTCGATCCGCTCCGCCATCTCCACCCACTCCTGTTCGGTCAGCAAGGTGACTTAAAAATCCTCCCCCGAAAGTACTAAGGGAACGTCTCGTAAATAGCCAAAGGATTTACCGGACTGGCGAGGCGCCTTGCACTGAGCCCCCGGTCCTTGGAAAGGGGAGGAGGGACTTCGCCGGTCTTGAACAGAACCTTCCAGATTTCTTTGTGCGTTGTGTCGAAGAGCTCTAGCAGCATCTGGTGTTCAGCCGGGTCGAACTCCCACATATCAAACGCCCGTCTTTGACACGGGAGAATCCGGTGAATGAGCATAACCTGGACCATGTTGACGAGCTTGATCTTCTTTTCCCTCATACTTCTGAGGTAGGTCTCGAGTCCGGCTAGCTCTGTGGGTTCGCCCCAGGCCAGGCCCTTCTTCTCCCAGGAGGTGAGCCGTGTGGGGATTCCGGATCTAAATTTGGGGGCTGCCACCCAGTTGGCGTCGCGCGGCTCGGTGATGTAGAACCACCCAGATTGCCACCCCTTTATGGACTCCACGAAGGAGCCATCGAGCCATATAACATTGGGCATTTTTCCCACCATGGCACCTCCGCACTCCGCCTGTTGGCCGCTCACGATCTTCGGCTTCACGCAGAAGATCTTCAACCACAGGCCAAAGTGAAGCTTGATGTGGAGGAAGGCCTCACACATGGCGATAAACGTTGAGATGTTGAGGACGAAATTCAGGGCCAGATCGTGAAAATATAGCCTGTAGTAGTACATGAGCCCGCGGATGAAAGGGTGGAGTGGAAACCCTAGTCCACGGACGAAATGAGGGAGAAATACCACTCTCTCCCGAGACTTCGGTGCGGGGGTAATCTGTCCCTCTGTTGGAAGCCTGTGCGTGATATTTGCGGCCAGGTATCCGGCTTCCCAAAGCTTGGTAATGTTATCCTCTGTGACAGAGGAGGCCATCCACTTGCCTCCCGCTCCGGACATGTTGCGGTCTTACGGAGAAGGTGAGAACTTGGGCGCTCGAGAACGGGTGAGCGAAGGAAGAAGAAGGCATGGGTGAAAATGGGAGGTTTCTGCCCCTTTATAAAGGCGATGCGAATGTGCGCCTCCCCACTTGCCTCTCGAAATCTCTTTTTTCCAGGTGCCTCAATTACTGGCGCTGGTTGGGTTACCCATACCCTCATTGATGGAGATCCCGTGATAAGGGGACACGATCTCTGCTTTGACAAGACGTGCCAAAGAAACCGCATCGCGATGTGTGCGGAAGCAGATTGTAGAAAACGGTTCGAATAAAAACCGGACCGTGGTGTGATGTCACTTTTCGAAGAATTGTCAGCAGATTAGATTCGTGGACTATTATTATTCTCTCTACGGTGGTATATGGAATGTTATCTTGCCGAGCCGGACATGGTCCTTGTGTTCAGAATTTATCTAGGAGTATTAGGAGATGGAACCCGCCTCGCAATGCCGAAGACAATCTACGCGCCGGACTCATCGTCATTGAAGCCTGGCTGCCAAACTATATACTTTGGCCAGACTGTTGGACTATGAAGATACAAGATGGAAGACTTCGTCCCATGTCCGGATGGGACTCTCCTTGGCGTGGAAGGCAAGTTTGGCGATTCGGATGTAGATCTCCTTCTCTGTAAACCGACTATGTGTAACCCTAGCCCCTCCGGTGTCTATATAAACCGGAGGGTTTAGTCCGTAGGACACATCAACAATCATACCATGGGCTAGCTTCTAGGGTTTAGCCTCTCTGATCTCGTGGTAGATAAACTCTTGTAATACTCATATCATCAAGATCAATCAAGTACGAAGTAGGGTATTACCTCCATCGTGAGGGCCCGAACCTGGGTAAACATCGTGTCCCCAGTCTCCTGTTACCATTAGCCTTAGACGCACAGTTCGGGACCCCCTACTCGATATCCGTCGGTTTTGATACCGACACCTACTTCCTGCTTGATTGATCTTGATGATATGAGTATTACAAGAGTTGATCTACCACGAGATCGAAGAGGCTAAACCATAGAAGCTAGCCTATGATTATGATTGTTGTTCTCGTCCTACGGACTAAACCCTCCGGTTTATATAGAGATCGGAGGGGGCTAGGGTTACACAGAGTCGGTTACAGAGAAGGAGATCTACATATCTAAGTCGCCAAGCTTGCTTTCCACGCAAAGGAAGTCCCATTCGGACACGGGAAGAAGTCTTCAATCTTGTATCTTCGTAGTCCAACAGTCCGGCCAAAGTATATAGTCCGGCTGTACGGATACCCCCTAATCCAGGACTCCCGCAGTAGCCCCTGAACCAGGCTTCAATGACCATGAGTCTGGCGTGCATATTGTCTTCGGCATTGCAAGGCGGTTCCTCCTCTGAATACTCCATAGAAGATTTTAAACACGAGAATCGTGTCCGGCTCTGCAAAACAATTTCCATATACCGCCGTAGAGAGAATAGTATTTGACAAATCATATCTGCTGACAACTTTTTGTACAGTGACATCACACCACAGCCCGGTTATTATTCGAGCCGTTTCTCACAACTAGCCGCTACACATCTTGCGAGGTTGGCACGTTTTGTCGAAGCAGAGATTGTGTCCCCCTTATCACGGGATTCTCATCAATACAGGTGTGGGTAACCCAACCGTGTTTGTTTAATATGACTCCTTGCTTTTAGGCAAGTCCCAAACGGTCACGCCGGGGACACTTGATATTCGTCCTCTTTATAAGAGGGCCAAGGCTAGTCCTTTTCTTTCCATGCTCAATCCTTCCCCTCCGGCACCTCGAGTTCCAACACCCAAGGCTTAAGCTTAAGCACTTCGAACCCTCGACCATGTCCGGATCCAATCTCCAGGGCCTGTGGATGGCCTCCTCCGTCACAGAGGAGGACATTAAGAAGCTTAGGGAGGCCAGGTTCCTGACCATCGACATCCTGCATAGGCTGCCTGCCCAAGGGCTAGTTATCCCCACTCCAAAACCCAACGAGAGCGTCATATTTGTTTCCCACTTCCTCCGAGGGCTAGGTTATAGTCTGGATCCTTTCGTTAGATGGCTCATGTCCTATTACGGGCGTTAGAGGTCTCATGTCCTATTACGGGCTAGATTTCCATGATCTGGCTCCGGATTCCATCCTTCACATCTCGTCTTTTATCGTCGTGTGCGAAGCCTTCCTCCATGTTACCCCACACTTCGGCCTGTGGCTTAAGACCTTCAATGTGTAGCCGAAGATGATTGACGGGTGACACGAGGAGTGCGGAGGTGCCATAATAAGCAAAGGCGTCGATGCCCCATGGCCCAAAGGTTCCTTCCCAGAGGTATCCGATTTATTGGAACGGGAGTGGTTCTACATCACAGCTCCCCGTGGCACAAAGTGTGCGGCCGCCCCTACCTTCCACTCGGGCCCTCCGCCTCAATTGGCATCATGGGTCAACAAGGGACTGGACTGGGGGCCTGCTAATGACGTAGCGACATTGCATAGACGCATTAGAGATCTTCTCGAAAGGGATGTCAGCCTTGTTAAAATAATTCAAGTAATGCTAGTCCGTCGAGTCCTGCCGTGCAAGCGTCGACCTCTCCGGATGTGGGAATTCAATCCAGAAGGACTGCGGACCATTCATCACTTCCTCGGCATAACACTCGAGGGAATGTATGTCACAACCTGATTTTCGTGCCACAACACTCAAGCTAATAAAACATGTACCTTGCTTGATTTGATTTTGTGTGTGTTGGTTGCAAGTGCTCTAAAATCAAATAAATCTTCCAACCCTTACACTCCTTCTCCTTGATCCAAAACCTTGCCCAGTGATCATTCCATGTGTATAGGACATAAAAATAATTTCTTACAAAAATAATTTGGCTAAATAGTATTTTCAAAAATTAGTTTTCCAAAAACCTCTGAATTGAGATTTGCACTGCAAGTACTTAACTAATGACAGTAAAAATCTTTCCAAAAATATATTTGACTCCTATTAGGTATAGGACTACCAAAAACCACAAAAATATAATTTTAAAAGTTATTTTCCTATTTTATTAAAATGCTTTTTTCTTTAGGCCAAAAATGGTCTTTAATAGGTTAAAATTATTTTAATGCTTTAAAAATATTTGGAAAAAACCTAGGGAAACTCAATGGACATATGTTGTCCATATATAAGAGTTTCAACACATGGTCATGTTTAAAATATTGGTCAAATCCCTCAAAAACCCTTTCTGGATATTTCAAGCTTTTGAAAATATTTACAAAGGAAATATTATCTAAAAATTCCAAGAAAATTCTAGCATGTCACATATGACATGTTTGATGATCTTGCCAAGTATCATGTCATGGAGAATAGTATAACCCCATGAAATCTCCTCAAAACCCTTTTTGGCCATTTTGAAGTTTGAGCAACTTTACATTGCCAAACATGTCCAAATGTTCTCAAACCTTGTGAACATGCTCAAATGGTCTAATTAATCATCTAGACCAAGGGGAACAAGTTGGAGAACATGTTAAATTGATCAAAGTGCCCCAAAACCCTTCCTGTCCAGAACCAAATTTGAACAACTCTACATTGGCAACTTCCTCATTTTGATCTCAAATTTTGTGGAGATGTTCAGAACCTCAAATGATGACACTACACCAAGTGGTGCATCAAGGACAATAGATTTTCATGGCTAAATCTTGGAAAGTCCATTTCTGTTAATTTCTAGGGTTTACAAAAGTTGCATTGGCAACTTTGCCAAATGGACTCAATCTTGGTGGAACCACTTGTTTTCTCATGCCATTTGGCCCTATAAAGACTTATGACAAGAGGAGTTCATATTCTTGCCCAAATCAACAACAAACACCTTCTGCCATTTTTCTAAAAAGACCAATTTGACCACTTCCACTAATCTTCATGAGCTCTCCTTTTTACCCCAACCCCTCCTAGTCCCCCTCTACCTCTGGTGTGCTTCCCTGCCCGAGGGGCAATGATGAAGAGGGGCAGGGATCCACTTTTCTTCTCTGGACGCAACATTTTCACTCTCTCTCTACCCCTCCTCTCCTCTACTGGCTCCCCGGGGCATCCAAGGCCACTTTCCCATTGTTTACTTCCCCCTACAGCCCCTAGACACAAGTGGACACGCGAGTGCGTGCGGAAAAGCAGCGGATGCCATCCATTTGCGCGCTCTGGAGCGCCTGGCAAAGCACCCGACCGTTGATGCCGTGCTCCCCCAACACCTCGAGCCTCACCCTTGCGCCAGTCGAGGTGCCTCGACATCCGCAACACGCCACCATGCTGGCCCCCTCCTCTCTCCCTCTCTCTCACCTCCAGCAGCGCTTGCCAGAGCCACCCGAGCCCGCCAACGCGCGTGCGAGCTCGTGGCTCCACCAGGAGCTCTCCCCGCTCCCTCTCTCTCTTCCTGGCACCCTACTCAACACCCACGAACACCGCAGACAACCCCTCGCTCTCTTTCCTTGCCGCTGAGTTGTTGCCACGGCCACCCGTGCGTCGCGTCCATGGTAAGCCACGGGTCGGCTACTTAAGGCCACCCCGAGCCCCCTCTCTACTCCTTTAGCCCTCTCTCCCTCCCGTGCACCCCCTGGACCAACCCACTCCCCTCCTCCCACTCTCCATCCGCCACCATGGTAGTAGACTTGCCATCGGCCTCCTCCTAAATTCACACCCACCACTCCTCCTCCCCTCTAGACCGCACTAGAGCACCTCCACCATCACCGCGAGCCCCTCCCGTGCTTCTTCCTCTCCTCCCCATGGTTGTTTCATCGAGTTCCATCACCACTGCTGGCCTCGCCCGCCGCGGTCGATGATGCACTTGTGTCTAGCTACCCCTACGGTCATGGCACACCTTGGAGGATGCGGCACGCTCTCCTGAGCACGCCGGTACGCCGGGCGTCGCCGGAGGTGGCCGGTACCGCCCGGGAGAACGCCTGTGCCCGCTCTGGCTCACCTCCCCTGCCTCTGCTCTGTTCGAGCGGGAGGTAGGAGACGGCCTGAGCACCGGGCCCTGCTCGTCTACGACCCCGTGGGCGGGCCCCGCTCGTTTAAGTGGAGACGGCTTCGGCGAAGGCGCCTTCGACGTCGCCCTGTCACCCGCGTGGCCGAGCCCTTTTTTCCTTCTTTTTCTTTTCTCTGTAAATTATAAAATCCACAAATAATTCAAATAGTGTCCAAATTTGATGAATCAAATTTCTACTGGCTCCATAAATGAAGTTCTAATTGGCCACAATGGACATTTTTGTTGTTCTTGGTTTTCACTGGACCCGTTAAAAAGGTCATTTGTCCACATAAGTCCACTTCAAAAATCCATATTATATTCATTTCAACTCCAAATCCAGTGAAACCAATTTCTAAATGTTTCTAAAATCATGCCTGATTTAATGGGTACTTTTACTCATTTTTATAAAGAGGCATTCTGTAGAAGACTTACAGATCCATTAAATCCCTTGTTTCCATCATATTGAAATGTTCAGAAATAACCACTGATCCAATTCCAATGAAACCACTATGTTTATTTTTCATATAACTAGAGGAGTCCTAGAAAAGTCAACTTCATATTTTTAGAGCACTTTTTTTCCTTGTTGTGTTGCTTATTTTGATTGTTTTCGGTGTTAGTTGACAAAGTAGACGGAGTACTTGGAGAAGGACTGGAAGATTTCAAGACTCTGATGAACCAGGCAAGCAGCCCTTTTTTCGATTGCATGATGATGAAATATGACGGTGGTAAACATGTTGTGAACCACCACATGATGCATACCCCTACTTATGACTTTACCTTGCTCATGATTGCATTGTCAAGAGACTAGTTGATGCATAATGATGCATGTGTACCATGAACTCTTCGTGGTTACACTCTTTAGAAAACCCCATCGGGTGCCCCTAATGCCCTTGGGAGATGTTGAACTAAGGTCACCACTTGAGGAAGAAGTGGTGTACCGAAGAGAGCTTTTGGAGAGTGTGTGTGTGTCTGTAAAATGATGGATTAGATTTATGTGTGATTACCGTCCCAACCAAACATGTGCAACCACTCAACCCTTTATGGGACGGGGCATTATTGATTACTTAGGCTGATACTAGCATGGTGCCCACATTACTAGTGACAGGGGTGACTTGAGGTCACTCTCGGGACGGGGTCGTGCTTGATAGGCGGCCATGACTATTTTCACAGGGCACCGGACACACCATTGGTCCCTTCGTGTATGCGTGATAATGTGAAAAGGGTAGAGTCCCACGATCTTTTGCTTATACACGAGGGCCATGTATCAACGAGTGGACCCTATGTTAGTGTCGTCTAGGGAAAGGTAATGATCGGGTGCTTCCCCCAAGTACTTGAGGTACTTCGGGATCGTGGATGACACGAAAACTTCCCGGATCTTGTGGGTAAAGCACACAACCTCTGCAGAGTGTCAAACTATTCGAATAGCCGTGTCCACGGTCATGGACAGTTGGGAGGTGCTACTTAAACTATGTCCAGAAATTTTACAATCTCGGTGCATGTGTGTGGAAAGGAGCCATTTGAGTCAAGGTGGTCACTTGACATGTTGAATGAAATGGCATTGATCCAAACTTTATTTATGTTGATATCTGTAACATGTTCTCAAGGTTACCCATGTCCATTGATGCATATCTCACAAATTGATAGGACTTCTCAACTAGCGTGAAGCTAGGTAGCTTACTTGTTGTACAATTGCATGGTTACTTTGAACCAAATTATGGGTTGCTTGCGAGTACATTCAAAGTACTCATTGGCTTGACACTAGTTATTTAATTGACCAGGCATGGAAGAACAGGATTTCGAGGAAGAATTCTTTGGTGATGAACACGCGAAGTAGGGAGCTTCCCAGTCAGAATGCCTATAGGGTTAAGGAAGATGGCATGGGTCCAGGTTTCAACGAAGATTTCCACTGTGATGATATACTCTAGACTTGACCATAATGGTGACAATTTGTGTAAAATGGTATGTTTGGATGTAAGACTCTTGTTATTCAGCTTCTTTGTGTTCAGTGAGCATTGATCTCTAGGATCACTGTACACGTGCATTCGGTGATCACGACTTATGAGTCGGGGTCCCCATAGAGCTGGTATCAGAGCCATCCTGACTGTAGGAAGCCTTAGTTAGCATGGTCGTTAGTTAGGGTAAAACTATTTCCAAAACTATTACTAGTTTTCAAAACTATCTATACTTCTCTTCCCTTCTCAGTTTTTTGAAAACTAAGGTATACTTTCCCCATCGATCTCTTCCCTTCAAAATTATTGAAAACGGTCGCTAGCACCCTCAAGCCCCTGACCACGCGATTCCTTGTAATCCTCATGGATAGCCTAGAAGGATTACACCTTGCCAAACACTCACCCACCTCTTCTGAACGCAAGGTTGGCGACACCACAGCAAGACGATGCCAACAGAAGATACGCCTTTGAAGAATGAGGACATGAAGACTCAAAGGATGGTGACACCTTCCAATTTGCCCCAGGATGATGCAACCTTGTCCTATGATGATCAGGGTGGAAGATATGCAAGACCCTGATATACATTGCTAATAGAGCAATCATGTACTCACCGTTGTTGTATCGGCAACCACCGGTGGATGAGAACCTCGCCATTTCATCAGCATCACTATAGTGAGCAGGAAAACGGTTCTCTTCATCCCCTGCTCTTGGTGTCGATGTTGTCATCAATGTAACTGACATGTTGGACCTCTACTATGCCTTGTTAATGTCATTGCATAAAGGATTACCTACTTGGTACCATCGACGCCTTAGAAGACAAAAATAGATCGTCATGATTAAGAAGACAACACAAGGCCGAGTCAATGCCTGCTACGAGGAGCCACCTTCACCCCTTGACTTCAACAGGCGGGAAGTTATTGAAGACTCTCCAGGCTCAACCTGGATCATTTCATCGAACAACTACATGAGATATAGCAACACCCGAGGAAAACCCAGAAGACTGCACGAGGCACGGAGCAAAGCACGATTACTGAATCCGAGAACCCCTAGGGTAGGATGAGTTGTGTACCCCCTATGCACAGTCGAGTCTGTATGATGGTTCGAATAGAACCGTGATTGTGTGTTGCTTGTTTTATTTGTTTGTGTTTTGATATCAGTCGCCCTTTTTGTCCTAGGCAACAAGTACGTGACTATATCACCTTCCTTATCTTAATGCTTGTGTTTGGCCCTTTCGGCACTTGTTGTTTGCTCTTGCACTATAGAACCCCTTTTAGGCATCCCCCACCTTTATGCTACTTTTCCCTCTCATCTCTCTCTCTCCTCAGCTGAAGACCGACAACACAAGGTACACCAAGGATTCTACTTCGACAACCAACTAGCGCTAAAGACTTTTGCTATAGCCTCCTCGACCAAGTGCAACCCCATAGAGATATGTTTACTCCTCAAGATTAGAAGCCCATCCCTAGACCCTTCGAGACTCCACGAGATACCCCAACTCGAATCCCTAACCATGTGCTTAACCCACAGAATTGCAAGACAACTAGTTAGGCCACCGTAACCATGCTCAACACTAGGTTCATTATGGAACTAGTGGACGTAATGAGCAAGCACATTGTCATCCTAATATAGCACAAGAATTAACGATGCCATAGGAAAGACCAGTTTGAGGATATAGAAACAGAGGACAAATGACTTGATGGAGCTATACTACTAACCTTGAGGAAGTATCCGACACTCTTTGGTGGAGTATGAGGTTTCCATATTGGAAGATGAACTTGGTGGGATCATGTGGATAGAGTAGCATTGCTTTCATCACCCCAGAGTAAATTTGGATTTAAATAGGTGATCCTAGTGGAGTATATATGTTGAGTAAATCTACATGGTTCGGAGCAAATTGGATTTAGACTGATGATCTCGATCATGATACCATGTTTCTCGGTGGACGATAAACTAGGAGATTGGGTTAAATGTCGAAGTTTATTTAGGAATCTGTATGAGCTTGATCTTGGAGTTTACTTGATCAGGATAATGGGAATTGGTGGACTAACTATAGTAAGGATAGCCTTTCAAGTATTTGGGGATTATATGGACTTTAGGAGATCATGTGGAACACCATAAACTTTGGATTGGTAGAATTAATGGATCGTGTAGTGATTGATGGAACTTAATGGGCTGTTGAGGTTGACTCATAGGTAGGAAACAAGATCTTGGAGTGGCATACGACGTGTTTCCTTAGGATAGAGATGCACTATCTTGGACCTTGGAAGGATAGGCTGAGCACTTGGATTGTCATGATTAATTCAAGCTTGGGAGCTTGTATATTCTGCCCATGGAGTTTTGCATAGATATGAGTTTGGGGATGGTTGACATGTATGATTCCATTAGACCTCCTCGTGGAAGCCATGAGGATATAGAACAATTGGCATCTCAGAAACTATGCTCAAGGATGGGATGATAAACATTCACTCGCACACTAGAGTCCTTGAAACCCTTACGCCCTACCAATCCACAACATGGTAGGATCCTGACCTTGGGCTTTGGCTCTAGATTGATAAGACCTTGGCTGATACTCAACCGTGACCACCACCAATGCCTCAGCCCACTCTACATACCCCATATACTTCATAGAGTACTTGGGCAAGTTAGTTATCATCCTTATTTGAGGACAAGCATGTCCACATGAAGACGGAAGAAGAGTTGTTCAGCTGGTTAGGGAACATCTGAAGACCGCCATGTCAAGGGGGAAGAACTATACCAACCGCCATCATCAAGAAGTGAACTTCCTGGTTGAAGACCGTGCGTATCTACAAACCACTCCTCTCGAAGGAACCGAGCATTTCCATGTAAAAAGGAAGCTCACACCAAGATTGTCGGAGTACTGGGCCACGGGTAGGCTGACCCGGGCCTCAGAACCTTTCAAGACATCGGGGCAGGCCGCGCCCCTCAAAGCCGAGTCTCAGATAACGACTCCCAGATGAGTCGAGTCTCAGATGACGACTCCCAGATGAGCCGAGTCTCAGATGACGACTCCCAGATGAGCCGAGTCTCAGATGACGACTCCCAGATGAGCCGAGTCTCAGATGACGACTCCCAGATGAGCCGAGTCTCAGATGACGACTGCCAGATGAGCCGAGTCTCAGATGACGACTCCCAGATGGGCCGACTCATGGCCGGCGACTTCCGGAGGAGCCGACTACAGAGAGTCGGCCCACGACTCAACACTCATTGCGATAGGCAGGGCGGATACGACCACGGCGTGGCCGTCACCTCCTGCTTGCGAGGAGCCGGCGTGGCTACAGTGTGCCGTACCGCCGGAGATCTCCGGCGTGGCCCGGCACTGTAGCCATGCCAGACCTGACCTCAGCCACAGTGCGCGGTGCATTGTGGCCATGATGGCCTACCTATACGGCTCAGAGACGGCGGACCCGCCAGTCAGTGAGAGCATAGAAGACGGCGGATACGCCCCGAAGGCGGCCCCGTTGGAGTCGGCTCCCCGGAGTCGGCCAGCCTCTCCCACGGGTCCCACGCGCCATTAACCAGACAAGATGGTGAGTAACGACAGTGATCGCCCGATAGACGGCAGCACTGTTGCCACGACCCAATGACCAAGCCTGCGTCATCAGAAGCACGGCTACAATGTCGACTCGCCGGCGGGGCCCGCGAGTCGGCGGGCCCCATCAGTCGGCGGAGAAGACAGCGGCCTGTGAGACAGACGGCTAGGACCCGCGCCCAGCCGGATTACCATTGTACCCCCGGGGGGTAGGCCTATATAAACCCCCCGGGGCACCCATGCAAAGGGTTGGCATCCATTAGCCTTAGACCAGATCATATAGGAAGAAGAAAGCTAGCCTTGCCTCCTTCCACCTCCAGAATACAGCTCTAGGAGCAACCTTGTAGTCACTACGCCTTAGTGATCATGCGGAGACCCCAAAGAGCAGCAGTAGGGGTGTTATCTCCCCGGAGAGCCCTGAAGCTGGGTAAGATTCGCCGGCGTGCATGCCTTCGCCTAATCCCGTTTCCTGGCACCGATGACGTTCTACTCGCTCCCACCATGATAAGCCATCCTTTGGCATATGTCGCACCCAACCCCCGACATTTGGCGCCCACCGTGGGGCGAGGTGCACCGTCGTCCGGAGACCTGCTTTGATCGGGAACCCTTTTCCTCCCCCGCGAGCGTAGCCAGCCCGACACGCCCGATGGCGCTTGCCCTGACGCACTGCAAAGCGTCGACAACGCCTGCGCGGTGAGCTGCCTCGCTGACCTTCTCGGCGAGGTTAGCATCTCCGACGAGCCTGCATCCGATGCGGGCACGGGCGGCCCCGAAAGCTTCCTCGCGGGCCTCCTCGACCATCTCCACATCGCCGGGGAGCCTGCCGTGGACTTGGAGTCCGTAGGCTCCACCGACCCGATGCTGGTCGACTCTGACGGCGTGTCGCTCGACACGTTCCCCTCCAACATGGTGATCTACGACGAGCCGCTCCCTCGCGAGGCGAGCGGCGGAAGCTCCATCACGGAAGTGCTCGTCATCAGTCATGGCGAGCACTCCGGTGAAGGAGCTCATGATCCGCTCGACGCGGCTCTGCGAGACCTGGCGGCGCCCATTCTGGAGGACGCTGACGCCGAGACGCTGGAGGCACGCCGCCTTCAGCTTGTCAAAGGCGCGAAGAAGCTGGCAAGCATGAGACGCTTGTTGGAGGCCTACTAACGTGAGATGGATCGCGCTGTGGGCGGCTCGCCAGCGCCGACTGGGCCTAGCCGCCTAGGTGCGTGTTCGCACACGAACACGTCACCGTGTACCCTCGATGCCGGGGGTGATGCACCGCAGCTCACGTCGAAGGAGACCCGCCGGAAGCGCGGTACGCAGGACAATCCGGCGGGCGCTTTTGTAGACCCGAAACCCCACACGCCCGGGAGGGACCCCGTCAGGGCGCGCGGCGGCTATGGGCTGCCCTAGGTCGGCCTGACCGCCCCTAGGACC
Source organism: Triticum dicoccoides (assembly GCF_002162155.2). Lineage (NCBI taxonomy): Eukaryota > Viridiplantae > Streptophyta > Magnoliopsida > Poales > Poaceae > Triticum > Triticum dicoccoides. The sequence continues at coordinate 548,331,936 of NC_041385.1, forward strand.
TCGTGGATCGCCGCCCTACAACTAGAAGAATGAACGAAGAACGAGGAAGAAGAAGAACAAGGGAGAGAGATAAAGGTAAAGGTAAAAGATGATAGATTAATTGTTCGATTGTGTGTTGTTCAATCGGCCGTCACCTCTTGTCTATATAAGAGGCCGATGGACTTTCCGTACAAGAAAATGACTTGCCTTGCCGTCCAACTCATCAAAATCTAACCAAATTCAGACTTCTCACGACCTCCGGCCCGGATGTCCGGCTCTAGGCCCGGATGATCCGGCCAAGCCCAGATTTCTGACAGCAGTCCACTATTCGGGCTGTAACTTTTGCATACGAACTCGGATTAAGATGATTATTATATGAAAATCAACCGCCTCGAGGAGACGCACAACTTTGCTGTTGAACACTTTTTGATCTGAGGTCATCTTGAGGGAGTTTCGGGCTGTTTTCTAACATCTGCAGCAGAAAAACTTGTCCGGACGTCCGGACGATTGCTCGGACTGTCCGGCCTTTACCCGGATCATCCGGGAGTTGACCCAGATCATCCGGCTTCAGCGCCAACCTTCTGGAATTTTAGTGCTTCAATTACCCGGATGATCCGGACCCTGGCCCGGATGATCCGGCCAACATTGGTGCAGCGCACGGTTTTGCCTATAACTTTTGCATACGACCTCGGATGGGGACGATCTTTATATCAAAATCGTCCGTTTCAACGAGACGAAGAACTTTGCAGTTGTAACTTTTTCCAGCAGAGGTCATCTTAATTAGGTTCCATGCCATTCTCTAATCTGATGTCAACACGAGTATCTCCGAAATTGGCATATCTTTTGCACTTGAGCTCCGTTTTGATCCATCTTCACATTTACGTTGATTATCTTGAAGAGAGCCATCAAATGGTGACTTTCAATAATAAGTTTGAATTAATCTTGACATAGCTTCAAGCTACTCTTTTTAACCGTGCCACTTTTGAGCGTGAACACATGCCCCCCTGTTTTTCGGCAAAGCGAGTGTGCCAAAAAATAACATGCACCGTGTTAGTTTTAAGGACGATGTCAACACTCCATCGGCCATATATATGCTTAGGGCGATAATTATATATCGGCCATTATTATTTTTTGAATCCTTGATGCAAGCTTGGGCGAAACCTTCTCAACTTCATTAACAACTCGATGATAAAGTTTCATAGATATGTATCTCAAGGTCATCCTCCGAACCATACTGTTCACCCTTTTGTTATGACTTTGCAGATAATCAACAATAAACTATCTCCAATCCTCACTTTTACCTGCATAAAAACAATATTAGTGGCCGAAGCGGTGGACTTCGGTTCGGCCTTACCTATGTTGACGAGACTAAGCATCGGCTATTGATAGAAATGCAACACACCATGATTAACATAGTAGCCGGATGCTTGCTGTGCCAACTCTTTCAAATTGTCATATCTAGAAATATGAACAATTTTATAGCAACCCAAGGTAAATTTTGCATCTAGACATGCCTCAACATAAACTATAAGTGATTCGTCAAAACATTGATAACCCTTGGATATTTGTTGCACTACTCATAACGAATCACTGAAAGCCTCAATATGTATAGCCATATAGCATGTAAAAGATTCAATCCGAATAACAATATATATTCAGCTTTGATTAATTGTGCAAAAAAAATATTCTAAGTGGCATGAGGCTTCATAAAATTGCACCATAAGGAGATATATAAACAACACCAACACCTTGGCCATTGTGAATTCAACCATCGAAACATAATCTCCATAGTACTAGAGAGACAAGGCTAATATCACTTAACATGTACCTTGTCTCGGTTCCAATTGAACTAAGGACGATGTAAGAATTTCACACCGGCCATGATCGGATAGTTTCTTAGGACGCTAGCTAAGTATCGGCCATTATCATGAGGTCCATGTAGAATTCATCCATTAAAGCATGTATAGCCGAAATAAACAAAATAAAACAACAATAAAATATTTCGGCCCCTTTGTCTTAGCAACAAAAATGTAACTAACCAAATGTATAGTGATTTGGTAATACTCTGTCATGATATAGAAAATTATGTTGCATCCATTGATCAAAGTAAGTCCATGGACGGTAACGGATCATACTTGTGGATGAATTCCATGGCAAAGGCATCAATGGCATTGTTGAAGAAAATGGATGTTGTGCTAACCGAAGATTTTGATGTTGTGATGCACACCTTCGGCTTAATTGTTTGTTGCTTCCATCCTTCTCTTTCTTCACTTTCATTGTACTTGTCGCAATTGAAGCATGCACATCGTTTTTGTTATGATTGATCCTCTTGGGAACCCATGCCATGTTCCTATTTCTCAGCTCTTGTGCACTAAGATTTTGTAATTCCTTCTTTTGCCAATACGATAAGCCGAGTGGGCATCTCGGCTGTGTTTCTGTTTTGACCAATGGCAATTCTTTCTTGGCCTTGTGCACTCTCAACTTCTTTTCTTCAGATTTGGCACTTTGACTCTCAATAATTGGTTGCTCCATCTCATTGCCTTTAGTAGCCAATGTCAACACTTTCATTGGCTCTTTTTCATTTGAGATCAAATCTGAAGTAAGACTCTTACGACCATCTCGTTTAACGCGGTAAACTTGTTTGACCACCTCTTTCTTCTTCCTTGAGCTCGGGACCGATTCATTATGATTGAAACAATCTTTAACATGTGATTGTTCAGATGTTGATCTTCTTGGAGCTGCATAATATTGGTGAGATGGTCTAAAATAAGATGGAGAATGTGCCCTTGTATCATACCTGTCCCATGATGAATATGTATCTATATGAGCATAGGGAGGCATCCACGGCATTGGCATTGGCGGCCCAAAATAAGGATATGAATATGTTGCATTAAAATTATCACTTTGCCAATACCAATCCTCATATTTGTGCCTTGGGGGTGATCTTGGTTTCTTTGCATGATTTGGATGATAAGCATTCTTCTCTTCACTCTTCTTTTGATATTTATCCAATATTTCAGCGAAGGTGATTTTTGATCTCTTATACTTGCACTTATTTCGGCCTTTGTTTTCTTTTGGTTTGTTGTCATTGCTCATTGGATTTGCTTGCTGCCCCCCAGTCCTTGGCGTCTCTATTGTAGCTTCGATGGAATTCTCACCCTCAAGATTATGTTCGTTATGGTCTTCAACAACGTCTTTACTTGAAAGCTTGATCCCATCACCTGCATCTTTTACATTCTCTTTAAATGGATCGGCTTGAAGCAGCCGATGCAAAAACTTTTTGCCATCGGGACCAATCGGAATAGACTGGTCATCTCTTGGTGCTTCAATAAACTTCAATCGTCCTTTTTCAATGGCCGATTTGACTATTTGACGAAACATGTTGCAATCCTCAAAATTATGCTTGGACGAATCATGCAACTTACAATACATTCGTCCTTGGATTGATGGCTTAACGTGGTGATCAAGAATTGTAATGTAATTATTTTTCAGCAACAAATCAAATATTTGAGCGCACATGCTTGAATTGAAGGTATACTTCTTGTTTTCTAGCCGGTCTTGCTGTTTGAACGGCTGTGGAGATAAGCAAACGAATGGTTCAGATTTGTAATCTCCCCATTCGGCTATGCATTGTGTTTTCCACTCTATCTCCGATGTCTTTGGATAAGATATTATATTAGCATCGGTTTTCTCAATAGAATTTAACCTTGGCTTTAAATTTCTGAAACAAAGATATTTAGAACATACATGTCTCAGTTGAGACCAAGTGCAAGCCAAGTACGAAATAAGCAAAGCTACCCAACTAGATATGAACTTTGGATAAAGCAACGGGGAAAGCTTTGGCTGTAACAATAAGTAAATATCGGTCTTTATACATGGCGTAATGGGTTGACCGATATGTTCCATAACAAGTTTATTGCTAACAAGTAAATTACCCTTCTTCATTGGTCTGTCAAAATTACTTATGAGAATATTTCTTATAGATGCATCAATAATGAAGTCGCGACCAAATCTGAAAATAAGTAAATTACTCTCTATGCATACCTCTTCAAATATGTTGGGAGAACATGATGGTGGTGCCACTTGAAGAACATCCTGCTCCGTCTTTGGATGGCTCCGCAACATCTTTTCATCATCTTTTTCTTGATTTCGTGCATCATTGCTTTGAAGATCCATGTCAGCCGAACATTGTTCGGCTACTTGTTCTTGTCCTTGAGGCTTGTCAATTTCTATGGCACGGAACTCATATGGCAGGAAGTAGGTTCCATTGACTTCGGAAAAATCAAGTATGGTTGTTTTGCTATGCTTTCCATGTCCTTTCTCAATAATGCTTGCCTCTTTGGATTTGATGGACTCAGAATATATACTACTTGATTCGGCTTTTCTAACTGGATTTTCTTTGTTACCTGAATCAACAACTTTATCTTTTTGAATTTGCGAGGCTTCCCGCTCTCGTCTAATTTTAGCCCACATCTCAGCTTGGCGAGCTTTAAACTTTTTCAGCTCAATTTCCATCCACTCATCATGAGATTGCCCCCCAATACTTTGAGACTCTTTCGGCAATGAGGTGCCGAAACTTTGCGATTGTTTAGGTGGTACACTGGATGGTACAGCACTGGGCGACTGCATCATTTGCACAACTCTAGCTTTTACATTAGCAAAATCATGAGGCTTCCCGCCTTCTATTAGTTCCTGGCGAATAGAGTTGCACAAATCCCAAGAGAATGTAAGCTTGTTCTCAATTACCCAGTCTGGATATGGTTGCCCCCCAATGATTTTAGACTCTTTCGGCAATGAGATGTTTCCGAAATTCCGTAATTGTGTAGGGGGGACATGATATGCCACGGTAGTAGGTGAAGGCATTTGTGCTCCTACAGAAGTTTCACTTATTCGGCCATGACCATTAAGGTGAGGAGCCGAATTATGGACATCAACAGTTGCGTATGGTGCCAAAAAATAGTAGCATGAGGTGTAGCATATGATGTTTGAGGGTAATTGGCCAAATAACTAGTAGTAACATGGCCAATTCCCCTATCCACCGGCACGTTTGGATTAACATACTGCAAGTTATTTGCCGATGAATAAAAACTTGAAACACTTTGTTGCATACCATTGGAACTTCCTACATAGGGTGTCTCAACTTGATTAACCGAACTCATCATGTTATTCGTCGGCATATAAATTTGTGGGGTTGCCGATGCATGAGAGTTGGGATACATATGTTGCTTGTTGCTAAAATTATATGAAGTAGAATCATGGAGATTTTGATGCATCGACCCTTGCACATAATTAGATGCATGATTGATAAAGCTAGGGCTAGCCGATACATTATGCTCATTAGATGATCTAGCAACAACATATGCATTATTTGCATCTACATATGTGAATTGGGTATTCATATTACCTTTGTAGATCGCAAACCCTAGATGACGATCTCTTCGTAGCAAGAACGGGCTGGAGACCATTCAAAGCTTCGTCCCCAGCGGAGTCGCCAAAAAGTGTGTTCGCACACGAACACGTCACCGTGTACCCTCGACGCCGGAGGTGATGCACCGCAGCTCACGCCGAAGGAGACCCGCCGGAAGCGCGGTACGCAGGACAATCCGGCGGCGCTTTTGTAGACCCGAAACCCCACACGCCCGGGAGAGACCCCGTCAGGGCGCGCGGCGGCTATGGGCTGCCCTAGGTCGGCCTGACCGCCCCTAGGGCCTCGTGGATCGCCGCCCTGCAACTAGAAGAATGAACGAAGAATGAGGAAGAAGAAGAACAAGGGAGAGAGATAAAGGTAAAGGTAAAAGATGATAGATTAATTGTTTGATTGTGTGTTGTTCAATCGGCCATCACCTCTTGTCTATATAAGAGGCGGATGGACTTACCGTACAAGAAAAGGACTTGCCTTGCCGTCCAAATCATCAAAATCTAACCAAATTCGGACTTCTCACGACCTCCGGCCCGGATGTCCGACTCTAGGCCCGGATGATCCGGCCAAGCCCAGATTTCTGACAGCAGTCCACTAATCGCGCTGTAACTTTTGCATACGAAATCGGATTAAGATGATTGTTATATGAAAATCAACCGCCTCGACGAGACGCACAACTTTGCCGTTGAACACTTTTTGATCTGAGGTCATCTTGAGGGAGTTTCGGGCTGTTTTCTAACATCTACAGCAGAAAAACTTGTCCGGACGTCCGGACGATTGCCCGGACTGTCCGGCCTTTACCCGGATCATCCAGGAGTTGACCCAGATCATATGGCTTCAGCGCCAACCTTCTGGAATCTTAGTGCTTCAATTACCCGGATGATCCGGACCCTGGCCCGGATGATCCGGCCAACATTGGTGCAGCGCACGGTTTTGCCTATAACTTTTGCATACGATCTCGGATGGGGACGATCTTTATATCAAAATCGTCCGTTTCGACGAGACGAAGAACTTTGCAGTTGTAACTTTTTCCATCATAGGTAATCTTAATTAGGTTCCATGCCATTCTCTAATCTGATGTCAACACGAGTATCTCCAAAATTGGCATATCTTTTGCACTTGAGCTCCGTTTTGATCCATCTTCACATTTACGTTGATTATCTTGAAGAGAGCCATCAAATGGTGACTTTCAATAATAAGTTTGAATTAATCTTGATATAGCTTCAAGCTACTCTTTTTAACTGTGCCACTTTTGAGCGTCAACAGCGCGGTCCGACAACGCGGCGCGGCCGTCGCCAACCTGTTCGGGGCTGATCGCCCCGTATATGTCACGCCTGCGGAGAACATCCATGCCGCCCAGGCGGCAGCCGACGAGATTGACAAATTCGAAGGCGAAGAGCGCCGCCTAATGACCGAGCGAGTCCAGCGACTCCTCAAAGCGGCTGCCGCACAGAACGAAGCCGGCTGCCGCACGGAGGCGCCGTAGCGACAAAATGACGACTTACCTCCCCGCCGAGATCAAGGCGCGACGTCTCGGACACCAACTGGCGGAGTCCGCGGAAGAAAAGAGAAGGATCCGGCTGTCAGGCACAGTCGGACTCGCATCACCATCGAGCGCGACCAAGACGACCGCCCAAGAGCAGTGGAGCGGTAGGGCGACTACCACGAAGGGAAAGACGAGTCTCCCCACCGCCTATCGAGCATCCGACTCTCAGCGACCTCCTCTGCCGTCGAGAGGGAGTCAGAGAGAACGACGCTCGCCACCGGATCGACCGACTCCACCGATCCCTGGCGTTAGAAGAAGAAGACGAGCTGGGTCCACCCTGGTTTGGGCCCCGCATCCGAGATGAGCCCTTCCCCAAAGGGTTCACGCTCCCCCGAGACACACCCAAGTACACCGGCTCCGTGAAGCCGGAAGATTGGCTAGTTGACTACTCCACAGCCGTCAATATAGCAAACGGCAACAAGCGTGTTGCCGTGAAGTACGTTCCGCTAATGCTCCAGGGTACGGCCCAGACATGGTTGAACAGTTTGAAGCCCCGCATCATCAACATTTGGGTTGACTTCACCGAAGCTTTCATCCGCAACTTCACCAGCACGTACAAGCGGCCTCCCAAGCCACGACAACTCTCCTTGTGCGTGCAAGGCCAAGACGAGTCGACACGCGACTACCTCACGCGATGGGGGGAGCTTCGGAACTCTTGCGAGGGCGTGCACGAGGTGCAGGCTATCGAGTACTTCACCGCCGGGTGCAAAGAAGGCACCCTCCTCAAGCACCGGCTCCTCTGCGACGAGCCCGAGACCCTCGACGAGTTGCTGGTCATTGCAGACAAGTATGCCACAGTCGACTCCTCCATGAAGACAGAGATTCAAGTTAGTGCGACTGGCAAAGTGGCCCCTCAAGCTTCCAGAACTCCGGCCGGAGATACCAGTCGGCGACAGCAGCAGAATGATCACAAGCGCAAGGCCCCGCAAACGACTTCCAGCAGTCGGCAGGTCGCGACAGTCGAAGACAAACAGCCTGAGGGGCAGCCTCCGGCGAAGCGGCAGAAAGGCGGCAAGTCCAACTGGTTGCCGGCCTTCTCTTATGAGCAGACTTTGGATGGTCCCTGCAAGTTCCACAGCGGCGCGAAGGAGTCGAGCGCAAGGAGGAAGGCAAGGCGCTCCCTGTCCAGAGACCGGTATATTACCTGAGCGAGGTACTGTCGACCTCCAAGCAGAACTACCCCCACTACCAGAAGATGTGCTACGGCGTGCATTTTGCCGCCAAGAAGTTGAAGCCTTACTTTCAAGAACATCCAATCATTGTGGTTTGCACCGCTCCACTGGCCGAGATCATCGGAAGCCTTGATGCTTCAGGCCGAGTTGCCAAGTGGGCCATAGATCTGGCTCCCTACACCATCTACTACCAGCCCCGCACCACCATCAAGTCATAAGCATTGGCCGACTTCCTTGTCGACTGGGCCGAGACCCAGTACCTGCCGCCAGCGCCTGACTCCACCCATTGGCGAATGCATTTCGATGGCTCCAAGATGCGCACCGGCCTGGGAGCCGACGTCGTCCTCACCTCCCCCAAAGGCGACAAGCTCAAGTACGCACTGTAGATCCACTTCGCCGAATCCAACAACGTTGCCGAATACGAGGCGCTCATTCACGGGCTCCGGCTTGCCAAAGAACTCGGCATCCGCCGGATCTTGTGCTACGGAGACTCCGATTTGGTGGTCCAGCAGTCATCTGGCGACTGGGACGCCAAAGATGCAAACATGGCGAGCTACCGCTTCCTTGTGCAGCAACTCAGCGGATATTTCGAGGGGTGTGAATTCCTTCACATTCCAAGAAATGACAATGACCAAGTGGACGCCCTGGCACGAGTGGGCTCTACCCGTCAAGCAATACCATCCGGCATCGCCCTTCAGCGCCTCCTCAAACCGTCTATCAAGCCTTCGCCAGAATCAGACTCCATTTTTGTGCCAGCTCCCCCCGAAGAAGTCGGATCCGACTCAAGAGCACCAGCAGACGGCACAAGAATCCTCACAGACGGCTCCAAAAATACCACAGTCAAAGCCGGCCCGGGGACTTCAGAACCCAGCCCGGGGACTGCGATAGTCAGCCTGGGGACTTCAGAACGCGGCCCGGGGACTTCACCAAGCAAGCGGTCATGGATCCCAGCCCGCCACCTCCCAGCCCAGCCACCCTTGTCCAAGTCGCAATAGTGGCAATCGAAGAAATAGCAGCACCCTCATGGGCCCAGCCCATCCTCAAGTTCCTAGTAAACAGAGAGCTGCCAGCTGATGAAATCCTGGCTTGGCAAGTGCAACGCCGAGCAGCAGCTTATACCATAGTCAACAGAGAGCTGATCAGGCGCAGTGTCATTGGTGTCTACTAACGCTGTGTCGAGGCAGAACAAGGCCAAGCAATTCTCAGAGACATCCATGAAGGCGAGTGTGGCCACCATGCGGCTTCAAGGGCACTCGTCGCCAAGGCCTTCCGACACGGCTTCTTCTGGCCGACTGCCATGGAAGAGGCCAAGGAATTAGTCCAAAACTGCAAAGGGTGTCCATCGCCCATCCACAGTCAAACGGCCAGGTAGAGCGAGCAAATGGCCTCATCCTATCTAGCATCAAGCCCCGCCTGGTTGAACCACTGGAGCGCTCGGACAGCTGTTGGCTCGAGGAGCTGCCAGCCGTCCTCTGGAGTCTGCGCACGACTCCAAACAAGTCAACCGGCTTCACGCTTTTCTTCCTCGTCTACGGTGCTGAATCCGTCATCCCGACGGACATAGAATTCGACTCCCCGCGAGTCACCATGTACACCGAGGAGGAAGCAGAAGAAGCACGTCAAGAAGGTGTCGATCTGCTGGAAGAGGGCCGGCTGTTGGCCCTCAGTCGGTCCGGCATCTACCAGCAGAGCCTGCACCGATACTACAACAGGAAGGTCAAGCCAAGACTTTCCAAGAAGGCGACCTTGTGCTCCGACTGATCCAAAGGACAGCCGGCCAGCACAAGCTCTCGGCACCTTGGGAAGGCCCCTTTATTGTCAGCAAGGTGTTGGGCAATGACTCCTACTACCTGATCGATGCTCAGAAGCCCCGTGCTCGCAAGAGAGACGACTCCGGCAAAGATTCGGAACGACCATGGAATGCAAACCTCCTCCGAAGGTTTTACAGTTGATTCAGTATGTATCACGCTACCCCTTTGTATTAAAGTACCGAGACTTCAGGCCCCCTGAGACGAGCTCGGGGACTGCCCCTTTTGATTATCTGTATGATAAGAATTATGCCTTCAAAGTATGCTACTTCCTGCTATGCCGCTTGGCGCCAGGTCCGACTAGTCGGCCCGGGGACTCGCCGTCTGGCGCTATGAAAATTTTCCTGAAGTCGGACAAGTAGTATGTGGCGCCTAAACCGTCTCCTGCCAAAAGCCGCAGCTCGCAGAGCGACTGTTTGGTAGGCAGGAGTAAGGATGAATGGGCGTCCACACGAAAAATGGCTAAGGACCCAAAACATCAACATAGCCTAAGCCGGTTTCCAACCCCCCTTTTTCACAAGCCGACTCGCGAATATTCGACTTAATGCTTTCTATCCAACTTTTTAAATAAACTCCAAAGAAAGGCAAGTACTTGTTTTCCCCAAAGTAGCCAGGCATTTGGCCCAGCGGTAGTCCGCAGAGCGGTTTGCCGGCTGGCAAAGCGGCAACTAGGGGAAGGCGGCAAAGGAAAAAGCCAAAGGAGCAATGAGCAAGGAATGATAGAACTCGGATTAATATTTACATAAGCATAGGCCCATTGGCCGAATCTTAAAACAGAAGTTTAAAATACACCCCGAGGGTGGAATTGTGCAAATTAACAAGTTCATCAAAGACTTTCTAGAACAGATAAATAAAGCCAGAAGGCAGCCTAAGGAGCAGCAGACGGGTTCGGAGGGTCGGAGGAGACGGCGGTGTCAGGCGCCGGGGGAGTCGGCTGGGAAGTCTCAGCTTGATCGCCGCCAACGGCAGTTGGCCCGCTCGGACGCGGCTCGTTGCTAGAGGCGCGGTCGAGCTGAGGCTGGTCGCCCGCTCCGCCCTCTGGCACCTCCGTCTCGCCTTCGTCCTCCGCCTCGCCTTCTTCCTCGATGCTAGAGTCAATCACCTCTGCCGAGTCCTCGCCATATTCCAGGTTCATCCCGAACCACTCTGGCGGCACCTCCTCGCCGCCTTCAGTCCGCTCGGGGACGAAGACACTAGTGTCCGTGTATTCGGCGATGGCTGCCGCATGCTCGACAAGGGCACCCTCCACAGCCTCTAGCTCGGCCTGGGCCTCTGACTAGAACGTGGCCAGACGGTCCAGGTCCCCGAATACCACGCCTTGACGAACTCCAAGGCCCGGCGCGCTCTGGCCCGGGCCGAGGAACCCTTCCAGGCCTCAAGACGGCTGGCTATGACCTCCAACCAGTCGGCAGTTCGGCTGGCGGTGCGCAGAGCCGGCATGTCTGGCCACAGGGCGGCAACCGCCTGGGCGCCGGCACGCTGAAGCCGGCGCATCCGCTGGTGGGCCGGACAAAGACGGGCCTCGATGCTCAGAAGCTGCTCATCAACGGTCAAGGGAGCGTTGGCGGCAATCACCTCACCGTTTGCCCTTCGCGCCTGACGATCAGCCTCGATGGCCAGAGGGACTGCCTGCGAGTGGCCAGGGAAGAAGTCTGCCAAGACAAAAAAGAAGCAAGTCGAAAAATCAGAAGTCATCCTGACACATAGTCGGAAATTCAAAGAATGAAAGCTCACCATTGACGATATCCTCAATCTCGTGGAAGCCGGAAGTCAGCATCGCCTCCCTGTCGGTCCAGGAGGAGCGCTCGCTCTCGAACTCGGCCAGGAGAGCAGCCTCCTACTTCTCGGCCTCGTCCTGCGCCTTCTTGAGCAGCTCCTTCTGCTCGGCCAGCTGCGCAGTAAGCAGATCGCGCTCCGCAGCGAGTTTGCTGCACTCCTCCCCCTTGACACGCAAGGAGGTGTTAACTTCACCCAGCTGCCCCTGAAGAGTAGCATTGGCCCCTGAAGAACGAAAGAAAGAGACAAATAAGTCATCAGCAGAGAAGGTCGCCGGGAAGATCCGGCCTGACTGCTCAGCAGTCGGCCCGAATCTCGGGGACTATAGCCCGCGGGTGCGCCAGCGCGCCCCCGCGAAGAAAGAAGAACAGGAAAGGAAACGTCGAAGTCGTCAGCAAAGAAGATCGCCGGGAAGATCCGGCCCAACTGCTCAGCAGTCGGCCCGAATCTCGGGGACTATAGCCCGCGGGTGCACCAGCGCGCCCCCGCGAAGAAGAGAGAAAAAAAACTTACTCCGGCTTTCCGTCAAGTCGGCAGTCCGCTTGCTCAACTCCTCAACATTGCGGTTGAAGGCAGTGGCGCAGAGGTTGTGATACTCCTGCAAACAAAGATTTCAGACAAAATAAGTGCTTGGAACTCGCCAGAGGGAGTTCCGAGCCGCCCGCTCAGCAACCGGCCCGGAACTCGGGGACTACACGTAGTGGGTGCCCCAGCGCGCCCCTACAGGGAAAAACAAGAATAAAAAAGAAGAAGAAAACGTACTTGGACGGCCGTCTGCGCTGCCAGATGCGCCCTGGTGCAAGTTTGAAGGGCATGGACTTCAGCGCGCAGCTTCGCCTGAACGTCCAGAAGCGCCTGATTTAGCGGCCCAGTGCCGCCTCCGCACAACCACCCGATGGGCGCGACGCTTGTTGCCTCAGCGTCTAGGGTTGTCGAGCTAGCGGTGCTGGTCTCCCGAGGTCGCGGCGCCGAGGTCGCTCTCTCAAGACGGCGGCGCACCCGCGAGGCGACTTGGAGAAGCAGCCTCGCCTCGGACTCGTCCGCGATCGGCGGCTCCGGCGGACCCGCCGGATGTTTGCCGTGCAGTCTCCCAGACGGCAGTGGAGGTGGCGGTGGCGGCACGCGAGTGTCCGACATGGAGGCCTCACCGCTCTCCTTCTCCACGACGGGGTTCTCGGTGCCGGCCTCTACGGTCTGTCCCGTGAACACTGGAGGCGGCGGTGCCGAGGACAGTGGGGGGACGAGCATCGCCGATCGGCAACGCGCGGCCTCCTCGGCTCGCCGTCTCGCCGTTAGGGCACCTTCAGCATCCTCTAGCTTCTTCTGGGCGGAGGCGTCCGCCTTCTCGGCCTCCGCCTTCTCCAAACGGTCGGCCTCCTCCTCGTCGCGCTTCTCCCGCGCGTTTCGCTCTGTCGCCTCCCAGAGGTCGGCGGCGGGGTCGACCCGCCGAGTATTGGCGGACGTCTCTGCCGACCCCATGACGGAGGGGACGGCGACTCTCTCAAGGGAAAGGGGGGCCCTGAAGAAGAATGGGAGGAGTATAAAAGAAGACTCGGACAAGATTCACCGAAGGAAAATAAAAAAAGCGTAAAAACTTATGCAGAGACTAGCGACGGCCTTCTCACATCCCTACGGAAGCGGTTGGCCTTCGCGGCCGCCTCCTCCCATTTGGTCGCGGCGGCCGCCCCCTTGAACTTCTTCAACTTGCCGCCGGGTGCACTCGGCCCGGCATGACGCCTCTTCGCGCCGCCTTGGCCAGCCAGGCCAGCGGAGGAGCCTACGCCCGAAGGGCCGACCCTTAGCGGATGGCGCGGGGCGACTTCCCCTTCGGCATCGTCATTGGGCCAGTCGGCGAAAGTGGCCGAGAGCCTGAGGCCGCTTCCCGCTCCTCCTCCTCCGCCTTTGGCGTTGGCTTCCATTGCCGCCGCCCCCAAGTCGGGGTCGTCAACGTCGCTCTCCACACGATCGGGGATAAACTCGCGGGGCTGTCTCGTGGCGCCGGCCGCAGGCTGCATAAGGGGGTTCTAGCTCAAAAGAAACCAACGAGAATCAGAAACCGGATTCGGCCGCAAAAAGACAAAGCAATAAGGAGATGCGACTTACCACTGGTGGGGGGTTGTCGCGCGAGTACGGCTCCTTGCCAAACTGCCAGTCCTCCCCGAACTCGCAGTTCGTGATATGGTTCACCATGTTTGCCACCTCCGCGTGGGGCATCTCCTTGGTGCTCATCTGACTTGAGTCTCGGAGGCCGCTCATCTGACAGATCAGGTGAGGCCGACCTTGGAGCGGGAGAACTCGGCGCGCCACGAAGGCGGCCAGCAAGTCGGCCCCGATGAGGCCCTTCGACTGCGTCAAGACTCGGAGTCGCGCTACGGCGGCGGCTCCGGCGGGAGTCAGCGTCTTGACCCGATGAGGCCAGATGGGGAGCCTCCCAGCTGGGGGGGCGGCTTTGTAAGCCGGCAGATTAACCCAGTCGCCATCGGAGGCGAGGTTCTTCACGTAGAAGTATGAGCGCTACCACATCCTCACCGACTTGATCAACGAGATGGAAGGGAAGGGGTTGTCGGCCGTCGAGTGCCGCATCGCGATGTAGGCACCGCACTGAGCCGGCACACCGGCGACGTGCGTGCCGAGCTTAGAAGAGAAGGATTCTCCCCACAGCTTGATGGTGGGGAGAACACCGAGGAAACCTTCGCACAGAGTGGCGAAGGCGGAGACCAGCACCACCGTATTCGGGGTGAGGTGGTGCGGTTGGAGGCGCTGAAACTCCAAAGAGGAGCGGAAGAAGCCGCTCGCCGGCAGCCCCAGGCCGCGCATTAGGTGCGAGCGGAAGATGACCTGCTCGCCCTCCTCCGGCGCTGGCAATATCTCCTTCGCCGGCGCGGTGCGGGCTCGCACGAGATGAGCGCCGGGGAGGCGGTGCGTCTTGCGGAGGAATTCAATGAGGTCGTCGTCGACCTCCGAGTCGTCCCACATGCCGGAACGCACGGCCGGAGCCGCGGCGACGGAGGAGGAGCTCATCACTGGCTGGTGCGGGGTGGTTCTGCTCGCCGGCGGCAAGAAGGAGAGAGGAAGCAAGAGGAAGCGGGGGTCGGGGGAGATGGGCGCGCGTGCTATGCCGCTCCACTCCCCCCTACTTATAGCCTTGAAGGTTGAGAAGCCGAGGGGGCGGGCGTGGGATTAACTGCGCCCAGAGCCCCACGCCGCCCCATGATTTACCCCACGAAGTTACTGCACGCAGAAATGGCGTGAGAAGCCTAACCGTTCGCGCGGCCGCAGCGGATGCGTTCGCGTGCCAAGGCGCGGTAGTGGTGGGCCCCGCCTGACAGCCCATCCTATCGCGCGCGTGGGCCGGCAGACTATCCCCGCCGCGTGGAGCCGCGCGATAGGGCCGCGGTGGGCGGCAGCAGGGAAGCGTATCAGGCACGCCGCCTGGTCTCCCGCCACGACTTTCGAGCTCTTCACAGAGCAGGACGGCCCTCTACGAATCCGACTACGGATAGTCGGCCCCGAGGAAGACGGTAAACGAAGCCCAGATTCGACCACCGAAAGAATGAAACTGTTGAGGCCCCCAGCGAGTCACTCTCGGAGCCTCACCAGCTTCGGGGACTACTATCGGAGTACTGGGCCACGGGTAGGCTGACCCGGGCCTCAGAACCTTTCAAGACATCGGGGCAGGCCGCGCCCCTCAAAGCCGAGTCTCAAATGACGACTCCCAGATGAGCCGAGCCTCAGATGACGACTCCCAGATGAGCCGAGTCTCAGATGACAACTCCCAGATGAGCCGAGTCTTAGATGACGACTCCCAGATGAGCCGAGTCTCAGATGACGACTCCTAGATGAGCCGAGTCTCAGATGATGACTCAGATGAGCCGAGTCTCTGATTACGACTCCCAGATGAGCCGAGTCTCAGATGACGACTCCCAGATGGGCCGACTCATGGTCGCGGACTTCCGGAGGAGCCGACTACAGAGAGTCGGCCCACGACTCAACACTCATTGCAATAGGCGGGGCGGGTACGACCCCGGCGTGGCCGTCACCTCCTGCTTGCGAGGAGCCGGCGTGGCTACAGTGTGCCGTACCGCCGGAGATCTCCGGCATGGCCCGACACTATAGCCATGCCAGACCTGACCTCAGCCACAGTGCGCGGCGCACTGTGGCCACGATGGCCTACCTATACGGCTCAGAGACGGCGGACCCGCCAGTCAGTGAGAGCATAGAAGACGGTGGATACGCCCCGAAGGCGGCCCCGTGGGAGTCGGCTCCCCGGAGTCGGCCAGCCTCTCCCATGAGTCCCACGCGCCATTAACTAGACAAGATGGGGAGTAACGACAGTGATCGCCCGTTAGACGGCGGCACTATTGCCACGACCCAATGACCAAGCCTGCTTCATCAGAAGCACGGCTACAGTGTCGGAATCGCCGGCGAGGCCCGTGAGTCGGCGGGCCCCATCTGTCGGCGGCCTGTGAGACAGACGGCTGGGACCCGCGCCCAGCCGGATTACCATTGTACCCCCGGGGGGTAGGCCTATATAAACCCCCCGGGGCACCCATGCACAGGGTTGGCATCCATTAGCCTTAGACCAGATCATATAGGAAGAAGAAAGCTAACCTTGCCTCCTTCCACCTCCAGAATACAGCTCTAGGAGCAACCTTGTAGTCACTACGCCTTAGTGATCATGCGGAGACCCTGCAGAGCAGCAATAGGGGTGTTATCTCTCCGGAGAGCCCCGAAGCTGGGTAAGATTCGCCGGCGTGCATGCCTTCGCCTAATCCCGTTTCCTGGCACCGGCGACGTTCTACTTGCTCCCACCATGATAAGCCATCCTTTGGCATATGTCGCACCCAACCCCCGACAAAGATTTACCGTCCCCCTTCAAGATCACTGCAAGACGAAAAGTAGACAACTACCAGCTGGAGTCACCACCTGAGTTACCCACTGTGCGTAATGTTTCCACATGACACAACTCCGGAAGTGTTTTCGACTTTCTAGCTAGCCGATCACTAACAAGGACATCGATCATCGAGCCATCAACCCCCAGCCCAACCCGACCTAACGCGAGAGACCCCTTAGCAACCTGGATCAACCAAGAACGTCATACACGAAGCTACAACACCAGGTACTTCAAGATTCAAGGGAGCACCACTCGGAAGCAGAAGCAGTATGAGGACGTGAAGACTATCCCAAATCCAAGTCTCCATACTCCTTTTCGCGCCTAGTTTGGGAATCTCAGGGACAAGATTCTTGTAACGGGGGTAGGTCTGTCACACCCTGATCTTCGTGCCACAACACTTAAGCTAATTAAACATGATAAATTGTGGGTTGACAAAAACTTTTGAGTGCTTGGACCTTGCTTGATTTCATTTTGTGTGTGTTGGTTACAAGTGCTCTAAAAATCAAATAAATCCTCTAACCCTTATACTCCTTCTCCTTGATCCAAAACCTTGCCCAATTATCATTCCATGTGTATAGGACATAAAAATAATTTCTTACAAAAATAATTTGGCCAAATAGTATTTTCAAAAATTAGTTTTTCAAAAACCCCTGAATTGAGATTTGCACTGCAAGTACTTAACTAAGGGCATTAAAAATCTTTCCAAAAATATATTTGACTCCTATTAGGTATAGGACTACCAAAAACCACAAATATATAATTTTAAAAGTTATTTTCCTATTTTATTAAAAGGCTTTTTCTTTAGGACAGAAATGGTATTTAATAGGTTAAAATTATTTTAATTCTTTAAAAATATTTGAGAAAAACCTAGGGAGACTCAGTGGACATATATTGTCCATATATAAGAGTTTCAACACATGTTCATGTTCAAAATATTGGTCAAATCCCTCAAAACCCCTTTCTGGATATTTCAAGCTTTTGAAATATTTACAAAGGAAATATTATCTAAAAATTCCAAGAAAATTCTAGCATGTCACATATGACATGTTTGATGATCTTGCCAAGTATCATGTCATGGAGAATAGTATAACCCCATGAAATCCCCTCAAAACCATTTCTGTCCATTTTGAAGTTTGAGCAACTTTAACATTGCCAAACATGTCCAAATGTTCTCAAACTTGTGAACATGCTCAAATGGTCTAATTAATCATCTATGCCAAGTGGTACAAGTTGGAGAACAAGTTAACTTGATCAAAGTGCCCCAAAACCCTTCCTGTCCAGAACCAAATTTGAACAACTCTACATTGGCAACTTCCTCATTTTGATCTCAGCTTTTGTGGACATGTTCAGAACCTCAAATGATGACACTACACCAAGTGGTGCATCAAGGACAATAGATTTGCATGGCTAAATCTTGGAAAGTCCATTTCCATTAATTTCTAGGGATTACAAAAGTTGCATTGGCAACTTTGCCCAAATGGACTAAATCTTGGTGGAACCACTTGTTTTCTCATACCATTTGGCCTTGTCAAGCCTTATGACAAGAGGAGTTCATATTCTTGCCCAAATCAACAAAAAACACCTTCTGCCATTTTTCTAAAAACACCAATTTGACCACTTCCACTAATCTCCATGAGCTCTCCTTTTTACAACAACCCCTCCAAGTACCCCTCTACCTCTAGTGTGCTTCCCTGCCCAAGGGGCAATGATGAAGAGGGGCAGGGATCCACTTTTCTTCTATGGACGGCAACATTTTCACTCTCTCTCCACCCCTCCTCTCCTCTACTAGCTTCCCAGGGCATCGAAGGCCACTTTCCCATTGTTTACTTCCCCCTGCAGCCCCTAGACACAAGTGGACGCTCGAGTGTGCGTGGAAAAGCTGCGGATGCTGGCCGTTTGCATGCTCTGGAGCGCCTGGCAGTGCACCCGACCATTGATGCCGCGCTCCCCCACCACCTCGAGCCACACCCTCGCGCCAGTCGGGTTGCCTCGACATCCGCAACACGCCACCGTGCTGGCCCCCTCCTCTCTCCCTCTCTCTCACCTCCAGCAGCGCGTGCCAGAGCCGCCCGAGCCCGCCAATGCGCGTGTGAGATCGTGGCTCCACCAGGAGCTCGCCCCGCTTCGTCTCTCTCTTCCTGGCACCCTAGTCAACTCCCACGAACACCGCAGATAACCCCTCGCTCTCTCCCCTTGCTGTCGAGCCATTGCCACAGCCACCCGTGCGCCGCATCCTTGGTAAGCCACAGGTCGACTACTTAAGGCCATCCCCGAGCCCCCTCTCTTCTCCTTTGGCCCTCTCTCCCTCCCGTGCACCCCCTGGACCAACCCACTCCCCTCCTCGCGCTCTCCATCCGCCACCATGGCCGTAGCCTTGCCGTCGGCCTCCGCCTAAATTCGCACCCACCACTCGTCCTCCTCCCCTCTAGACCGCACTACAGCACCTCCACCATCACCGCGAGCCCCTCCCGTGCTTCTTCCTCTCCTCCTCGTGGTTGTTTCCTCGAGTTCCATCACCACCACCGGCCTAGCCCACCGCGGCCGATGATGAGCTCGCGTCTAGCCACCCCTGTGGTTGTGGCACACCTTGGAGGATGCGGCACGGTTTCCTGAGCACGCCGATACGCTGGGCATCGCCGGAGGTGGCCGGTTCCGCCCGGGAGAACGCCGGCACCCGCTCGGCCTCGCTTCCCCTGCCTCTGCTCTGTTCGAGCGGGAGGTAGGAGACGACCTGATCACCGGTCCCCGCTCGTCAGCGACCCCGTCGGCGGGCCCCGCCCGTTTAAGTGGAGACAGCTTCGGTGAAGGCGCCTTCGACGTCGCCCCGTCGCCCATGTGGCCGAGCCGCTGGGCCAGCCCATTGCTATCTCCCACCATGTGCACAGGATAAGGGTAAAACCATTTTTCCTTTTTTCTTTTCTCTGTAAAATTATAAAATCCACAAATAATTCAAATAGTGTCCAAATTTGATGAGTCAAATTTCTACTGGCTCCATAAATCAAGTTCTATTTAATGGGCCATAGTGGACATTTTTGTTGTTCTTGGTTTTCACTGGACCCTTTAAAAAGGTCATTTATCCACATAAGTCCACTTCAAAAATCCATATTACATTCATTTCAACTCCAAATCCAGTGAAACCAATTTCTAAATGTTTCTAAAATCATGCCTGATTTAATGGGTACTCATACTCATTTTTATAAAAAGGCATTCTGTAGAAGACTTGCAGATCCATTAAATCCCTTGTTTCCATCATATTGAAATGTTCAGAAATAACCACTGATCCAATTCCAATGAAACCACTCTGGTTATTTTTCATATAACTAGAGGAGTCCTAGAAAAGTCAACTTCATGTTTTTAGAGCACTTTTTTCCTTGTTGTGTTGCTTGTTGTGATTGTTTCCGGCGTTAGTTGACGAAGTAGATAGAGTACTTGGAGAAGGACTGGAATATTTCAAGACTCTGATGAACCAGGCAAGCAGCCCTTTAACCATGCCACCCCTCTTATTCATCGGTACCATTTTTCCGATTGCATGATGATGAAATATGACGGTGGTAAACTTGTTGTGTACCACCACATGATGCATATCCCTACTTATGACTTTACCTTGCTCATGATTGCATTGTCAAGAGACTAGTTGATGCATAATGATGCATGTGTACCATGAACTCTTCGTGGTTACACTCCTTCGAAAACCCCATCGGGTGCCCCTAATGCCCTTGGGAGATGTTGAACTAAGGTCACCACTTGAGGAAGAAGTGGTGTACCGAAGAGAGCTTTTGGAGTGTGTGTGTGTGTAAAATGATGGATTAGATTTATGTGTGATTACCGGCCCAACCAAACATGTGCAACCACTCTACTCCTTTATGGGACAGGGCATTATTGATTACTTAGGCTAATACTAGCATGGTGCCTACATTACTAGTGACGGGGGTGACTTGAGGACACTCTCAGGACGGGGTCGTGCTTGACAGGCGGCCATGACTGTTTTCACAGGGCACCAGACACACAGTTGGTCCCTTCGTGTATGCGTGATAATGTGAAAAGGGTAGAGTCCTGAGATCTTTTTCTTATACATGAGGGCCGTGTATCAATGAGTGGACCCTATGTTAGTGTCGTCTAGGGAAAGGTAATGGTCGGGTGCTTCCCCTGAGTACTTGAGGTACTTCAGGATCGTAGATGACACGGAAGCTTCCCGGATCTTGTGGGTAAAGTGTGCAACCTCTGTAGAGTGTCAAACTATTCGAAAAGCCATGTCCACGGTCATGGACAGTTGGGAGGTGCTACTTAAACTATGTCCAGAAATTTTACAATCTCAGTGCATGTGTGTGTGGAAAGGGGCCATTTGAGTCAAGGTGGTGACTTGACATGTTGAATGAAATGGCATTGATCCAAACTCTATTTATGTTGATATCTGTAACCTGTTCTCAAGGTTACCCATGTCCATTGATGCATACCTCACAAATTGATAGGACTTATCAACTAGCGTGAAGCTAGGTAGTTTACTTGTGGTGCAATTGCATGGTTACTTTGAACCAAATCATGGGTTGCTTGCAAGTATATTCAAAGTACTGATTGGCTTGCCACTGGTTATTTAATTGAACAGGCATGGAAGAACAAGAGTTCGAGGAAGAGTTCTTTGGTGATGAACACGCGAACTAGGGCGCTTCCCAGTCAGAATGCCTGTAGGGTTAAGGCAGATGGCGTGGGTCCAAGTTTCAACAAAGATTTCCGCTGCGATGATATACTCAAGACTTGACCATAATGGTCACAATTTGTGTAAAACGGTATGTTTGGCTGTAAGACTCTTGTTATTCAGCTTCTGTGTGTTCAGTGAGCATTGATCTCTGGGATCACTGTACACATGCATTCGGTTATCATGACTTATGAGTCAGGGTCCCCACAAAGTATCGGTTACTTTTCCGATCACGAATAAAGTGTCCGGACACCACAGAAGACGGGAGTCTCAACTGCAACCGTCCGGATACCCAACTAAGCAATTTTGCTGCCGAACACACCATCCTTTATATTCATTATAATATCATTCTAAAAACTACCCCCTGCCAAGAGTGGCTGAGGAAGGCGGAGATTATCAGGTGTCCGGCCCCTCTTCCCAAAGGTTCGCCGAATCCCTTGTTGACTA
This sequence comes from Triticum dicoccoides, assembly GCF_002162155.2. Taxonomy (NCBI): domain Eukaryota; kingdom Viridiplantae; phylum Streptophyta; class Magnoliopsida; order Poales; family Poaceae; genus Triticum; species Triticum dicoccoides. The sequence goes on from NC_041385.1 coordinate 548,353,670, forward strand.
GGATGCTTCAGCGCGCACCGTACCAGGTGCCATCACGAGAAGATGAGGGGAGGAATAGAGAAGCCATAGTTGGGCCTCATATGTTACATATCCAGATTGGGGGAGTAAGCGCCTCCACGAAGGAGGGTAGTCGGGGAGGGGAACCTAAAATTCCCTCTCCTTAAGGTAATAAAAGGGCCACCTCTGAAGATTTGGAAAAGGAGGCTTCCAAACGAGGGAAGAAACCGTCGCCAAGGGGCCCTGCTACCAAGGGCGTTCTTGCCGCACAGCGCCCACAAGGGGGCCAGCCCTCCACCGAGCCATAAGTAAAAGAGTATTTTGGTAAATGTATCTCGTCTTGTCCCTGATGATAATAACCGAAACATATTTGTTATAGTCCGGCTCGTAGCCCTTCTCCTCATAGTTTGTCTTCGGGGGATCTTCTTCCAGAGATGATGGAGAGCAAAACGCCTCCTCCTGCTTCCCCACCCCACGGGACGGACGACCCCGAAGTGTCGTCATGGAGGATTTCTCCAAATCCGCCGAGGCCAGAAGTTAATACTTCGGTTGCTTGAAGCCCGGAGTACACGGCTCACAAAGAGGGCGATAGGAAGAGTCCGGGTGCGTCGGGCGCACAGCCGGACGCACTAATGGGTCTTCTGGAGCAAGCGATCATCCCCGAGGCGCATCATACCTTTATGGGCACGGTGTTTGAGAAGATTGCGTCCGCAAAAAGTGAACTGAATGCAGCTTTTACGAGCCTGCTCAAAGGCTTTGAGGTACATAAAATAATATGTATATTTTCAACCGTGCCCCACATGCTAGGTGTGCTCTGTGTAGATAGTAGCCCCTGAGACTCTGGTTGGCATCCAGAGGTGGCAAGCAGAGGATCAAAATCCCAGGTAAATGACCGCACATTTTTTATGTCAGGCGGCTAAGGTTCCGGCGCCTGACCTAACTGCTGATTTTCCCTAACTAAAGCGGCAGCTTGACGTGGCCGATGCCGACATCGCGTTGGTTAACCAGCGGCTTGATGAGGCCCAGGTTATGTATATTTGGCTTGTCAGCAAATGTTTGAGAGGAGCATGATGGTAGTATCTATAATATGCTGTGAATGCAGATGGAGCTGCTGTCGTGGAGACCCTTTGGGCGGAGCTTGCTCGAGCCAGGGAGCAAGCCCAAATAAATGATGCGGCCGCTCTAAAGGCGGTCAAAGAGTTAAGAGCCGAATAGGCTGCTCATCGCCGAAGCAAAGAAAAGATAGCCCAGATGGCTACCGAGCTGAAAGATGCTGCCAACCATCGAGAGCACCTTGAAAAGGAAAATCAAGAAAAAGGGGTTGACCTGAGTAAGGCCCTAGAGGCGGCCAAGGAAACCCACTCTAAAATGAGAGGGATAAGGGAGGAGCTTCATGAAGCCGGAGATATCGTGGCTGGGAAGCCCTATTTGCTGCGAATGAAATTCGGAGATCCGAAGTATGCCCCTCTGGATCAACTGTGCAGTGTTGCGGATGCGTATGCGGACCTGACAAAGAGTGCTGCTGATGCGACCGAGTTTTTCAAAGATCGAGAAGAACACAAGGCAGAAAGGTTATTCTAGTCGCAGTTCGATGCCCGGACGCGTCCGCTGCCATTAAATGAAAAGATGGCCGCCTGGGCCGAACTCCACCGGTTGTCTGGGCTTGCTATGAGGTCTGTCATGGATCATCTTTGGCCATGTGGGCCAAGGCTGGACAGCTATTTTGGATTGGTGCAACAATTCCTTGGCACCGTGTCGCATATCGATGCTGTGAAGAGGTTGGCTTGCATAGAGGGTGCGAGGATGGCTCTTGCCCGTGTTAAAACATACTGGGCCGGGATGGAGACCACCGCTATTGCAACCCGGGGTGTGGCGGAAGGCCAGAACCCGATCGAGCACTATTTTGAAGAAGTCTTCGAAGGCACTCGTTTATTAGAGGCCTAGTGCTCGAAGAATACGATGTTTGAGTGACATGTATCTCTATTGTCAAAAGCAATTCGATTTTGATTGTAAATGTTGTATTTATACTTTTGCCCGAAAGTATTATAGTGCCTCCTGTGCGGCTGTTTATTTATGTATGCGTATATCCTGAAAGTTAGCAGTCGTCGGCTTCCGCCCCCACGCGTATAATGCGGGGGTGTTCGAAAAAACACGTAGTCACACTTGACCCAACGTCTTGGTCCGTTAAGGAGGTGATAGCGCAGCGAACCAGGCAATCGGACTATATAGCTTTAACACTTTCACTTAGCCACAGGAGTTTGATGGTGGGGCTACTCTATAGCCCCTGGTACATTCGCGCTCATCCAAATATGGTGCGCGTACATACGTGACCGAAAAACCGGTCCTTCGCTAATGCGGAGGAATCGCGAACATTCCGCTGAGTCCTCGAGTGGTTGACCAGTCTCTCGCTTTATCATGACAGTAAGTTTTCGGCTTTCTCTACTGAGGTGCTCACCCAGATGAACCAGGGCACAATGGCAGTAGTTCTCCTGGTGCCACCTTAGCCGATAGAGCGGAACGTAAGGTAGCAAAATACGGGAGCCAGGCAAACCCAACATTTGACCAAAGAGATGATTCGGAGCTGATGCATAGAAGGCCAAACTCTCAACACCGAAAACCCCCGAAGGTATTCGGTCTTTATGACATATACTGGGCTGAGTAACGCCCTCGATAATGAGCCCTGTGTTTCCAGATACGTGCATTAGTCTGGCGTGACGAAAATGTCAAGAACGCCAGTATCCCTCTTAGTTATGTTCGGAGGGTATGAAGCAACAAGAGATAGTAAAAAAGTTTTACGCAGGGTCTTAATGTAAAAAGAAACCTTTGAGCGAGGCCCTCCTGCACGCCTGCGCCTTTATCTCTGTTGTGACGTATTCTTGAAGGGTGTAGCACGATGATCATCTGTAAAAATGAAAAAGCCCAAGTGAAAGGCTTCGTGCGAAGAGTTGGATAATTCTGATTGAACCATGAAAATGTTGTATGTTATTGTATTGATAAGGGCGAGCCGAACTATGGGCTTCTTTGACTTTGTGAGCAGCCCCTACCACCACCTTTGGGGTATATCTATCAATTATAAGCTCAGGTTCACCTGAGCTGCTACATCTGGTGTGGCGCCGGCCTCGTCTAACCGTGTCCGTGGTCCTACCGACCGACCATTTATACTGGTTGGAGAGGCCGCTCAGTGTTCAGCTGCTAGAGCTGCCACATATGCTTCTGCTCTTAAGGTACGCTCTGTATTTCCACTGATTGTAATGACGCCACGTGGACCGGGCATCTCCAGTTTAAGGTAGGCATAGTGCGGTACTGCATTAAAATGAGCAAAGGTCATTCTTCCAAGTAGTGCGTGATACCGCTTCGAAATGCAATGATGTCGAAGATTAGTTCCTCGCTTCTGAAGTTGTCGGGTGATCCGAATACAACCCCTAGTACTAGAGAGCCTGTGCAGCAGGCCTCGACGCCTGGTATCAATCCTTTAAAGGTAGTGTCTCTTAGGCCGATTCTTGACGGGTCTATCCCCATTTTGCGGACAGTGTCCTAATATATCAGGTTTAGACTACTGCCACCGTCCATAAGGACTCGAGTGAGGTGGTATCCATCAATTATTGGGTACCAAGGAAGCCGACCCTTCGTGCCGGATACAAGTCGGATGGTCCCTGCAATCGAAGGTGATCGGACAGGCCAACCAGGGATTGAATTTGGGGGCGACGGGCTCCACAGCGTATATGTCTCGGAGTGCGCGTTTGCGAGTTCTCTTTGGAATGTTAGTTGCATAAATCATATTCACTGTTTTGACTTCTGGTGGGAATTTTTTCTGTCCCCCATTATTCGGCTGGCGAGGCTCATCCTCGTCTTCACTTGGCATCTCCCTTCCCTTGTGTTCGGCATTTAGCTTGCCGGACTACTTGAAAACCCAACACTCTCCGTGGGTGTGATTTGCAGGTTTTTCGGGGGTGTCGTGAATCTGACATAATTTGTCTAGAATCTTGTTTAGGCTGGATGGTCCATCTCTGCTGCCTTTAAATGGCTTCTTCCGTTGACCGGGTCGAGAGCCCCTGAATCCGGCATTGACAGTCATGTTCCTTAGGCTGTCATCATTGTTTCGACGCTTGTTTTTGTTGTGTCGCGGCTTCCCGTTGCCATCCCTGACTTCGGATGTGCCTGGGTCGCTGGTGCCGATACGGGCCAGCCAACTGTCCTCGCCCGAGCAAAAGCGGGTCATGAGGCTTGTTAGGGCTGCCATTGTCCTCGGCTTTTCCTGGCCGAGGTGTCTGGCAACCCGCTCGTCCGGATACTGTGTTTGAAGGCTGCTAAGGCTTCGGCGTCCAGGCAATCAACGATTTGATTCTTCTTAGTAAGGAATCTGTTCCAAAGTTTTCGGGCTGACTCGCCGGGCTATTGAATTATGTGACTTAGGTCATCAGCGTTCGGAGGTCGGACATAGGTCCCTTGAAAATTGGTCCTGAAGGCATCCTCAAGTTCTTCCCAACTTCCAATGGAGTTTTTAGGAAGGCTTTTCAACCAGTGCCGAGCTGGTCCTTTCAATTTGAGGGGCAGGTATTTAATGGGGTGGAGATCATCTCCGCGAGCCATGTGGATATGAAGTATAAAATCCTCAATCCAGACTCCAGGGTCTCTTGTTCCGTCTTATGCCTCTATATTCACGGGTTTAAATCCTTCCGAAAATTCATGGTCCAGCACCTCATCGGTGAAGCATAGGGGGTGTGCGGCACCCTTGTATTTGGATATGTCGTGGCATGCTGTCGACGGTTGTTGTGTTCGGTGCTTATTCCTGGCTGGTATTCGATCAATGTGATCATTTTGGTAGCTCTGATCCTGTGCCGGAGCGTGCTTCCTAGGTCCATAGCTGGACCTAGCCATACCGGACTTTTTGTCCAGGAGCTCGCGTAAATCGTGTGTTGGTTTGTGTGCAGCATCATTAGCCGTCTTGTTGTGGCCACGGGGTGGTTGGTCCGGCTGATCAGTTGTTTTCGGCTGAATGGGCTCTATGGCTTCGTCGTCGAATTCGGGCAGCAGCTTGCGCTTTGGATAGCTCTTTGTGTGACCGTTGCCACCATATTTTTCTTCTGTGTCGAGCACTTTGTTCCACCTGCGGTTGAGCGTATCCTGTGTGGCCTTAAGCCTTTGCTGCTGCTTCTTTAGGCTCCTCGCGGTGGCAATAAGCCTTCTGTGGAGGTTCTCTTGTTTCAGAGTTTTTCCGGGATGATGAGTGCATCATCGTCCGGACTATTCTCCTCTCTGGAGACAGGTTGGTGAATTTTGCCCTTGAGATCGGCATCGTCTGACGTCGGCTCCGGACTGTGTTCGCCGTCCCCTGGCTCATCCTGCTCCATCGCTGGGTCCGTGGGGTTGTCGTTTCCTTTGGAGTCAACCGGGGTAGTATTCTTTCTTGCGCTGTTGTCGCTGTTTTTACTTTGGCGGGATTTAGAGCGGCGCCCATGGCGCCGCTTTGGTGGCTTATCGAGGGGTTTATCCTTTGTAGGATCATCACCATCGCCTGCTTTTGGTGTGTCCTCCATATATATATCATATGATGAGGCGGCAGTCCAGCGCCCAGTGGGAGGTGGTTCCTGCTCTTCTTCTGCATCGTTGTCCATACCGTCGACGTCTTCGGAGTTGTAGTCAAACACGTCAGTTAAATCATCGACAGTGGCTATTGAGTGGGTGGTGGGTGGGCAACGAATTTCTTCATCATCCGCTTCCCACTCGAGCCAGACATAGTTCGGCCATGAGTCTGCCGACAAGGAAAGATACCTTAATGAGTTTAGCACATCACCGAAGGGCGGGTGCTGAAAAATATCCGCGGCGGTGAACTCCATGACCGGTGCCCAATTAGATTCGATAGTCACAGGCGTACGCGGTTCGGATCCTGTAGCCGGAGACAAGTCCGGGGATCCAATGACATCACCCTCACAGGAGGTGGGGTCAGTATTTGGCTCCAACACCAATGAGTGCACGGCCTCTGGGGCGGTGTCCATCCACCCGTCCTCGGAAGGCGTGATCTGCTCTTGATTGATTCCCGATGCCGCTGCAGGTGCGATCTCCCGAACACTGTCCGATGGCAGATGTAGGTCATGCTCATCGTGATTGATTAGCGTACCTGACATGGGCTCGAATCGGTCGAAGATCAAGTCTCCGCGAATATCGGCAGTATAGTTCAAACTTCCAAACCTGATCGCAGTACGAAGCCGCCGAATATGAAAATCTGTCCGGGAAGGAAAACCTCCCCCTGGACAACATTGTTGAATATGATTGAAGGAGCCATCAAGCCTTATCGCGACGACACAGTGGAACTCTCAATGAAAGCACCAATGTTGGTGTCAAAACCGGCGTATCTCGGATAGGGGGTCCCGAACTGTGCGTCTAAGGCTAATGGTAACAGGAGGCGGGGGACACGATGTTTACCCAGGTTCGGGCCCTCTCTATGGAGGTAATACCCTACTTCCTGCTTGATTGATCTTGATGATATGAGTATTACAGGAGTTGATCTACCACGAGATTGAAGAGGCTAAACCCTAGAAGCTAGCCTATGATTATGATTGTTGTTCTCATCCTACGGACTAAACCCTCCGGTTTATAGACACCGGAGGGGGCTAGGGTTAAACAGAGTCGGTTACAGAGAAAGAGATCTACATATCCGAATCGCCAAGCTTGCTTTCCACGGAAAGGAGAGTCCCATCCGGACACGGCACGAAGTCTTCAATCTTGTATCTTCATAGTCAAACAGTCTGGCCAAAGTATATAGTCCGGCTGTCTGGATACCCCCTAATCCAGGACTCCCTCAGTGAGGCCTTGGTACGAGCGGCCTCATCTCGGGTATCCACTGCCTCTATACGCCCAAGCCGAGGGCTCCGGAAGGAGAGGCGGCGAGCAGCACTGCCCGCGCCACGGGCATGGTCGGCGCGCCACGGCGACACACGCCATCGCCCCAAGAGCCCATGCTGCAAACTCCTCGCGTGAACTCGTGATGTGGGTGACGACGCCTCCACATACTTGGATTCGCATTCCGCAATTCTTCTTCGTCGATGTGCCGCCGAGGGGTCCCCTCGAGCTTTGGCTGCAGCACGCCGAGTGCGACTAGAGCATAGGCCGAAGTCGTCTCCCAGGCAAGATCTTCATGACCTGCGGCTGGGGCGAGGTTGCTCGAGTCTGCCAGACGGAAGGCGCCCTCGCCATCCATTTTGAGTACGACGGCGCCTCCACAATGTTCTTCAAAGTCTTCAGCGAGGAAGGCCGCCGCCTCGAGTGCTGCCCTGGGGGGGCTATCGAGACGGTGCTGCGGCAGGAGCCAGGCCCGCCGGCGGCCTCACAAGCAGCTCCTCCAACAGCGGCGGCACTTGGGAGTCCAGCGACTCTCCCGAGCCCTATTAGACTCCGGAGACAAGCGACGATAGCTACGTGCCACCGAGCTTTCGCCGTGCCCGGAGCAAGGCTGCGACATCCGGTCGACGTCGTCGCTGATTTGGATTTGGTTGGCGCCGACCTCTCGCGGACCACTGTTGATGATGTCGTCGGCGCGCGTAGATAGGGCTCCTTGTAATCTTCTCCTTTTGTTCCCTGCGATGAGTTGAGTTGAGCCCCGTGGGGGCGTGTAAAGGGTCTGCAATGCCTTTACTAATTTCATCTTTATCATGAAAATTTATGAATGTGTGTCTTACTTCGGCTCAGTCTCTCCCTTTCCCACTCCGCGACAGCTTGGTGCTCTATGCGAACAGGTCTTGGTCCCCAGGTAGGCTGGAGCCATCGCTGGTATGCTAGGTCGCGATGTTGTGGTCAAGGCCAGGAGGTGAGCAGCCCGAGGTCTAGTAAGAGCTCCTAGGACGTGATGTCCAAGAGGTCCCCTTTAGCGTGCAAGCAGCCACCGAGAGGTAGGAAAGGGAGGCGGCATTGCCGTAACAAGGCTCCAACAAGTGAGAATCCTATGCCGCAACGTTTGGTCAACCCGGGCGTGAAACTTATCTTGGCAGTCCAGAGTCGATTCCTTGTGTCGCGCCAGACTCGTGCGTCGACGGTCGTAGTGTAGCTAGGTTAGGCCCGTGCGGGCCTCCCCCCTTTTCCCATGCTCTTCTATGTTCTCTACGTCCTCAGGTCCCGACACTCAAGCGTGCTCAGCCGCCGCTGGTATGCCAGGTCGCGATGCCATGGTGAAGGCTAGGGGGTGAGGGCTGGAGAGCCAGTAATAGCTCCTGAGTTGCGATGCTCAGGAACCCCCCTTTTAACGTGCAAGTGAATCATGTGGGAAAAGGGAGAGCGCCCGTGGTACTGCCTATTGTCGCCCTCGGGAGGTTCCTGCAGGTTAGCATGAGGAGGGGTGCAAATGGCGGCCACGCCTGCCGGTTTGCCACTTTGTTCCGCAAGAAGAGGAGGGCACTGAGGGCTTGGTAAGGTGACGTGCATGGGCGTGCCGCGAGCCAGAGCTCGACCACTCGGATTCGTCAGCATTGCAAGGACGGGCCCGAGCACAAGCGTCGTGCCAGTATGAGTAGTCCTCGTTGCAGGATGAGGAAGGGGCCGATCGGCGACAAGGGCGGCTCTGGTAAGTGACAGCCAAGCAGGTGATAACCATAATAACTCATGAGATGGTACGAGCTAACTTAGGTAGATGCAAGAACGATACAGGCCACTGGGACGGACCCGAGCGGCTTGGGGATTGTCGGTGTTCTAGGAACGGAGGTCCCCAGACTTGCCAGCCTACAGCGTGCAGCGTGGCTCAACCAGTGGCCCAGTACGTCCCGTCTTCTTGAACAAACACTCAAGACCCTCGCGAGGGGCCAAGCCTCGCGGGGCGGCCGATGCAACGCCTCTTCAGGGGTGGCCTCACCAGGCAGGCTCGCGAGGAGGTGGAGAGATCAAGGCGAGGGGTACCTCGCGAGGTGCCCATGACGCAAGCCACGACGATTGAGACCAGGCGCGCGCTAGCCTGTGCAGTGTCCTCGTTTCCTCTTTGGTGCAAAGGAGTCAATCGCAGGCGCGGATTACCGAGGCATCAGGCAAAGGTTTCCATATCGGTGCAACAAGACCAAGACCAGCAGAGCGGTAGGACGGAGGTCACCATGGAGCCCAAGACGGTGTCATCACTAGCACCTTTGGCAGTCAAAGACCACCTTTAGTCAGGATAGCTTGTACTAGTTGTCCCCTTTCAAAATGGCCGTTGTTGGCTCCCTTCCCGCTCAATATTTGGGAAGAGGACCAGGGCCTCTATAAATAGGGCTAGCCACCATAGTAGAAGAGAGAATCTCATCTACAGCCAAGAGAGACAGATAGATTCCTCCTCAAGCACACCACCACAAGAACACCTCTCCTTGCGAGGCTGTTCTTCCTCTGTACTGTTCATCATTAGCCCAAGAGGCAATCCACCACACCACACACTGGATTAGAGTATTACACCACAACGGTGGCCTGAACTAGTATAAACCTCGTGTCTATTGTGTTGCGGTAGGGAGAAGATCTTCGTGCGCAACCCAGAGTTCGAACCTTAAGGGTTTGCCGGAACCCGATATCCGACATTTGGCGCGCCAGGTAAGGGTGCACCGGAATCTTATTTCCACTGATCTGCGTTCCACCGCTTAGTCGCATCCATGTCCGGCGACCCGACGACCAACGCCAACCGCTGGGCGGCATGGCCAGCCCATGCCGCGCTGCCTGCCCAAGGTGACCTCAACCCCGCGCCTCAGGCAACCCGTGCTCCACAGAACGCCGCGGGGCGCGGGCGAGGCGGTTAAGTGTTGCCTTCCCTCACTCCACGGCAGGTGCGATCAGCCACGAGGGCCTCAAACCACGCCGCGGCCACGGCGTCGCACACCCGATGGGAACAAGCGAACACGAGGGCCGCACTCACGGTGGCTCGGGAGCTGCTGCGGTGCAGGTTGCAGGAGAGCGGCCGAGACGTGTTGTTGGAGCGCGTTGCCGAGCTCCTGGATGCCGCAGCTTCGAGGGCGCCTCCCTTCTACGTCCAGCTTCCACCCAAGCCCCGGTCGGATCATGCGGTGGGCCCATCAGTGTCCGTGCGCCCTCAGGAGCGCTGTCGGCGTTCTGGGAACGGGGGTCATCAGACTTGCCTGCCTGCGGCCTGCGGCATGGCTCAAGGGGCGGCCCAGCATGGCCCATCTTCATCAGCACGAGCTCACGACCCTCGCGAGGGGCCAAGCCTCGCGGGGTGGACGACAGGGAGCTTCCTCAGGCATGGCCTCGTTAGGCTGGCTCGCGAGGAGGCGGAGAGATGAAGGCGGGGTACCTCACGGGGTGCCCATGATGCAAGCCATGACGACCAAGGGCGCCAGGCGGGCGCCAGCCCGCGCAGTGTCCTTCTTTCCTCTTTGGTGCAAAGGGAGCAAGCGCAGGCGGGAGCATCAAGCAAAGGCATCCGTTTCGGTGCAACAAGACCAAGACCGTCACAACTGTAGGAAGGAAGTCATTGTGGAGCCCAAGCCAGCGTCACCACCAGAGCCTTTGATAGGCGAGGACACCCTTTAGCCAGGATAAGTGTACTGGATGTTCCCCTTCAAAATGGCCAATTGTTGGCGCCCTTCCCGCTCAATATTTGGGAAGAGGCCCAGGGCCTTTGCCTATAAATAGGACTAGCCACCCGCAAGGTAGAGGCATCTAGAAATCGGCAAAAAGAGCGACCGAACTCCCCCAAGCAGTTCATCGCACCATCCAAGAACAGACCCTCGCTAGGCTGTTGTCAGAGTAATGGGCCACGGGTAGGCTCACCCGAGTCCCTAGATTTATCAAGACTTTGGGCCAGCTCCGCCTAGCTGAGCCCCAAGCCGAAACTCCGCCCTCTAGGGCCGGCTGGCTCAGCGGCCGGCTGCCAGAGGGTGGGTGACCGAAGACTACGGCGCTCCGAGTGGCCGGCTCCTGACGGCCACCTTCAAGAGAGGGCGGCAACGGAAAGGCGACCGCCTCACGACTACAAGGCGGCCAAGCTCCCATCGAGAGTACAAGTCAAAGCATGGCCACAGTAAGGAACGACGCCTCGCCCATTCAGGACAGGCGTGGCTACAGTGCTCCGTACAGACGGAGATCCCCGCACGACGGAGCACTGTGCCATATCTACCCTGACGTGGCTCCGGGCAGGCGGAGTCCTGTTCCCCACGATGGTCTGTCGGTACGGCCCGCCAGAGGCGGGCCCTATCTGGCAGCGACCCCAAGGAAGACGGCGGAAGCTCGACCAAGCGGATTCAAGAGGAGCCGGCCTCTAGCAGGCGGCTGTCCCTTATCCCGAGTCATGCATACCATTAAGCTGATCAGACCAGGTGTGGCTATAGTGATCTCCCACCAGGCGGTGGGACTATAGCCACGCAAAGGTGACCAAACTCTCGTCACCAACGACACAGCTACAGTAAGCAGCCACCAACCAGTCAGCGGGGCCCGCCAGGCGGCGGGCCCCAGCGTTCGGCGGAGAAGCCGGAGGCTGGAGACGCTGACAGCCGGGCCCAGCAGTCAGCTAGATTACCATTGTACCCCTGGGGGTAGGCCTATATAAACCCCCCAGGCTACCCATGCAAAGGGTTCGGCCCCATTAGAACTAGCCACCGATCAGAGCAGGAAGAGGGCTAAGCCTTGCCTCCTACTGCCTCTAGCATACAGCTCAAGGAGCGCCATTGTATCACTTGTGCCTTAGTGATCATGCGGAGACCCCGCAGAGCAGGACTAGGGGTGTTATCTCCTAGGAGAGCCCCGAACCTGGGTAAATTACGCCAGCGTTCATGTCTACACCTTATCCCGCTTCCAGGCACCGGCGACGTTCTACTCGCTCCCACCATGATAAGCCATCCATTGGCATATGTCGCACCCAACCCCCGACATTTGGCGGCCACCGTGGGGCGAGGTGCACCATCTCTCGGAGATATGCTCTGGACGGGAACCCTGTTCCTTACTGGCGAGCGAAGCTAGCCCAGCACGCCCGACGGTGTCAGCCCCGACGCGCTGCACGGCACGGAGATCGCCTGCACGGCGAGCTGCCTCGCTAACCTCGTCGTCGAGATCGACCTCTCCGACGAGCCGGCCTCTGACGCGGCACAAGCTGCCCTAAGAGCCGCCTCGTCAGCCTCCTCGACCAACTCCATGTCGCCAGCGAGCCTGCTGTGGACCTAGAGTCCGTTGGCTCGATCGATCCAATGATCATGGACTCCGACACGGCATCGCTCGACGCGTTCCCCACCAACGTGGGGGTCTACGATGAGCCACCTCCTCACGAGTACAGCGGCGGGAGCACCGTCATGGAGGTACTCGTCATCAACAGCGAAGAGCACTCGGACGGGCGTGCTCAAGATCCCCTCGACGCCGCTCTGCGCGACCTCACGGCGCCCATTCCCAAGGGCGCGGACACTGAGGCGCTGGAGGCACGCCGCCTCCAGCTTCTCGAAAATGTTGGCCGCCTGGCCAGCATGCGCCGGCTTTTAGACGCCTTACGGCGCGAGATGGACCGGGCCGTAGGCGGCACGCCGGCTCCTAAGGGGCCTAGCCGCCTCGGCAAAGTTCGGCAGCGTGGTGCGACCGTTGCCAGCATGTTCGGGGAAGAGCGCCCCGTCTACGCCATGCATGTGGAAAACATCCAGGACGCCCTGGAGGTAACGGATGAGCTGGACAAATGCGACGGCAACGAGCGCCGCCTCATGACGGGGCGAGTCGAGCAGCTCCTAGACATGGCAGCCGTGCAGCACGAGGCCGCCTGCCGCGCCGAAGTCCCACCCGGACGAAACTACGAGCCGCCCCCATGCCAAGATCATGGGGCGACCTCCCGGACGCCGACTGGTGGCGCCCACGGAGGAAAGGGCAACGAGTCGGCTGCCAGCCGCAGTCGGACACACCTCTTCATCGAGCGGGACAAGGATGGCCGCCCTCGCGTAGTAGAGCAGCGACGCGACCTGCCGCCTCCCCCGCCTTGTGGAGCAAGATACCCCACCCCGCCTCCTATCACGCATCCGACACTCGACGACCGCCTTAGCCGTCGGGAGGGAGTCGGAGAGAATGATGCTCGCCATCGGATCGATCGTCTCAACCGGTCCCTGCCGCTCGAAGAAGAAGATGCGCTGGGCCCGCCCTGTTTCGGCCCCCGAATCCGAGATGAGACCTTCCCTAAAGGGTTCACCCTCCCGCGAGACACACCCAAGTACACCGGCTCCATGAAGCCGGAGGACTAGCTGGTCGACTACTCCACGGCCGTCAGTATAGCGAATGGCAACAAGCGCGTTGCCGTGAAGTACGTCCTGCTCATGCTTCAGGGCACTACGCAGACGTGGCTCAATAGCCTGAGGCCCCACAGCATCAACAGCTGGTTTGACTTCACTGAGGTCTTCATCCGCAACTTCACCAGCACTTACAAGCGGGCCCCCAAGCCCCGACAGCTCTGCTTATGCGTCTGAGGGCCCACGGCGTCAACTCGCGACTACCTCACGCGCTGGACTGAGCTGCGCAATTCCTGCGAAGGCATGCACAAGGTGCAAGCAATCGAGTACTTTACTGCCGGGTGCCGAGAGGGCACCCTCCTCAAGAATCGACTCCTCTGCGACGAGCCCGAGACCCTCGATGAGCTGCTGGTCATTGCTGACAAGCACGCCACAGCTGACTCCTCCATGAAGGAGGAAATCCTGGTTAACGCATCCGGAAAGGTGGCACCCCAGGCACCTCGGACTCCGGCTGGTGACACCAGTCGGCGACAACAGCCGGGAGATAACAAGCGAAAGGCCGCTCAGCCGGCTTCCACCAGCCGGCAGGTGCCAACAGTCGAGGATCAGCAGCCAGAAGGGCAGCCAGCCCCCAAGCGGCAGAAGGGCGGCAAGTCCAATTGGTTGCCCGCCTTCTCTTACGAGTAGACCTTAGACGCACCCTGCAAATTCCATAGCGGCGCGAAGCCCTCCAACCACACCACTTGGAAGTGTCACTGGCTCACCAGAATTGCCAAGGGATACGGACTCCTGCCTCCTCCACCTGTCGGACCGCCGCCTCCTCAACCCCAGCGGCCTGCGGCCCGGCCAGTCGGCGCCATCCAAGATGAGTACCCAGAGGAGCACGGGGCTTATGTTGTGTTCACCAGCATGGCTGACGACAGATGCAGCAGACGGCAACAACAACAAGAAGTGCAAGCAGTGGCCTCCAGTACCCCAGAGTTCATGCATTGGTCCGAAAAGCCTATCAGTTGGAGCAGGGCCGTCCACCCGGAAGTGATGCCTTCCCCTGGTTCGTACGCCCTGGTCCTAGAAGAGACCCTTGCAACGGAGAGGCGAGCAGCCCGTTTCTCCAGAGTCTTGATAGATGGCGGCAGCAGCATCAACATCTTGTATCGTGATACAATGGAGAAGTTGGAAATCAAGCAGAAGCAGCTCGTCCCCAGTCGGACTGTATTCCATGGCATACTCCCTGGCCTTTCCTGCTCACCAATCGGCAAGACCCAGATTGATGTCCTCTTCGGGGACAAGAATCACTTTCGCCGAGAGCCAGTTTGGTTTAAAGTGGTGGACCTCCAGAGCCCCTATCATGCATTGCAAGGCTGGCCTGCTCTAGCCAAATTCATGGCGGTCCCCCACTATGCCTACCTCAAGATGAAGATGCCGAGTACCAAGTGAATCCTGACGGTAGTCAGAGACTACAAGAAGTCGATCGCTTGCCCCACAGATAGAAGCCGGCTGGCCGAGTCCCTCGTGATTGTAGCCGAAAAGCAGGTCCTTGACCGAGTGCTGGCGTTGGCAAGCAAGAAGCCGGAAATGCCACCCACACCCCAGGAGTCAGAAGCTGAGGGCTCGTTCAAGCCGGCCAAAGAAACAAAGAAAATACCCTTGGACCCAGAGCACCCGGAGAGGCACGCTGTCATAGGCACGGGCCTTGACAGCAAATAGGAAGGCGAGCTCGTCGATTTCCTCCGTGAGAATCGGGATATCTTCGCATGGTCCCCTAAGGACATGCCGGGTGTTCCGACGGATTTCGCCGAGCACAAACTACATGTCCGACCTGATACCAAGCTGGTCAGGCAACCCTTGCATCGTTTGTCAGAAGAGAAGAGAAGAGTTGTTGGAGAAGAGATAGCCCGACTCCTGGCAGCCGGATTCATCATGGAAGTATTCTTTCCAGAGTGGCTGGCCAACCCAGTTTTAGTATTAAAGAAGAACAAGCAGTGGCGCATGTGCATTGACTACACTAGCCTTAACAAAGCTTGCCCCAAGGATCCCTTTGCTCTGCCAAGGATTGATCAAGTGATAGACTCCACAGTCGGATGCGAGCTGTTGAGTTTCTTGGATGCATACTCAGGTTCTCACTAGATAAAGCTGAACCCGGCCGACAGGCTGAAGACCGCCTTCATCACACTGTTTGGAGCCTTCTGCTACCTGACAATGACGTTCGGCTTGAGAAATGCCGGCGCCACGTTTCAGCGTTGCATGCACAAGTGCCTCCTCAAGCAACTCGACAGAAATGCCCATGTATATGTGGATGATGTGGTGGTAAAGACGGAGAAGCACGGCACTCTGTTAGAGGACCTCAAGGAGACCTTTGAAAACCTGCGCCGATTCCAGATTAAGCTCAACCCGGAGAAATGTGTCTTTGGAGTACCAGCCGGCTAGCTTCTTGGTTTCCTGGTCTCACAGCGCGGCATAGAGTGCAATCCTGTGAAGATCAAAGCAATTGAGATGATGAAGGTGCCCACCCGACTGCTGGACATGCAGAAATTCACCGGCTGCCTGGTGTCAGTCAGCCGTTTCATTAGCCGGCTGGGCGAGAAGTCCCTTCCCCTGTACCAACTCATGAAGAAAACCACTTTTTTCGAGTGGAACGACAAGGCGGACGAAGCATTTCTCCAACTCAAGAAGATGTTGGCAACCCCGCCTGTCCTGGCAGCACCAACTGAGAAGGAGCCCATGCTCCTCTGCATTGCAGCCACTAGTCGGGTTGACAGCATAGTCATGGTAGTAGAGCGCAAGGAGATGGACAAAACATTGCCGGTCCAGAGACCGGTGTATTACTTGAGCGAAGTATTGTCACCTCCAAGCAAAACTACCCCAACTACCAGAAGATGTGTTGCAGCGTGCATTTTGTCGCCAAGAAACGGAAGCCTTACTTCCAAGAGCACCCCATAACTGTCGTCTGCACAGCCCCGCTTGCTGAGATCATTGGAAGCCGGGATGCTTCAGGCCGAGTGGCCAAATGGGCTATTGATCTGGCCCCTTACACCATCTATTACCAGCCTCGCACCGCCGTCAAATCACAAATGTTGGCCGACTTCCTTGTCGACCTGGCCGAAACCCAATATTTGCCGCCTGCGCCAGACTCCACCCATTGACGGATGCATTTTGATGGTTCAAAAATGCGAACTGGTCTGGGAGCCGGCGTCGTCCTCACCTCTCCCAAAGGCGACAAGCTTAAATACGTACTGCAAGTCCACTTTGCCGCCTCCAACAACGTAGCAGAATATGAGGCACTCATACACGGGCTCCGGCTTGCCAAGGAACTCGGCATTCGCCGGATCCTGTGTTATGGTGACTCCGACTTGGTGGTCCAGTAGTCTTCAGGCGACTGGGACGCCAAGGATGCAAACATGGCGAGCTACCGCTTCCTGGTGCAGCAACTCAGTGAATACTTTGATGGATGCGAGTTCCTTCATGTGCCAAGGAATGACAACGAGCAAGCAGATGCCTTGGCACGGATCGGTTCCACCCGACAAGCAATACCGGCCGGCGTCTCCCTACGCCGTCTTCTGAAGCCGTCTGTCAAGCCATCTCCTGATTCAGATTCCATCTTTGTGCCCCCCCAGGAGCAGTCGGATCCGACTTGGTGGCTCCGGAGGTCGGCACGGGGGTTTTGACAGGCGGCCCAGGGGATGTCATAGCCGTGACCAAACTAGGGACTTCAGGACCCGGCCCGGGGACTTTGGAGCCCGACCCGGGGATTTCACCAGTCGCCCCGGGGACTTCGGAGCCCGGCCCGGGGATTTCACCAGTCGGCCCGGGGACTTCTTCAGCACAGCCGATCCTCGTACAAGTCGTAGAGGTTGCAGTCGAAGAAATTGCGGCGCCCTCATGGGCTCAGCCGATCCTCAAGTTCCTGGTGAACAAGGAGCTACCAACCGATGAAATCTTAGCCCGACAAGTACAGAGGTGAGCTGCGGCTTACACCATAGTCAACAAAGAGCTGGTGCGAAGAAGCGTCACAGGAGTTTACCAGCGGTGTGTGGAGTCGGATCAAGGCCAAGCAATACTTAGAGATATCCATCAGGACGAGTGTGGGCACCATGCGGCTTCGAGAGCCCTGGTAGCCAAAGCTTTCCACCATGGTTTCTTCTGGCCCACTGCTCTAGAAGAGGCCAAGGAGCTAGTTCAGAAGTGTCAAGGGTGCCAGAGATTCCGCTCCAAGCCACACCTGCCGGCTTTTACGCTCAAGACCATTCCCATAGCCTGGCCCTTTGCCGTGTGGGAATTGGATATGGTGGGACCAATCAAGACGGCCCGCGGTGGCATGACTCACTTGCTGGTTGCGGTGGACAAGTTTACCAAGTGGATAGAGGGAAAACCAATCAAGAAGCTGAATGGGCCGACTGCCGTGACCTTCATCGCCAACATCACTACGCGGTATGGCAACCCGCACAGCATCATCACTGACAACGGCACCAACTTCGCCAAGGGAGCCTTGGCCCGTTTTTGTGCAACACATGGCATCCGCTAGGACTTAGAGTCTGTTGCCCACCCCCAGTCAAACGGCCAGGTGGAACGCGCAAACGGCCTCATTTTGTCCGGCCTCAAGCCCCGACTGGTCGAGCCTCTGGAACGTTCGGCCGAGTGCTGGCTCGACGAGCTGCCGGCCATCCTCTGGAGCTTGCGCACAACTCCAAACAAATCAACAGGCTTCACGCCTTTCTTCCTCGTCTACGGTGCCGAAGCCGTCATCGCGACAGATATCAAATTCGACTCCCCAAGGGTCACCATGTACACCGAGGCGGATGCCAAGGAGGCATGAGAAGACGGCGTTGACTTGCTGGAGGAGGGCCGACTGTTGGCACTCAGCAGGTCGTCCATCTACCAGCAGAGCCTGCGCCGATACTACAACCACAAGGTGAAGCCAAGGTCCTTCCTGGAGGGAGACCTTGTGCTCCGGCTGATCCAGCGAACAGACGGATAGCACAAGCTCTCGGCACCTTGGGAAGGCCCTTTTATCATCAATAAGGTGTTGGGCAACGATGCCTACTATCTGATCGATGCCCAGAAGCCCAGAGCGCGCAAGAGAGATGATTCAGGCAAAGAAACAGAGAGGCTATGGAACGCAAACCTCCTCCGAAGGTTTTACAGTTAAAAGCAGTATGTATCACGCTACATTTTGTACTATGTATAAAGACTCCGGGTCCCCCAAGAAGAGCTCTGGGACTGCCCTCTTTTATCTATATGATAAGTATCATGCCTATGAGAATGTATAGTCTTTTTCTTCCGCCTGGCACCGGGTTCGACCTGTCGGCTCGGAGCCTCGCCGCCTTCTACAATATGCCGCCTCCTGCAGCCGGACAAGTAGTGTGCCGGCACCAAAAGCTTCCTTTGTCAGAATCCATAGCTTGTAGAGCGACTACATGGTGGGCAAAGGTTGCAATAAGGTGCCCCACACAAAAAAAACGACTAAGGAAGATAGCACATATAGTAGCAGGCGGCATCGCACCTAGCCGTCTGGCTGCTTGGCAGCAGACGGCCGGCCTCCACCTTACCACCCAAAGCTCCGAATGGTTAAAACCTAGCCCCCCTCACAAACGACTGGAGTGCTCAAGCCAGCCACGGTCCGCAGAGCGGCCGCCTGGCCGGTGAAAGCAAAGCCAAAGGGTCGGCGGCAAAGGAAAAAACCAAGGAGAAAAAGGAAAAAAGAGTGGAGGTCAGCACAACAAGCATAAGCAATGATAAAATATTTTTACATGGATAAAGGCCTCAGGCCAGCATTCAAACAGAATTTGATATACACCCCGAGGGTGGAATTGTGCGAATTTAACCAAAGAGTTCAGAGTAGCAAGCAGAAAACAGATAAAATCCTAAGGCGCAGCAGAGGACTCCAGCTGGGCGGTGCCGGTTGGCGTGGCAGAAAGCTCTGGCTGGTCGGTGCCGGATGGCATGGCCAAGGGCTCCGACTGAACGTTGGAGTCGGCTGCGCCACCTGGCGCGGCAGGCAGCTCCGTTTGAGCAGAGGGATCACCGGCGGCAGGCATCCGTAGGAGGAACGGGCGGCGGGTCCGCCCCCACTTGAACACCTCCACTAGCAGGCGGCACCTTGGTGCATGGCTCGTTGGTTGAGGCCCGGTCAGGTTGGGGCTGACCGTCCACCCCGACCTCCGGCATGTCGACATCGCTCTCCTCCTCCTCCTCCTCCTCTTCCTCCTCCCCGTCCTCCTCCTCGTCGCTGGAGTCGATGACTTCAGCGGAGTCTTCGCTGTCTTCTGGGTTTAGCCCAAGCCATTCGTGCGGAGCTTCACCGCCTTCCTCGACCACCTCCGGGATGAAGGCACTGGTGTCGGTGAAGTCGGCGATCGCCGCTGCCCTGCTGACAAGCTCAGCTTCCACCGCCGCCAGCTCCTCCTGCGCCTCCAGTCAGAACGTGGCTAACTGGGCTAGATCTAGCCTAGGGTACCACACCTTGACGAATTCCAAGGCCTGACGCGCTCCTGCCCAGGCTGCTGAGCCCTTCCAGGCCTCCAAGCGGCCGGCCACCGCCTGCAGCCAGTCGGCAGTCCGACTTGGGGTGCGTGGGGTCGGCAAGCCTGGCCAGAGGGCGGAGACCGCCTGGCTACGATGCGCTGCAGGCGGTGCAGCAAGCGGTGAGCAAGCCGAAGCCGGGCCTGAATGCTGAGGACCTGTTCACCAAGGGTCCGGGGGGCATCACCGGCGATCTGCGCACCCTCTGCCCTTTGCTCCTCGTGATGGGCCTCGATCATCTGGGTAGCGGCTACAGAATGGCCCGGGAAGAAGTCTGTCCGGGCAGAAGAAGAAAAAGGCCAAGGCTATAAGCAAGGGCTGATAACTCAAAGCAAGAAACTAAGAAAATAGGGCTTACCATCGACCAAGTCTTCAATGCTGCTGAAGCAGGCCGTCACCTGGGCCTCCTTGTCAGCCCAGGCAGAGCGCTCGAGCTCAAAGTCGGCAAGGAGGCTAGTCTCTGCCTTCTCCACCTTCAGCTGGGCCGCCTTGAGGTTTTCTGCCTGTTCGGCAAGTTGGGCGGCCAGGCGGTCCCGCTCCTCCGCCAGCTTGCCGCACTCCACCTCCTTGCCATGCAAGGCAGTCTTGGCTTTGCCCAGCTGCTGCTGCAGGTCGGCAAGCGGACAAGATAAAGGAAAGAAATAACCGAGGAGATTCGGCCCGACTGATCAGCAGTCGGCCCGAACCTCGGGGACTACAGCCCGCGGGCGCGCCAGCGCACCCCCACGGAAAAGAAGTAGCCAACAAGGAAAAAATAAGAACTGAGGAGATTCGGCCCGACTACTCAGCAGTCGGCCCGAACCTCGGGGACTACAGCCCGCGGGTGCGCTAGCGCGCCCCCGCGAAAAAAGAACAAAGAGACTTACGCCGGCTTTCGGCGAGATGGGCCGTCTGCGCCTCCAGCTCCCGAACCTTGGAGTTGTAGGCGGTCGCACGGAGGTTATGATAATCCTGTAGAAGAAACAACAAAACGAAAATCAGCAATCGGCAACTACAAGTTAAAGTTCCGACCCGCCTTCTCAGCAGCCGGCCCGGAACTTGGGGACTACATCTAGTGGGTGCGCTTGCGCGCCCCCACGAAAGAAGCAAAGAAGAACATTTGAAGAGAAAACCAATAGACGGCTTACCCAGATGGCGATGCGCGACTCCAAGTAGGCCTCGTTGCAGTGCTTGAGTGCCACTGCCTCCGCCCGGAGCTTGGCCTGGACGTCAAGGGACGTCTCGTTCAGGGCACCGGTTCCGCTGCCACGTACCCAGCCCACGGGCGCGGCACTGGTCGCCTCGGTGTCCAGGGCTGACAAGCTCGAGGCGCCGACCTCCTGCGGCCGCGGCGCTGAGGCCGCCTTCTCCAGATAGCGGCGCGTGGGAATGCAGACCGCGGGAACCAGGACCGTTGGTGGTGTGGCCGGTGGCACCGGCGGCGCCACTAGCTGTTCGTCCCACGGCTCACTGGCTGGCGGAGGCGGCGGAGGCGGCGGCGGGGGCGGCGGCACGAAGACGTCCGGCATGGCTACGTCACCGCCCCCCTGCTCTCGGATCGGGTAGTCGCCGCCGGCTCCTCCGGCTGTCGCCTCGAAATCAGGCGGAGGCGGCGGAGTGTTCAGGGGGGCCACAAGTAGTGGCTCTTGGCGGCGAGCGGCCTCCACGAGCCGTTCCTTCTCTGCGGCCTGAGCTTCCGCCTGCGCCAGCTCCCTCGTGGCAGACGCGGCAGACAGGTCCGCCTACTCCTTGGCCAGGCGGTCGGCCTCTGCCTCATCGTGCGCCTCCCGGGCATTCCGCTCTCTCGCCTCCCGGAGGTCGGCGGCCAGGTCGATGCGCTAGCTGGTCGAGGAGGTCGCTGCCGACCTGAGGACCGAGCCGGCACCCAACTTCTCAAGGGTTAGCTGGGCCCTGAAATAAGAGGACAAGGCAGAGGATTTTCACGACAGATTGATGAAAAAACAAGGAGTGAGTAAATGATGCTTACGCCGACACAATAACTGGCACCTTCGGCTGCCTTTGATATCGGGTCGCCCTGGCCGGGGTCTCTTTCCGCCTGGTCGCCGCGGCCGGATTCTTGCGCTTCTTCGGGGTGCTGCCGAACAGGGCCGGCGCCGGTGGTGGCGGAGCTCCGGGCAGGGCGCGGCTCGCCTTCGTCTTCGTCGTCGTCGGGCCAGGCCTCCACGCCACCGCCTCCCTCGGAGCCGCCTGCTCCACCACCGCCATACGCTCTGCCATCGCCGCCTTTCACATCGTCGACCAGGGCAGCCGCCCCCAACTCGGGGTCGTCCAAGTCACTCTCCGCCTTATCCGCCTGGAGGTTATCACCCGGCCCCAGGAGGGCGGCCGTTGCCTCGGACATATAAATCTGCAACCAAGAAGGAATCAACTCTTGAAGAAGCGGCGTATTAAAGAGAAACATAGTAGAAGAAAGCAGTTGAAAAGGATAAAAAGAAGAAACTTATAGCAGGAGGCGGGGTATGGCGAGAGTACGACCGCTTCCCGTACCGCCACTCCTTCTCCGACATCTTGAGGTCGGAGATTTCGTTTACCATCCGCGTGACTTTAGCAGGCGGCATTCCCTTCGTGCACAGCCGGCGTGGGTCGCGGTGTCCGCCCATCCGGAAGATCGGATGAGGGTGGCTCTGGAGCGGGAGGACCCGACGCTCCACGAAGGCAACAAGAAGGTCGGAGGCCATGAGGCCCTCCGACTCTTGGAGCACTCGGAGTCGGCCGATGGCGGCTGCTGCGTCCGCCGACACCGGCTTTGGCTTGTACTTCCAGGAGATGCGAGCTCCGGTGGGGGGGCCGGCCTCGTAGGCCGGCAGGTTGAGGAAGTCCGTAGCAGGGTCAATGTTCTCGACATAGAAATAGGACTGCTGCCACATCTTCACCGACTGCACCAGCTTGATGACGGGGAAGGCGTTCCGTTTCGCCGGCCGGCGCATGGTGACGAAGCACCCGCACTCGGCCACCGTCTCCTTGGCGGAGGTGCCGAGATTTCCATAGAAGAATGCTCCCCACAGCTCGATTGTAAAAGTCGAGGAAGGCGCAGAAGAAGTTGCTCGCAGGGAGGCCAAAGCCCTGTAGGAAATGCAAGCAGAAGATGACCCGCTCGCCTTCCGGCGGTGCCGGCGAGATCTCCGTCTCCGGTGGCACCCGCGCCTTGACGAAGGCCGCGCTGGGCATCCGGCGCGTATCACGGAGGAAGGCGATGTGGTCCTCGATCACGATTGATCCATCCCAGTCGCCCATGGCTCCGGCTGGCGGCGCGGAGAGGAGAGATGCGTCGGCGTCGAGCAACGGCGGCGGTGCTACGGCAGCAGCAGCAGCGGAGGCTGAGAGGAGAAGAAGAAGAGTGGGAGGGGACGCAGGAGCTTCGCCGCACCTCTCCCCCCTCCCTACTTATAGTGTCCGGGCTATGTAGCCGAGGGGGCGGGACGTGGGGTCGTGGGATTAACTATGCCCACATCCCCACGATTCCCCGTCTCCCGCACGCATTTACCCCGTCGTGAATGGCCGTGGGAATGGCAACCGCCCGCTCCGGCGCAGTGAATCCGCCCGGTTGCCGAGGCGTGGTAAGTGGTGGGCCCGACCCGGTGTCATGTCCCGTCCACAATGTGGGGTGGCAGGCTTGCTAGGCTGACGTGTGCCACGTGGCGCGTCCGTGGCGGGCGGCTGCCTGGGAAGCTTAACAGGCACGCCACCTGTTTCCCGCCTTGAAGTTCAAAATCAACCATATAGCTCCACATGGGCGAGGCCGGCTTGAGCAGTCGGCTAGCCGCAAGACGGATTGACATTCTCCCAGAGCTCGGTGAATGGGGGAAGCCGCTGAGACCTCGCGGCCCCTCGACCATGACGCATCACCGGCTTAGGGGACTACTGTCGGAGTAATGGGCCACGGGTAGGCTCACCCGAATCCCTAGATTTATCAAGACTTTGGGCCAGCTCCGCCTAGCTGAGCCCCAAGCTGAAACTCTGCCTCTGGGGCCGACTGGCTCAGCGGCCGGCTGCCAGAGCGCGGGTGACCCAAAACTACGGCGCTCCGAGTGGCCGGCTCCTAACAGCCGCCTTCCAGAGAGGGCGGCAATGGACAGGCGTCCACCTCATGACTATAGGGCGGCCGAGCTCCCATCAAGAGTACAAGTCAAAGCATGGCCCAGTAAGGAACGATGCCTCGCCCATTCAGGATAGGCGTGGCGACAGTGCTCCGTACAGACGGAGATCCCCGCACGACGGAGCACTATGCCATATCTACCTTGACGTGGCTCCGGGCAAGCGGAGTCCTGTTCCACATGATGGCCTGTCGGTACGGTCCGCCGGAGGCGGGCCCTATCTGACAGCGACCCCAAGGAAGACGGCGGAAGCTCGACCAAGCGGA
The DNA here is from genome assembly GCF_002162155.2 of Triticum dicoccoides. Classification (NCBI taxonomy): domain Eukaryota; kingdom Viridiplantae; phylum Streptophyta; class Magnoliopsida; order Poales; family Poaceae; genus Triticum; species Triticum dicoccoides. The sequence goes on from NC_041385.1 coordinate 548,377,697, forward strand.
TTCAAGAGGAGCCGGACTCCAACAGGCGGCTATCCCTTATCCCGAGACATGCATACCATTAAGCTGATGAGACCAGGTGTGGCTACAGTGATCTCCTGCCAGGCGGCAGGACTGTAGCCACGCAAAGGTGACCAAGCTCTCGTCACCAATGACACGACTACAATAAGCAGCCACCAACCAGTCGGCGGGGCCCGCGAGGCGGCGGGCCCCAGCGGTCGGCGGAGAAGCCGGAGGCTGGAGACGCTGACAGCCGGGCCCAGCAACCGGCTAGATTACCATTGTACCCCTGGAGCGTAGGCCTATATAAACCCCCCAGGCCACCCATGCAAAGGGTTCGGCCCCATTAGAACTAGCCACCGATCAGAGCAGGAAGAGGGCTAAGCCTTGCCTCCTACTACCTCTAGCATACAGCTCAAGGAGCGCCATTGTATCACTTGTGCCTTAGTGATCATGCGGAGACCCCGCAGAGCAGGACTAGGGGTGTTATCTCCTAGGAGAGCCCCAAACCTGGGTAAAGTACGCTAGCTTTTGTGTCTACGCCTTATCCCGCTTCCAGGCACCGACGACGTTCTACTCGCTCCCACCATGATAAGCCATCCATTGGCATATGTCGCACCCAACCACCGATAGTTGTTCTTCCTTGTATTGTTCATCATCAGCCCAAGATGCAATCCACCACACCACAAACTAGAGTAGGATATTACACCACAATGGTGGCCCGAACTAGTATAAACCCTGTGTCTCTTGTGTTGTTCCTTTCATAGCTTAGATCCTAGAGAGGCGGCGAGGTGCAGGTAGGTAGAGGGTGAGATCTCCGCGTGCACCCCAGTGTTTGAACCTAGAGGGTCTGTCGGAACCCGAAATCTGACATTTGGCGTGCCGGGTAGGGGTGTGCCGGAATCCACCTTCTACCGGTTCGCGTCCCGTCGCATCGTCCTCATCATGTCCGGCGACCAGGAAGGCAACCCTGATCCCTGGGCAGCCTGGCCCACCCACGCAGAGCCGCTTGCCCTAGGCGACCCCATGCCCCAGGCAGCTCGCGGTCCGCAGGGCACTGCGGGCCGCGGGCGGCGCAGACAGGCAACGACAGCTCTCACGCCGCGGCAGGCGCAGTCGGCGGAGAGGGCCTCCAACCACGTTGCGGCCACGACGCCGTACACCCGACGGGAGTAGGTGAACTCGAGGGCCGCGCTCACAGTGGTGTTGGAGAACGTAGCAGAAATTCAAAAAAATTTCTACGAGTCACCAAGGTCTATCTATGGAGAAACTAGCAACGAGAGAGAGGGGAGTGCATCTACATACCCTTGTAGATCGCTAAGCGGAAGCGTTCAAGAGAACGGGGTTGAAGGAGTCATACTCATTGTGATCCAAATCACCGGAGATCCTAGTGCCGAACGGACGGCACCTCCGCGTTCAACACCCGTACAGCCCGGGGACGTCTCCTCCTTCTTGATCTAGCAAGGGGAGAGGAGAAGTTGAGGGAGAGCTCTGGCAGCACGACGGCGTGGTGGTGGAGCTTGCAGTTCTCCGGCAGGGCTTCGCCAAGCACTACGGAGGAGTAGGAGGTGTTGGGGAGGAGAGGGCTGCGCCAGGGGCAAGGGTGAAGCTCCCATGCACCTTCCCACTATATATAGGGGTGGAGGGGGCTGGTTTCTTGCCCTCTGAGGGAGTCCTGGACTAGGGGGTGTCCGGATAGCCGAACTATCATCATTGGCCGGACTCCAAGACTATGAAGATACAAGATTGAAGACTTCATCCCGTGTCCGGATGGGACTTTCCTTGGCGTGGAAGGCAACCTTGGCGATACGGATATGTAGATCTCCTACCATTGTAACCTACTCTGTGTAACCCTAGCCCTCTCCGGTGTCTATATAAACCGGATGGCTTTAGTCCGTAGGACGAACAACAATCATACCATAGGCTAGCTTCTAGGGTTTAGCCTCCTTGATCTCGTGGTAGATCTACTCTTGTAACACACATCATCAATATTAATCAAGCAGGACATAGGGTTTTACCTCCATCAAGAGGGCCCGAACCTGGGTAAAACATCGTGTCCCTTGTCTCCTATTACCATCCGCCTAGATGCACAGTTCGGGACCCCCTACCCGAGATCCGCCGGTTTTGACACCGACATTGGTGCTTTCATTGAGAGTTCCTCTGTGTCGTCACCGATAGGCTCGATGGCTTCTTCGATCATCAACAACAACGCAGTCCAGGGTGAGACCTTCCTCCCCGGACAGATCTTCGTATTCGGCGGCTTTACACTGCGGGCCAATTCGCTTGGCCATTTGGAGCAGATCGAAAGCTACGCCCCTGGCCGTCAGGTCAGATTTGGAAGTTTGAACTTCACGGCTGACATCCGCGGGGACTTGATCTTCGATGGATTCGACCCACAGCCAAGCGCGCTGCACTGTCACGACGGGCATGATTTAGCTCTGCAGCCGGACAGTACCCTGGAGGCCGCAGTCGATGTGGGGACCCCGACTCATAAGTCGTGATCACCGAATGCACGTGTACAGTGATCCCAGAGATCAATGCTCACTGAACACACAAAAGCTGAATAACAAGAGTCTTACATCCATACATACCATATTACACAAGTAGGACCATTGTGATCAAGTCTTGAGTATAACATCGCAGCGGAAATCTTCATCGATAACTTGGACCCATGCCATCTTCCTTAACCCTACAGGCATTCTGACTGGGAAGCGTCCTAGCTCGCATGTTCGACATCGAAGTATTCTTCATCATATCCTGTTCTTTCATGCCTAGTCAATAAAATAACCAGTGGCAAGCCAATGAGTACTTTGAATGTACTCGCAAGCAACCCATGCTATGTTTCAAGATACAACAATGCATGACATAGGTAAATTTTTGCAGAAAGCTAGTTTTGAGTGCAATGATATGTTCAACAACTTGTAAGACATGCATCAGGAGAATTCAAGTAACCATGAGGACAACTTACAGATATCAACATAAATAGAGAGGGCACCAACCCAACTCAATCATGTCAAGTCCTTTGACTTGACCCAAGTAATTTTATCAACTCACACACACGATTTGTAAACATGTGGACGTAGCCCAAGAGCGGTTACCCAACTGTCCTTGACCGTGGACACGGCTATTCGAATAGTTTTACACTCTACAGAGGTTGCACACTTTACCCACAAGATCCGGGGAACTTCCATGTCATCCACGACCCGCGATACCTCAAGTACCCGGGGTAAGCACCCGATCACTACCTTTCCCTAGACGACACTAACATGGAGTCCACTCGTTGCTCCGTATCCTCACGATGTACATCATACGAGACTCACTCGAGATCGTAACATCTGAGAGGGGACACAATGGTGTATCCGGTGCCCTGTGAAAACAGTCATGGCCGCCCTACCTGGAACGAACCCGTCCCGAGAGAGAGCACCAACTCTCCCCCGTCACTAGTAATGCGGGCTCCAAGCTAGTATCGGCCTAGGTAATCAATATTGCCCTTTCCCATATAAGGATAGAGTGGTTGCGCATGTAAGGTTGGAATAACGGTCGCAACTTAAACCAATCCATTTTTGAAAACAACACACACACTTGCCTCGGTACACCACTTCGTCATGAAGTGGCTACCCAACTCATCATCTCCCTCGGGCATAAGTGGCACCCGATGGGGTTTTCGAAAAGTCCTTTGAAAATACTTTGTCTCCATCACCATGCATATTCCCGTCCCTTTTTGCGTAGCACTACTTTAGCATCCTATCTACTCCCACCGGCATAACCCTCATAAGAAGGTAGGGTCATGTACAATGCAAGTATCAATGAGGAAGAATGAAGGCAACCCACCAAAGTGGATACCATCTCATCATGTTTCCGATGCAACAATAATAAAGTGCTATATGAGATGCATAAAAAGGGTTTCATAGACATGGTCAAAGGGTTGCTTGCCTGTTTCATCAGAGTCTTGAAATCTTCTGGTCCTTCTCCAAATACTCCGTCTACTTCATCAACTAACGCCGGAAACAAACACAATAAGCAACACAACAAGGCAAAATAAAAGTGCTCTAAAAATATGGATTTGACTTTTATGGAACATCTTTAGTTATATGAAGAATAACCAGAGTGGTTTCATTGGAATTGGATCAGCGGATAACTCTGAACATTTTGATATGATGGAACCAAGGGGTTTATGGATTTGCAAGAAGTGTCCAGAAATATATATTTGGAAAATGGGCAAAGGCACGCATTTAACAAATCATGACTTTAGAATCTAGGAATTGGTTTCACTGGATTTGGAGTTGAGATGATTTTCCTATGAATTTGCAAAGTTGGTTATATATAAAGAAATAGACCAATATTTGAGGTGATACAGAAAGTATTAGTAAAAATGTTCAAAAACTAAGTTTTGAACTTATAGACATCTAGGGTTTTGAATCATGGAATTTGGATCAAAAATGGGCTCTTTGTGATTTTCTAAAGTTTATCACAAAATTAGGAAAAATAGGATGTGATAAATATTTGTGAAGTAAATGCTTCTGTAAAAATGTGATAATAGCACCATGTGGTAGGGAATGATTTTAGAAACTACTAGAAATTTGAATCATCAAATTTGGAGTTAATTTGAATATTCTATGGATTTTACCAGTCCACACAAAAAGAAAAAGAGAAGGGATTTACCTAAATGGGCTGGATCTAGGGAGGCAACATCGTGCACTGGGCGAGACTTAGCAGGGCAACGCACGGGGCCTGGCCCAGCCTCTCGCGCGCGCCCGCTGGAGGCCACGTCGAAGGCGGCTTCACGGGGGTACGCCTTCGTGCAGGGGAGGCGGATCCGGCCGAAGCCGTTTCCACTTAAATTGACGGGCCCGCCTACTGGGTCGATGATGTGCGGGCCCCAGCGGCAGGTCGTCTTCCACCTCCCGCGCGCGCTCTGGCCGCACGGAGGAGTGGCTCCCGCCGGCGATTGCCGGGGCTACAGGGCGTCTCCGAGGACGCTCCGCCCACCGGCGTGCTTAGGAGGCCACGCCGCTCCCATCCATGTGCTGCACGCATGCCGTCGAGGGCTGCAGCAGCGATGGCTTGGGTGGCCACCGAGGAGGCTATCGGCCATCTTCGGCCACGAGCGCGTGGCGTTCCCGAGGATGAACGACGGTGATGGAGGGCCCCGAGGTGGTGGTATGAGGGTACTGGAGTGGCTAGGGAGAGAGGAGAGGCTCGGGATAGCCGGAATTTAGGCGGAGCCCGACGGTGGCACTCCAGCCATGGAGGGAGCAGGAGGGCACGAGGGGAGGTGTGGGTTGGTCCAAGGGATGCACGGGAGGGAGAGAGAGCCAAAGGAGTGGAGAAGAGGCTCGGGGGTGACCTTAAATATAAGGGGGCGAGGTGCACCGCGGGGCCGTGCGCCGGCGAGGCTGTTGCCATTGCTGCGAGCCACGGGGGCTCGTGTGGGCGTGTCTGGGGTGTTCCTGGATGTCGACTACGTCGAGAGAGATAGAGAGAGGGAGTGGGGAGAGGTCAGAGGCGCGCGCGTGTGAGCCGCGCCATTGGCGCGCTCGGGCGGCCGGTGTTTGCTAGCGTGGAGGCGCGGGGACGAGGAGAGGGGAAGGGGTCAGCGCCGTGGCGTGTCACAGACGTCCAGGCGCATCGTCGGGCGCGCTGGGGAGGCCCGAGGTGGCCGGAGGCGGTTGGTAGGGGGCGGCTACAGTGTGGGAGCGCACTGTAGCGTGCTCTAGAGCGCCCAAATGGCCGGCATGGCCATTCTTTATGCAATGTGGGCGCGTCCAAAGGTGTCTGGTAGCTCAAGGGGGGACTAAATAATGGGGAAGGGGCATTGGATGCCCTGGGTGGCCACTGGAGTGAAGAGGGAGGTGAGAAAGGAGAGAGAAGTTGCTGTCCAGGGAGGTAAATGGGGGTGTTTCACCCCTTAATCATTGAGCAATGGCTAGGGGAGAGTTACTCGAGGTGCAAGGGGACTCTGAGGGGCTGTGGTAAAAAGTTGAGGCCATGGAGATTAGTGGAAGAGGTCAAAATGGTATTTTGGCAAAGTGGCAGAAGTTGTTTGATATTGGTTTGGGAAAGTAGATGATATCCATTTGTCATGAGGCTTGATAGGGTCAAATGGTATGAGAAAATAAGAGGTTCCACCAAGATTGAGTTCATTTGGGAAAAGTTGCCAATGCAACTTTTGTAAACCCTAGAAATCAGCAGAAATGGACTTCCCAAGATTTAGTCATGACAATCTGTTCTCCTTGATGCACCACTTGGTTTAGGGTGTTCATTTGAGGTTATGAACATGTCCACAAAAGTTGAGATCAAAAGGAGAAAGTTGCCAATGTAGAGTTGTTCAAATATGGTTCTGGACAGGAAGGGTTTTGGGGCAGTTTGATCAAGTTAACTTGTTCTCCAACTTGTGCCATTTGGTCTATATGAGTTATTAGACCATTTGAGCATGTTCACAAGGTTTGAGAGCATTTGGAGATGTTTGGCAATGTATAGTTGCTCAAACTCCAAAATGGACAGAAATCGTTTTGAGGGGATTTCATGGGGTTATGCTATTCTCCATGACATGGTACTTGGCAAGATCATCAAAAATGTCATATTTGACATGCTAAAATTTTCTTGGAATTTGTGGAGAATATTTCCTTTGTAAATATTTCAAAAGCTTGAAATATCCAGAAAGGGTTTTTGAGGGGTTTGACCAATAGTTTGAACATGACCATGTGTTGAAACTCTTATATATGGACAATATATGTCCTATGAGTTTCCCTAAATTTTGTCAAATAATTTTTGAAGCAATATAATAATTTTTCCCTATTAAAGACCATTTCTGGCCTTAAGAAAATATTTTAAATAAAATAGTAAAATAACTTTCAAAATTATATTTTTGTGGTTTCTGGGTATCTTATATCTAATAGGAGTCAAATATATTTTTTGAAAGATTTTTACTGCCCTTAATTAAGTACTTGTAGTGCAAACCTCAATTCAGGGTTTTTTGAAAAACTAATTTTAGAAAATACTTTTTGGCCAAATTATTTTTATAAGAAAATACTATATTTCTCTATACACATGGCATGATCATTGGGCAGAAGTTTGGGGCAAGTAAATGAAGTATCGAAGTTGGAGGACTTATTTGATTTTTAGAGCACTTACAAACAGCAGACAAAAACCAATCAAGGCAAGGTCCAAAACACTCAAAAGTTTTTGTCAAAGCACATTTTATTATGATTGTTAGCTTAAGTGTTGTGCCATGAAAATAAGGGTGTGACACTCGAGCCCGCTCCGATCTTCAATTCAGAGCCGGCTGCGCAGATCGAGGATGAATGGCTAGACACCGCCTCGGGGGCTGCAACCTCTACGGTGATAGAGCCGAACACTGACCTTGTTCCTCATGAAGCTCGTGACTCCGAGGTGCCGGACTCCTTGCCGTACTCCGAAACTCCCCCTCCCCCTCCAATTGGGCGCCGGTCATGGAGTTCACCGCTGCGGACATCTTTCAACACTCACCTTTCAGCGACATCTTGAGTTCGCTAAAGTATCTCTCGTTATCAGGAGAGCCCTGGCCGGACTGCGGTCAGGACGGTTGGGATGCGGACGAAGAGAAATTCAAAGCCCAGCCACCACCCACGTAGTAGCCACTGTCGACGATCTAACCGACATGCTAGACTACGACTCCGAAGACATCGACGGTATGGACGACGATGCCAGAGACAACCAAGAACCAGCACCTATCGGGCACTGGGAAGCCACCTCATCATATGACATATACATGGTGGATATCCCAAAGGATGGGAATGGCGAAGGAACAGCGGAGGATGACCCCTCCAAGAAACAGCCTAAGCGTCGGCGTCAGCGGCTCCGCACTAAATCCCGCCACAGCAAGAATGAAGATTCCGGCACCAGAGATAATAACACCCCAGACAGTGCCGAAGACAACCCACTCCAGCAAAATTCAGCACAAGAGGACGGAGACGCCAACCCTCATGAGAGAGCGGCAGAAGAAGAGGTAGAGGATTATATGCCTCCCTCCGGAGACGAGTCAAGCCTCAACGACGACGAATTCGTCGTGCCTGAGGATCCCGTCGAACAAGAGCGTTTTAAACGCAGGCTTATGACCACGGCAAACAGCCTCAAGAAAAAGCAGCAACAACTTAGAGCTGATCAAGATCTGCTAGCCGACAGATGGATGGAAGTCCTCGCGGCCGAAGAGCATGAGCTCGAACGCCCCTCCAACAGCTACCCTAAACGCAAGCTGCTCCCCCGATTAGAGGAGGAGGCGTATGAACCCGCATCACCAGCAGACAATATGGCTGACCGACCACCCCGTGGTCGCGACAGAGAGGCCTCTAGGCCCTTCACTAGAACCGTACCCCGGCATCGCTCGAAAAGCACAAGGCCACAGGGGAACGGTCCGGACTTGCGAGATATATTAGAGGATAAGGCAAGACAAGCAAGATCGATCTATGGATCACGTGGGCGCCCCATGATACGTGACGACAACCGTCGCGCCGGACACAGTAAGTCCGGCCGGGCCGAACAAAATAGACAAAGCTCTTTTGAGCTCCGTCGTGATACCGCCCAGTATAGAGGCGCCGCACACCCACTATGCTTCACAGATGAAGTAATGGATCATCAAATCACCGAAGGGTTTAAACCCGTGAATATTGAATCTTACGATGGCACAACAGACCCCGTGGTTTGGATCGAAGACTATCTCCTTCACATCCACATGGCCCGCGGTGATGATCTTCACGCCATCAAATATCTCCCACTCAAGCTTAAAGGACCAGCCCGACATTGGCTTAATAGCTTGCCAGCAGAGTCAATTGGGAGTTGGGAAGACCTGGAAGCCGCATTCCTCGATAACTTCCAAGGCATGTATGTGCGACCACCAAACGCTGACGACCTAAGCCATATAATTCAGCAGCCAGATGAATCGGCCAGACAATTCTGGACATGGTTCTTAACCAAGAAAAACCAAATCATCGACTGTCCGGATGCGGAGGCCCTTGCTGGCCTTCAAACATAACATCCGCGACGAGTGGCTTACCCGGCACCTGGGACAGGAAAAGCCGAAATCCATGGCCGCCATCACATCACTAATGACCCGCTTCTGCACGGGTGAGGATAGCTGGCTAGCACACAGCAACAACCTCAGCAAAAATTCTGGCAGTCCGGATATCAAGGACCGTAATGGCAGGTCGCGTCGCAACAAAAACAAACGCCGGATTAACGGCGATAATAGTGAAGATACGGCAGTCAATGCCGGATTCAGAGGCTCTAAACCTGGTCAGCGGAAAAAGCCATTCAAAAGAACTATTCCGGGTCCGTCCAATTTGGACCGAGTACTCGACCGCTCGTGCCAGATACACGGCACCCCCGAAAAGCCAGCCATCTACCCAACAGGGACTGTTGGGTATTAAAGCAGGCAGGAAAGTTAATTGCCAAAAACAATGACAAGGGGCTGCATAGCGATGACGAGGAAGAGACCCGACCGCCGAACAATAGAGGACAGAAGGGTTTCCCCCCACAGGTGCGGACGGTGAACATGATATACGCAACGCACATACCCAAAAGGGAGCGGAAGCGTGCACTCAGGGATGTATACGCGATGGAGCCAGTTGCCCCGAAGTTCAATCCATGGTCCTCTTGCCCGATCACTTTTGACCGAAGGGACCACCCCACCAGCATCCGCCATGGCGGATTCGCCGCATTGGTTTTAGACCCAATCATCGATGGATTTCACCTCACCAGAGTCCTGATGGACGGCGGCAGCAGCCTGAATCTGCTTTATCAGGATACAGTGTGCAAAATGGGCATAGGCCCCTCAAGGATTAAACCTACCAAGACGACCTTTAAAGGCGTCATACCAGGTGTAGAAGCCAATTGTACAGGCTCAGTTACACTGGAAGTGGTCTTCGGATCCCCGGATAACTTCCGAAGCGAGGAGTTAATCTTCGACATAGTTCCGTTCCGCAGCGGCTATCATGCTCTGCTCGGACGTACCGCGTTCGCAAAGTTCAACGCGGTGTCGCACTACGCATACCTCAAGCTCAAGATGCCAGGCCCTCGAGGAGTCATCACGATCAATGGAAACACTGAACGCTCTCTCCGAACGGAGGAACATACAGCGGCTCTCGCGGCAGAAGTACAGTGCAGCCTCTTAAGGCAATTCTCGAGTCCGGAAGTTAAGCTGTCGGACACGGCTAAATGCGCCCGGAGTAACCTACAACAAGACCACCTGGCACGTTCTGAGCACGTGTAGCAGTGCGGCCCCAACCCCAGCCCCTGCAAAACGTCAAGACGGGTCCTTCGCATACACCATTACGCTCTGAAGATACCATGGGCACGGGGAGAGGGGCACGACCACGATAGGCCCAGAATGCGGCTCAACCACACCAGGGGCCCTCAAGTGTGTCGTTCTTTTTTTCTTTTTCCTTTTTATGTTTACCCACAGGACTCCGTTCGTCAGAGGCCCTGTCCGGCAGCAGACCTGCCGAACTCACAATGCAATAGCCAGGGAAGGAGAAAGGCTACAACGAATATCCAGGTTGTCTCCATTACGAGCATTAAATCTGTTTTATGCACCATTCCGCAGCCTACCCTGGAGGGGGACATGTTTAATAGTCCCATCCCTTGCTTATCGCACCATTTGTATCGTTCTGCATTCACAGCAGTTTTTCTTGAATAAGTAATGCAGCACCTTTTTGCTTCCAATTGCATTTCTTTCTTATACATATGTTCATTTATGACATGTTGCATCCGTACATTTTGGTATGGCTAAATACACCAGGGGCTTATGTTTCCCGCATCATGGTGTGATAAGTCCGAACACTTTCGCAAGTGCGGCACCCCGAACTTATAGCATTATATGCATCGGCTCCGAATCATGTCTTGGGTCAATAGTTGGGTTTGCCCGGCTCCCATGTTTTGGTACCTTACGTTCCGTTGTATCGGCTAAGGTAGCACTGGGAGAACCACAGCGATTGCGCCCCAATTGAGCTGGGCGAGCACGTCAGTGGAGAAAGCTAACACTGACCGTCATGATGAGGCGAGAGTCGGTCGCTGTTCGAGAGGTTTTTTGCGAGTCCCTAAAGACTTATGCCACTTAGAGCGAGGAGCCGGATTTGTCCGGCCCATGCATGGATAGCGCCCCAAATTCGGCCTTCCGAAGACTAGGGGCTTCGCCGAAATTTAAAATTATAGAATTCTATGGCTAAGTGAGAGTGTTCAAGCATTATAAGTCCGGTTGCCTTGTTCGTTGTGTTGAGCGCCTCCCTAGATGGACCCAAAAATGGGAACAAGAGTGCCCAAGTTTATCCCGAACACCCCAGCACTCGTGGCATGGGGGCTGAAGCCGACGACTTGCCATCTCTCAGATTTGATAAACAGCCGCACATAAGGTAATATTTTAAATTAACAAGCGTTGCTTAGCGCATATGAACTAAGTTTTCAGCGCACAGGATAACAAAATGCGAGTCTACTCAAATATTACATCTTTGGAGCACTCACCCGCAATAATGCGGGCACCATTCAGGACACTCTTATAATACATCTCGGGCGTGCGATGCTCCTTGCCCTGTGGTGGCGCGTCCGTCACAAGCTTCTGAGCATCCATCTTGCCCCAGTGCACCTTTGTGCGGGCAAGGGCCCGACGGGCACCTTCAATACAGGCGGAATGCTTGATGACTTCAACCCATGGACACCCATCCACCAGCCGCCACACCAGGCCGAAGTAGCTCCCAGGCATGGCCTCCTTCGGCCACAGCCAAACTATGAGGCCCTTCATGGCCTGTTCGGCCACCTTGTGGAGCTCGACCAGCTGCTTCAGCTGGTCGCTAAGGGGCACCGGATGTCCGGCCTCAGCATACTGAGACCAGAAGACCTTCTTCGTCGAGCTCCCCTCCTTGGCCCGGTAGAACGCGGCAGCATCGGACACGCTGCGAGGAAGATCTGCGAACGCTCCTGGAGAGCTCCAAATTCGGGTAAGTAACAGGTAATTAACACTCACATGCTTACTTTGCATGAAAAATGCCTTACCCGCTGCTATTTTCTTCAACGCCTCGATTTCTTTGAGGGTCTTGTAGGCTTCGGCCTTAGCGGCTTTGGCACTCTCAAGAGCCGATACAAGCTCAGACTCTCGAGTCTTTGAGTCACGCTCCAGGCTCTCATGTTTTTCCATGACATCCTGGAGCTCTTGTTGTACCTCCGCCACCCGCGCCTCCTGCTTCTCTCGCTCGGTGCGCTCCGCGGCCGCATTACGTTCGGCCACGGCCACCGCCTCCTTCAGGGTCGCCACCTCGTTAGTGGCCCCTGCAATACCCACGTTATCCTTGTCATTCTTCTTGCAACCAAAATCCTTTTCTGTAAGGTAAAATTTTAATAAGGTGTTAGTCACCTTCCTTGTCCTCGAGCTACTTCTTGGCACGGACTAAACCCTCCGATGTCTATAAATCCACGTTAATAAGGCTAAACCCTAGAAGCTAGCCTATGATTATGATTGTTGTTCTCGTCCTACGGACTAAACCCTCCGGTTTATAGACACCGGAGGGGGCTAGGGTTAAACAGAGTCGGTTACAGAGAAAGAGATCTACATATCCGAATCGCCAAGCTTGCTTTCCATGGAAAGGAGAGTCCCATCCGGACACGGCACGAAGTCTTCAATCTTGTATCTTCATAGTCAAACAGTCTGGCCAAAGTATATAGTCCGGCTATCCGGATACCCCCTAATCTAGAACTCCCTCAGTGAGGCCTTGGTACGAGCGGCCTCATCTGGGTATCCGCTGCCTCTATACGCCCAAGCCGAGGGCTCCGGAAGGAGAGGCGGCGAGCAGCACTGCCCGCGCCACGGGCATGGTCGGCGCGCCGCGGCGACACACGCCATCGCCCCAGGAGCCCATGCTGCAAACTCCTCGCGTGAACTCGTGATGTGGGTGATGACGCCTCCACACACTTGGATTCGCATTCCGCAATTCTTCTTCGTCGATGTGCCGCCGAGGGGTCCCCTCGAGCTTTGGCTGCAGCACGCCGAGTGCGACGCCCCGGCGACTGGAGCATAGGCCGAAGTCGTCTCCCAGGCAAGATCTTCATGACCTGCGGCTGGGGAGAGGTTGCTCGAGTCTGCCAGACGGAAGGCGCCCTCGCCATCCATTTTGAGTACAACGGCGCCTCCACAATGTTCTTCAAAGTCTTCGGCGAGGAAGGCCGCCGCCTCGAGTGCTGCCCTGGGGGTGGCTATCGAGACGGTGCTGCAGCAGGAGCCAGGCCCGCCGGCGGCATCACAAGCAGCTCCTCCAGAAGCGGCGGCACTTGGGAGTCCAGCGACTCTCCCAAGCCCTATGAGACTCCGGAGACAAGCGACGATAGCTACGTGCCACCGAGCTTTCGCCGTGCCCGGAGCAAGGCTGCGACATCCGGTCGCCGCCGTCGCTGATTTGGATTTGGTTGGTGCCAACCTCTCGCGGACCACTGTTGATGATGTCGTCGGCACGTGTAGATAGGGCTCCTTGTAATCTTCTCCTTTTGTTCCCTGCGATGAGTTGAGTTGAGCCCCGTGGGGGCGTGTAAAGGGTCTGCAATGCCTTTACTAATTTCATCTTTATCATGAAAATTTATGAATGTGCGTCTTACTTCAGCTCAGTCTCTCCCTTTCCCACTCCGCGACAGCTTGGTGCTCTACGCGAACAGGTCTTGGTCCCCAGGTAGGCTGGAGCCATCGCTGGTATGCTAGGTCGCGATGTTGTGGTCAAGGCCAGGAGGTGAGCAGCCCGAGGTCTAGTAAGAGCTCCTAAGACGTGATGTCCAAGAGGTCCCCTTTAGCGTGCAAGCAGCCACCGAGAGGTAGGAAAGGGAGGCGGCATTGCCGTAACAAGGCTCCAACAAGTGAGAATCTTATGCCGCAACGTTTGGTCAACCTGGGCGTGAAACTTATCTTGGCAGTCCAGAGTCGATTCCTTGTGTCACGCCAGACTCATGCGTCGACGGTCGTAGTGTAGCTAGGTTAGGCCCGTGCGGGCCTCCCCCCTTTTCCCATGCTCTTCTATGTTCTCTATGTCCTCAGGTCCCGACCCTCAAGCGTGCTCAGCCGCCGCTGGTATGCCAGGTCGCGATGCCATGGTCAAGGCTAGGGGGTGAGGGCTGGAGAGCCAGTAATAGCTCCTGAGTTGCGATGCTCAGGAGCCCCCCTTTTAACGCGCAAGTGAATCATGTGGGAAAAGGGAGAGCGCCCGTGGTACCACCTATTGTCGCCCTCGGGAGGTTACTGCAGGTTAGCACGAGGAGGGGTGCAAATGGCGGCCACGCCTGCCAGTTCGCCACTTCGTTCCGCAAGAGGAGGAGGGCACTGAGGGCTTGGTAAGGTGACGTGCACGGGCGTGCCGCGAGCCAGAGCTCGACCACTCGGATTTGTCAGCATTGGAAGGACGGGCCCGAGCACAAGCGTCGTGCCAGTATGAGCAGTCCTCGTTGCAGGATGAGGAAGGGGCCGATCGGCGACAAGGGCGGCTCTGGTAAGTGACAGCCAAGTAGGTGATAACCATAATAACTCATGAGATGGTACGAGCTAACTTAGGTAGATGCAAGAACGATATAGGCCACTGGGGCAGACCCGAGCGGCTTGGGGATTGTAGGTGTTCTTGGAACGGAGGTCCCCAGACTTGCCAGCCTACAGTGTGCAGCGTGGCTCAACCAGTGGCCCAGTACGGCCCGTCTTCATGAACAAACACTCAAGACCCTCGCGAGGGGCCAAGCCTCGCGGGGCGGATGATGCAACGCCTCCTCAGGGGTGGCCTCACCAGGCAGGCTCGCGAGGAGGCGGAGAGATCAAGGCGAGGGGTACCTCGCGAGGTGCCCATGACGCAAGCTATGACGATCGAGACCAGGCGGGCGCCAGGCGCGCGCCAGCCTGTGCAGTGTCCTCGTTTCCTCTTTGGTGCAAAGGAGTCAATCGCATGCGCGGATTTCCGAGGCATCAGGCAAAGGTTTCCATATCGGTGCAACAAGACCAAGACCAGCAGAGCGGTAGGACGGAGGTCACCATGGAGCCCAAGACGGTGTCATCACTAGCACCTTTGGCAGTCGAAGACCACCTTTAGTCAGGATAGCTTGTACTAGTTGTCCCCTTTCAAAATGGCCGTTGTTGGCTCCCTTCCTGCTCAATATTTGGGAAGAGGACCAGGGCCTCTATAAATAGGGCTAGCCACCATAGTAGAAGAGAGAATCTCATCTACAGCCAAGAGAGACGGATCGATTCCTCCTCAAGCACACCACCACAAGAACACCTCTCCTTGCGAGGCTGTTCTTCCTCTGTACTGTTCATCATTAGCCCAAGAGGCAATCCACCACACCACACACTGGATTAGAGTATTACACCACAACGGTGGCCCGAACTAGTGTAAACCTCATGTCTCTTGTGTTGCGGTAGGGAGAAGATCTTCGTGCGCACCCCAGAGTTCGAACCTTAAGGGTTTGCCGGAACCCGATATCCGACATTTGGCGCGCCAGGTAGGGGTGCACCGGAATCTTATTTCCACTGATCTGCGTTCCACCGCTTCGTCGCATCCATGTTCGGCGACCCGACGACCAACGCCAACCGCTGGGCGGCATGGCCAGCCCATGCCGCGCTGCCTGCCCAAGGTGACCTCAACCCCGCGCCTCAGGCAACACGTGCTCCACAGAACGCCGCGGGGCGCGGGCGACGCGGTTAAGTGTTGCCTGCCCTCACTCCATGGCAGGTGCGATCAGCCACGAGGGCCTCAAACCACGCCGCGGCCACGGCGTCGCACACCCGATGGGAACAAGCGAACACGAGGGCCGCACTCACGGTGGCTCGGGAGCTGCTGCGGTGCAGGTTGCAGGAGAGCTGCCGAGACGTGTTGCTGGAGCGCGTTGCCGAGCTCCTAGATGCTGCAGCTTCGAGGGCGCCTCCCTTCTACGTCCAGCTTCCACCCAAGCCCCGCTCGGATCATGCGGTGGGCCCATCAATGTCCGTGCGCCCTCAGGAGCGTTGTCGGTGTTCTGGGAACGGGGGTCCCAAGACTTGCCTGCCTGCGGCCTGCAGCGTGGCTCAAGGGGCGGCCCAGCATGGCCCATCTTCATCAGCACGAGCTCACGACCCTCGCGAGGGGACAAGCCTCGCGGGGTGGACGAGAGGGAGCTTCCTCAGGCATGGCCTCGTGAGGCTGGCTCGCGAGGAGGCGGAGAGATGAAGGCGGGGTACCTCACGGGGTGCCCATGATGCAAGCCATGACGACCAAGGGCGCCAGGTGGGCGCCAGCCCGCGCAGTGTCCTTCTTTCCTCTTTGGTGCAAAGGGAGCAAGTGCAGGCGGGAGCATCAAGCAAAGGCATCCGTTTCGGTGCAACAAGACCAAGACCGTCACAACTGTAGGAAGGAAGTCATTGTGGAGCCCAAGCCAGCGTCACCACCAGAGCCTTTGATAGGCGAGGACCAACTTTAGCCAGGATAAGTGTACTGGATGTTCCCCTTCAAAATGGCCAATTGTTGGCGCCCTTCCCGCTCAATATTTGGGAAGAGGCCCAGGGCCTTTGCCTATAAATAGGACTAGCCACCCGCAAGGTAGAGGCATCCGGAAATCGGCGGAAAGAGCGACCGAACTCCCCCAAGCAGTTCATCGCACCATCCAAGAATGGACCCTAGCTAGGCTGTTGTCAGAGTAATGGGCCACGGGTAGGCTCACCCGAGTCCCTAGATTTACCAAGACTTTGGGCCAGCTCCGCCTAGCTGAGCCCCAAGCCGAAACTCTGCCCTCTAGGGCCGGCTGGCTCAGCGGCCGGCTGCCAGAGGGCGGGTGACCCAAGACTACGGCGCTCCGAGTGGCCGGCTCCTGACGGCCACCTTCCAGAAAGGGCGGCAACGGAAAGGCGACCGCCTCATGACTACAGGGCGGCCAAGCTCCCATCGAGAGTACAAGTCAAAGCATGGCCACAGTAAGGAACGACGCCTCGCCCATTCAGGACAGGCGTGGCTACGGTGCTCCGTGCAGACGGAGATCCCCGCACGACGGAGCACTGTGCCATATCTACCCTGACGTGGCTCCGGGCAGGCGGAGTCCTGTTCCCCACAATGGTCTGTTGGTACGGCCCGCCGGAGGTGGGCCCTATCTGGCAGCGACCCCAAGGAAGACGGCGGAAGCTCGACCAAGCGGATTCAAGAGGAGCCGGCCTCCAGCAGGCGGTTGTCCCTTATTCCGAGTCATGCATACCATTAAGCTGATCAGACCAGGTGTGGCTACAGTGACCTCCCGCCAGGCGATGGGACTATAGCCACGCAAAGGTGACCAAACTCTCGTCACCAACGACACAACTACAGTAAGCAGCCACCAACCAGTCAGCGGGGCCCGCCAGGCGGCGGGCCCCAGCGTTCGGCGGAGAAGCCGGAGGCTGGAGATGCTGACAGCCGGGCCTAGCAGTCAGCTAGATTACCATTGTACCCCTGGGGGGTAGGCCTATATAAACCCCCCAGGCCACCCATGCAAAGGGTTCGACCCCATTAGAACTAGCCGCCGATCAGAGCAGGAAGAGGGCTAAGCCTTGCCTCCCACTGCCTCTAGCATACAGCTCAAGGAGCGCCATTGTATCACTTGTGCCTTAGTGATCATGCGGAGACCCCGCAGAGCAGGACTAGGGGTGTTATCTCCTAGGAGAGCCCCGAACCTGGGTAAAGTACGCCGGCGTTCATGTCTACGCCTTATCCCGCTTCCAGGCACCGGCGACGTTCTACTCGCTCCCACCATGATAAGCCATCCATTGGCATATGTCGCACCCAACCCCCGACATTTGGCGGCCACCGTGGGGCGAGGTGCACCGTCTCTCGGAGATATGCTCTGGACGGGAACCCTGTTCCTTACTGGCGAGCGAAGCCAGCCCAGCACACCCGACGGTGTCAGCCCCGACGCGCTGCACGGCACGGAGATCGCCTGCACGGCGAGCTGCCTCGCTAACCTCGTCGGCGAGATCGACCTCTCCGACGAGCCGGCCTCTGACGCGGCACAAGCTGCCCTAAGAGCTGCCTCGTCAGCCTCCTCGACCAGCTCCATGTCGCCAGTGAGCCTGCTGTGGACCTAGAGTCCGTTGGCTCTATCGATCCAGTGATCGTGGACTCCGACACGGCATCGCTCGACGCGTTCCCCACCAACGTGGTGGTCTACGATGAGCCACCTCCTCGCGAGTACAGCGGCGGGAGCACCGTCATGGAGGTACTCGTCATCAACAGCGAAGAGCACTCGGACGGGCGTGCTCAAGATCCCCTCGATGCCGCTCTGCGCGACCTCATGGCGCCCATTCCCAAGGGCGCGGACGCAGAGGCGCTGGAGGCACGCCGCCTCCAGCTTCTCGAAAATGTTGGCCGCCTGGCCAGCATGCGCCGGCTTTCGGACGCCTATCGGCGCGAGATGGACCGGGCCGTAGGCGGCACGCCGACTCCTGAGGGGCCTAGCCGCCTCGGCACAGTTCGGCAGCGTGGTGCGACCGTCGCCAGCATGTTCGGGGCAGAGCGCCCCGTCTACGCCACGCATGTGGAAAACATCCAGGCCGCCCTGGAGCTAATGGATGAGCTGGACAAATGCGACGGCAACGAGCGCCGCCTCATGACGGGGCGAGTCGAGCAGCTCCTAGACGTGGCAGCCGTGCAGCACGAGGCCGCCTGCCGCCCCGAAGTCCCACCCGGACGAAACTACGAGCCGCCCCCACGCCAAGATCATGGGGCGACCTCCCGGACGCCGACTGGTGGCGCCCACGGAGGAAAGGGCAACGAGTCGGCTGCTAGCCGCAGTCGGACACACCTCTTCATCGAGCGGGACAAGGACGGCCGCCCTCGCGTAGTAGAGCGGCGAGGCGACCTGCCGCCTCCCCCACCTTGTGGAGCAAGATACCCCACCCCGCCTCCTATCACGCATCTGACACTCGGCGACCGCCTTGGCCGTCGGGAGGGAGTCGGAGAGAATGATGCTCGCCATCGGATCGATCGTCTCAACCGGTCCCTGCCGCTCAAAGAAGAAGATGCGCTGGGCCCGCCCTGTTTCGGCCCCCGAATCTGAGATGAGCCCTTCCCTAAAGGGTTCACCCTCCCGCGAGACACACCCAAGTACACCGGCTCCGTGAAGCCGGAGGACTAGCTGGTCGACTACTCCATGTCCGTCAGTATAGCGAATGGCAACAAGCGTGTTGCCGTGAAGTACATCCTGCTCATGCTTCAGGGCACTGCGTGGACGTGGCTCAACAGCCTGAAGCCCCGCAGCATCAACAGCTAGTTTGACTTCACTGAGGTCTTCATCCGCAACTTCACCAGCACTTACAAGCGGGCCCTCAAGCCCTGACAGCTTTGCTTATGCGTCCGAGGGCCCACGGCGTCAACTCGCGACTACCTCACGCGCTGGACTAAGCTGCGCAATTCCTGCAAAGGCATGCACGAGGTGCAAGCAATCGAGTACTTTACTGCCGGGTGCCGAGAGGGCACCCTCCTCAAGGATCGACTCCTCTACGACGAGCCCGAGACCCTTGATGAGCTGCTGGTCATTGCTGACAAGCACGCCACAGCCGACTCCTCCATGTAGGCGGAAATCCTGGTTGACGCATCCGGAAAGGTGGCACCCCAGGCACCTCGGACTCTGGCTGGTGACACCAGTCGGCGACAATAGCCGGGAGATAACAAGCGAAAGGCCGCTCAGCCGGCTTCCACCAGCCGGCAGGTGGCAACGGTCGAGGATCAGCAGCCAGAAGGGCAGCCAGCCCCCAAGCAGCAGAAGGGCGGCAAGTCCAATTGGTTGTGTCACTGGCTCACCAGAATTGGAAGTGTCACTGGCTCACCAGAATTGCCAAGGGAGACGGACTCCTACCTCCTCCACCTGTCGGACCGCCGCCTCCTCAGCCCCAGCAGCCTGCGGCCCGGCCAGTCGGCGCCATCCAAGATGAGTACCCAGAGGAGCACGGGGCTTATGTTGTGTTCACCAGCATGGCTGACGACAGATGCAGCAGACGGCAACAATAACAAGAAGTGCAAGCAGTGGCCTCCAGTCCCCCAGAGTTCATGCATTGGTCCGAAAAGCCTATTAGTTGGATCAGGGCCGACCACCCGGAAGTGATGCCTTCCCCTTGTTCGTACGCCCTGGTCCTAGAAGCGACCCTTGCAACGGAGAGGCGAGTAGCCCGTTTCTCCAGAGTCTTGATAGATGGCGGCAGCAACATCAACATCTTGTATCGTGATACAATGGAGAAGTTGGAAATCAAGCAGAAGCAGCTCGTCCCCAGTCGGACTGTATTCCATGGCATACTCCCTGGCCTTTCCTGCTCACCAATCGGCAAGGCCCAGATTGATGTCCTCTTCGGGGACAAGAATCACTTTCGCCGAGAGCCAGTTTGGTTTAAAGTGGTGGACCTCCAGAGCCCCTATCATGCATTGCAAGGCCGGCCTGCTCTAGCCAAATTCATGGCGGTCCCCCACTACGCCTACCTCAAGATGAAGATGCCGAGTACCAAGTGAATCCTGACGGTAGTTGGAGACTACAAGAAGTCGATCGCTTGCACCATAGATAGAAGCCGGCTGGCCGAGTCCCTCGTCATTGTAGCCGAAAAGCAGCTCCTTGACCGAGTGCTGGCGTTGGCAGGCAAGAAGCCGGAAATGCCACCCACATCCCAGGAGTCAGAAGCTGAGGGCTCGTTCAAGCCGGCCAAAGAAACAAAGAAAATACCCTTGGACCCAGAGCACCCGGAGAGGCACGCTGTCATAGGCACGGGCCTTGACAGCAAATAGGAAGGCGAGCTCGTCGATTTCCTCCGTGAGAATCGGGATATCTTCGCATGGTCCCCTAAGGACATGCCGGGTGTTCCGACGGATTTCGCCGAGCACAAACTACATGTCCGACCTGACACCAAGCTGGTCAGGCAACCCTTGCGTCGTTTGTCAGAAGAGAAGAGAAGAGTTGTTGGAGAAGAGATAGCCCGACTCCTGGCAGCCGGATTCATCATGGAAGTATTCTTTCCAGAGTGGCTGGCCAACCCAGTTTTAGTATTAAAGAAGAACAAGCAGTGGCGCATGTGCATTGACTACACTAGCCTCAACAAAGCTTGCCCCAAGGATCCCTTTGCTCTGCCAAGGATTGATCAAGTGATAGACTCCACAGCCGGATGCGAGCTGTTGAGTTTCTTGGATGCATACTCAGGTTATCACCAGATAAAGCTGAACCCGGCCGACAGGCTGAAGACCGCCTTCATCACATTGTTTGGAGCCTTCTGCTACCCGAACATGACGTTCGGCTTGAGAAATGCCGGCGCCACGTTTCAGCGTTGCATGCAAAAGTGCCTCCTCAAGCAACTCGACAGAAATGCCCATGTATATGTGGATGATGTGGTGGTAAAGACGGAGAAGCACGACACTCTGTTAGAGGACCTCAAGGAGACCTTTGAAAACCTGCGCCGATTCCAGATTAAGCTCAACCCGTAGAAATGTGTCTTTGGAGTACCAGCCGGCTAGCTTCTTGGTTTCCTGGTCTCAGAGCGCGGCATGGAGTGCAATCCTGTGAAGATCAAAGCAATTGAGATGATGAAGGTGCGCACCCGACTGCTGGACATGCAGAAATTCACCGGCTGCCTGGCGTCAGTCAGCCGTTTCATTAGTCGGCTGGGCGAGAAGGACCGAAAACCACTTTTTCGAGTGGAACGACAAGGCGGACGAAACATTTCTCCAACTCAAGAAGATGTTGGCAACCCCGCCTGTCCTGGCAGCACCAACTGAGAAGGAGCCCATGCTCCTCTACATTGCAGCCACTAGTCGGGTTGACAGCATAGTCATGGTAGTAGAGCGCAAGGAGAAGGACAAAGCATTGCCGGTCCAGAGACCGGTGTATTACTTGAGAGAAGTATTGTCCGCCTCCAAGCAAAACTACCCCAACTACCAGAAGATATGTTGCAGCATGCATTTTGTCGCCAAGAAACGGAAGCCTTACTTCCAAGAGCACCCCATAACTGTCGTCTGCACAGCCTCGCTTGCTGAGATCATTGGAAGCCGGGATGCTTCAGGCCGAGTGGCCAAATGGGCTATTGATCTGGCCCCTTACACCATCTATTACCAGCCTCGCACCGCCGTCAAATCACAAATGTTGGCCGACTTCCTTGTCAACTGGGCCGAAACCCAATATTTGCCGCCTGCGCCAGACTCCACCCATTGGCGGATGCATTTCGATGGTTCAAAAATGCACACTGGTCTGGGAGCCGGCGTCGTCCTCACCTCTCCCAAAGGCGACAAGCTTAAATACGTACTGCAAGTCCACTTTGCCGCCTCCAACAACGTAGCAGAATATGAGGCCCTCATGCACGGGCTCCGGCTTGCCAAGGAACTCGGCATTCGCCGGATCCTGTGTTATGGTGACTCCGACTTGGTGGTCCAGCAGTCTTCAGGCGACTGGGACGCCAAGGATGCAAACATGGTGAGCTACCGCTTCCTGGTGCAGCAACTCAGTGAATACTTTGATGGATGCGAGTTCCTTCAGGTGCCAAGGAATGACAACGAGCAAGCAGATGCCTTGGCACGGATTGGTTCCACCCGACAAGCAATACCGGCCGGCATCTCCCTACGCCGTCTTCTGAAGCCGTCTGTCAAGCCGTCTCCTGATTCAGATTCCATCTTTGTGCCCCCTCGTCCAGAAGCAGTCGGATCCGACTTGGTGGCTCCGGAGGCCGGCACGAGGGTTTTGACAGGCGGCCCAGGGGCTGTCATAGCCGTGAACAAACTAGGGACTTCAGGACCCGGCCCAGGGACTTTGGAGCCCGACCCGGGGATTTCACCAGTCGGCCCGGGGACTTCGGAGCCCGGCCCGGGGATTTCACCAGTCGGCCCGGGGACTTCTTCAGCACAGCCGATCCTCGTACAAGTCGTAGAGGTTGCAGTCGAAGAAATTACGGCGCCCTCATGGGCTCAGCCGATCCTCAAGTTCCTGGTGAATAAGGAGCTGCCAACCGATGAAATCTTAGCCTGACAAGTACAGAGGTGAGCTGCGGCTTACACCATAGTCAACAAAGAGCTGGTGCGAAGAAGCGTGACAGGAGTTTACCAACGGTGTGTGGAGTCGGATCAAGGCCAAGCAATACTTAGAGATATCCATCAGGACGAGTGTGGGCACCATGCGGCTTCGAGAGCCCTGGTAGACAAAGCTTTCTGCCATGGTTTCTTCTGGCCCACTGCTCTAGAAGAGGCCAAGGAGCTAGTTCAGAAGTGTCAAGGGTGCCAGAGATTCCGCTCCAAGCCACACCTGCCGGCTTTTGCGCTCAAGACCATTCCCATAGCCTGGCCCTTTGCCGTGTGGGAATTGGATATGGTGGGACCATTCAAGACGGCCCGCAGTGGCATGACTCACTTGCTGGTTGTGGTGGACAAGTTTACCAAGTGGATAGAGGGAAAACCAATCAAGAAGCTGAATGGGCCGACTGCCGTGACCTTCATCGCCAACATCACTACGCGGTATGGCATCCCGCACAGCATCATCACCGACAACGGCACCAACTTCGACAAGGGAGCCTTGGCCCGTTTTTGTGCAACACATGGCATCCGCCAGGACTTAGCGTCTTTTGCCCACCCCCAGTCAAATGGCCAGGTGGAACGTGCAAACGGCCTCATTTTGTCTGGCCTCAAGCCCCGACTGGTCGAGCCTCTGGAACGTTCGGCCGAGTGCTGGCTCGACGAGCTGCCGGCCATCCTCTGGAGCTTGCGCACAACTCCAAACAAATCAACAGGCTTCACGCCTTTCTTCCTCGTCTACGGTGTCGAAGCCGTCATCCCGACAGATATCAAATTCGACTCCCCAAGGGTCACCATGTACACCGAGGCGGACGCCGAGGAGGCATGAGAAGATGGCGTTGACTTGCTGGAGGAGGGTCGGCTGTTGGCACTCAGCAGGTCGGCCATCTACCAGCAGAGCCTGCGCCGATACTACAACCGCAAGGTGAAGCCAAGGTCCTTCCTGGAGGGAGACCTTGTGCTCCGGCTGATCCAGCGAACAGACGGATAACACAAGCTCTCGGCACCTTGGGAAGGCCATTTTATCATCAGTAAGGTGTTGGGCAACGATGCCTACTATCTGATCGATGCCCAGAAGCCCAGAGCATGCAAGAGAGATGATTCAGGCAAAGAAACAGAGAGGCTATGGAACGCAAACCTCCTCCGAAGGTTTTACAGTTAAAAGCAGTATGTATCACACTACCTTTTGTACTATGTATAAAGACTCCGGGTCCCCCGAGAAGAGCTCGGGGACTGCCCTCTTTTATCTATATGATAATTATCATGCCTATGAGAATGTATAGTCTTTTTCTTCCGCCTGGCACCGGGTTCGACCAGTCGGCTCGGAGCCTCCCCGCCTTCTACAATATGCCACCTCCTGCAGCCGGACAAGTAGTGTGCCGGCACCAAAAGCTTCCTTTGTCAGAATCCACAGCTTGCAGAGCGACTACATGGCGGGAAAAGGTTGCAATAAGGTGCCCCACACGAAAAAACGACTAAGGAAGATAGCACATATAGTAGCAGGCGGCATCGCACCTAGCCGTCTGGCTGCTTGGCAGCAGACGGACGGCCTCCACCTTACCACCCAAAGCTCCGAATGGTTAAAACCTAGCCCCCCTCACAAACGGCTGGAGTGCTCAAACCAGCCACGGTCCGCAGAGCGGCCGCCTGGCCGGTGAAAGCAAAGCCAAAGGGTCGGCGGCAAAGGAAAAAAGAGTGGAGGTCAGCACAACAAGCATAAGCAATGATAAAATATTTTACATGGATAAAGGCCTCTGGCCAGCATTCAAACAGAATTTGATATACACCCCGAGGGTGGAATTGTGCGAATTTAACCAAAGTGTTCAGAGTAGCAAGCAAAAAACAGATAAAATTCTAAGGCGCAGCAGAGGACTCCGGCTGGGCGGTGCTGGTTGGCGTGGCAGAAAGCTCTGGCTGGCCGGTGCCGGATGGCATGGCCAAGGGCTCTGACTGAACATTGGAGTCGGCTGCGCCACCTGGCGCGGCAGGCGGCTCCGTTTGAGCAGAGGGATCACCGGCGGCAGGCGGAGTGTTGGAGTGGTGGAGGACGGAGTCGGTAGCATCCGTAGGAGGAACGGGCGGCGGGTCCGCCCCCACTTGAACACCTCCAGTAGCGGGCGGCACCTCGGTGCAAGACTCGTTGGTTGAGGCCCGGTCAGGTTGGGGCTGACCGTCCGCCCCGACCTCCGGCATGTCGACATCGCTCTCCTCCTCCTCCTCCTCCTCCTCCTCCTCCTCTTCCTCCTCCCTGTCCTCCTCCTCGTTGCTGGAGTCGATGACTTCAGCGGAGTCTTTGCTGTCTTCTGGGTTTAGCCCAAGCCATTCGTGCGGAGCTTCACCGCCTTCCTCGACCACCTCGGGGACGAAGGCACTGGTGTCGGTGAAGTCGGCGATCGCCGCTGCCCTGCTGACAAGCTCAGCTTCCACCGCCGCCAGCTCCTCCTGCGCCTCCAGTCAGAACGTGGCTAACTGGGCTAGATCTAGCCCAGGGTACCACACCTTAATGAATTCCAAGGCCTGACGCGCTCCTGCCCGGGCTGCTGAGCCCTTCCAGGCCTCCAGGCGGCCGGCCGCCACCTGCAGCCAGTCGGCAGTCCGACTTGGGGTGCGTGGGGTCGGCAAGCCTGGCCAGAGGGCGGAGACCGCCTGGCTACGATGCGCTGCAGGCGTTGCAGCAAGCGGTGAGCAAGCCGAAGTCGGGCCTGAATGCTGAGGACCTGTTCACCAAGGGTCCGAGGGGCATCAGCGGCGATCTGCGCACCCTCTGCCCTTTGCTCCTCGCGATGGGCCACGATCATCTGGGTAGCGGCTACAGAATGGCCCGGGAAGAAGTCTGTCCGGGCAGAAGAAGAAAAAGGCCAAGGCTATAAGCAAGGGCTGATAACTTAAAGCAAGAAACTAAGAGAATAGGGCTTACCATCGACCAAGTCTTCAATGCTGCTGAAGCAGGCCGTCACCTGGGCCTCCTTGTCAGCCCAGGCAGAGCGCTCGAGCTCAAACTCGGCAAGGAGGCTGGTCTCCGCCGTCTCCACCTTCAGTTGGGCCGCCTTGAGGTTTTCTGCCTGTTCGGCATGTTGGGCGGCCAGGCGGTCCCGCTCCTCCGCCAGCTTGCTGCTCTCCACCTCCTTGCCATGCAAGGTGGTCTTAGCTTTGCCCAGCTGCTGCTGCAGGTCGGCATTGGCCTCTGAAGAAAGAAAGAAAAGAAGAAGGCATCAGTCAAGCGGACAAGATAAAGGAAAGAAATAACCGAGGAGATTCGGCCCGACTGATCAGTAGTCGGCCCGAACCTCGGGGACTACAGCCCGTGGGCGCGCCAGCGCACCCCCACGGAAAAGAAGTAGCCAACAAGGAAAAAAGAAGAACTGAGGAGATTCGGCCCGACTGCTCAGCAGTCGGCCCGAACCTCGGGGACTACAGCCCGCGGGTGCGCCAGCGCGCCCCCGTGAAGAAAGAACAAAGAGACTTACGCCGGCTTTCAGCGAGATGGGCCGTCTGCGCCTCCAGCTCCCGAACCTTGGAGTTGTAGGCGGTCGCACGGAGGTTAAGATAATCCTGTAGAAGAAACAACAAAACGAAAATCAGCAATCGGCAACTACAAGTTAAAGTTCCGACCCGCCTTCTCAGCAGCCGGCCCGGAACTTAGGGACTACACCCAGTGGGTGCGCTTGCGCGCCCCCATGAAAGAAGCAAAGAAGAACATTTGGAGAGAAAACCAAAAGACGGCTTACCCGGATGGCGGTGCGCGACTCCAAGTAGGCCTCGTTGCAGCGCTTGAGTGCCACTGCCTCTGCCCGGAGCTTGGCCTAGACGTCAAGGGACGCCTTGTTCAGGGCACCGGTTCTGCTACCATGTACCCAGCCCACGGGCGCGGCACTGGTCACCTCGGTGTCCAGGGCTGACGAGCTCGAGGCGCCGACCTCCTGCGGCCGCGGCGCTGAGGCCGCCTTCTCCAGATAGCGGCGCGTGGGAATGCAGACCGCGGGAACCAGGACCGTTGGTGGTGTGGCCGGTGGCACCGGCGGCGCCACTGGCTATTCGTCCCACGGCTCGCTGGCTGGCGAAGGCGGCGGCGGGGGCGGCGGCACGAAGACGTCCGGCATGGCTACGTCACCGCCCCCCTGCTCTCGGATCGGGTAGTCGCCGCCGGCTCCTCCGGCTGTCGCCTCGAAATCAGGCGGAGGCGGCGGAGTGTTCAGGGGGGCCACAAGTAGTGGCTCTTGGCGGCGAGCGGCCTCCACGAGCCGTTCCTTCTCTGCGGCCTGAGCTTCCGCCTGCGCCAGCGCCCTCGTGGCAGACGCGGCAGACAGGTCCTCCTACACCTTGGCCAGGCGGTCGGCCTCTACCTCATCGCGCGCCTCCCGGGCATTCCGCTCTGTTGCCTCCCGGAGGTCGGCGGCCAGGTCGATGCGCCGGCTGGTCGAGGAGGTCGCTGCCGACCTGAGGACCGAGCCGGCACCCGACTTCTCAAGGGTCAGCTGGGCCCTGAAATAAGAGGACAAGGCAGAGGATTTTCACGACAGATTGATGAAAAAACAAGGAGTGAGTAAATGATGCTTACGCCGACACAATAACTGGCACCTTCGGCTGCCTTTGATATCGGGTCGCCCTGGCCGGGGTCTCTTTCCGCCTGGTCGCCGCGGCCGGATTCTTGGGCTTCTTTGGGGTGCTGCCGAACACGGCCGGCGCCGGTGGTGGCGGAGCTCCGGGCAGGGCGCGGCTTGCCTTCGTCTTTGTCGTCGTCGGGCCAGGCCTCCACGCCACCGCCTCCCTCGGAGCCACCTGCTCCACCACCGCCATACGCTCTGCCACCGCCGCCTTTCACATCGTCGACCAGGCCAGCCGCCCCCAACTCAGGGTCGTCCAAGTCATTCTCCGCCTTGTCCGCCTGGAGGTTATCACCCGGCCCTAGGAGGGCGGCCGTTGCCTCGGACATATAAATCTGCAACCAAGAAGGAATCAACTCTTGAAGAAGCGGCGTATTAAAGAGAAACAAAGCAGAAGAAAGCAGTTCAAAAGGATAAAAAGAAGAAACTTACAGCAGGAGGCGGGGTGTGGCGAGAGTACGACCGCTTCCCGTACCGCCACTCCTTCTCCGACATCTTGAGGTCGGAGATTTCGTTTACCATCCGTGAGACTTCAGCAGGCGGCATTCCCTTCGTGCACAGTCGGCGTGGGTCGCGGTGTCCGCCCATCCGGAAGATCGGATGAGGGCGGCTCTGGAGTGGGAGGACCCGGCGCTCCACGAAGGCAACAAGAAGGTCGGAGGCCATGAGGCCCTCCGACTCTTGGAGCACTCGGAGTCGGCCGATGGCGGCCGCTGCGTCCGCCGACACCGGCTTTGGCTTGTACTTCCAGGAGACGCGAGCTCCGGTGGGGGGGCCGGCCTCGTAGGCCGGCAGGTTGAGGAAGTCCGCAGCAGGGTCCACATTCTCGACATAGAAATAGGACTGCTGCCACATCTTCACCGACTGCACCAGCTTGATGACGGGGAAGGCGTTCCGTTTCGCCGGCCGGCGCATTGTGACGAAGCACCCGCACTCGGCCACCGTCTCCTTGGCGGAGGTGCCGAGCTTTCCATAGAAGAATGCGCCCCACAGCTCGATTGTAAAAGTCGAGGAAGGCGCGGAAGAAGTTGCTCGCAGGGAGGCCAAAGCCCTGCAGGAAATGTGAGCAGAAGATGTCCCGCTCGCCTTCCTGCGGTGCCGGCGAGATCTCCGTCTCCGGTGGCACCCGCGCCTTGACGAAGGCCGCGCTGGGCATCCGGCGCGTATCACGGAGGAAGGCGATGTGGTCCTCGATCACGGTTGATCCATCCCAGTCGCCCATGGCTCCGGCTGGCGGCGCGGACAGGAGAGACGCGTCGGCGTCGAGCAACGGCAGCGGCGCTACGGCAGCAGCAGCAGCAGCGGAGGCTGAGAGGAGAAGGAGAAGAGTGGGAGGGGACGCAGGAGCTTCGCCGCACCTCTCCCCCTCCCTACTTATAGTGTCCGGGCTATCTGGCCGAGGGGGGGGACGTGGGGTCGTGGGATAAACTGTGCCCACGTCCCCACGATCCACCGTCTCCCGCACGCATTTACCCCGTCGTGAATGGCCGTGGGAATGGCAACCGCCCGCTCCGGCGCAGTGAATCCGCCCGGTTGCCGAGGCGTGGTAAGTGGTGGGCCCGACCCGGTGTCATGTCCCGTCCACAACGTGGGGTGGCAGGCTTGCTAGGCTGACTTGCGCCACGTGGCGCGTCCGTGGCAGGCGGCTGCCTGGGAAGCTTAACAGGCACGCCACCTGTTTCCCGCCTTGAAGTTCAAAATCAACCATATAGCTCCGCATGGGCGAGGCCGGCTTGAGCAGTCGGCTAGCCGCAAGACGGATCGACATTCTCCCAGAGCTCGGTGAGGCGGGAAGCCGCTGAGACCTCGCGTCCCCTCGACCATGACGCATCACCGGCTTCGGGGACTACTGTCGGAGTAATGGGCCACGGGTAGGCTCACCCGAATCCCTAGATTTATCAAGACTTTGGGCCAGCTCCGCCTAGCTGAGACCCAAGCCGAAACTCTGCCTCTGGGGCCGACTGGCTCAGCGGCCGGCTGCCAGAGCGCGGGTGACGCAAAACTACGGCGCTCCGAGTGGCCGGCTCCTGACGGCCGCCTTCCAGAGAGGGCGGCAATGGACAGGCGGCGACCTCATGACTATAGGGCGGCCGAGCTCCCATCGAGAGTACAAGTCAAAGCATGGACCAGTAAGGAACGATGCCTCGCCCATTCAGGACAGGCATGGCGACAGTGCTCCGTACAGACGGAGATCCCCGCACGACGGAGCACTATGCCATATCTACCTTGACGTGGCTCCGGGAAGGCGGAGTCCTGTTTCCCATGATGGCCTGTCGGTACGGTCCGCCGGACGCGGGCCCTATCTGGCAGCGACCCCAAGGAAGACGGCGGAAGCTCGACCAAGCGGATTCAAGAGGAGCCGGACTCCAACAGGCGGCTATCCCTTATCCCGAGACATGCATACCATTAAGCTGATGAGACCAGGTGTGGCTACAGTGATCTCCCGCCAGGCGGCGGGACTGTAGCCACGCAAAGGTGACCAAGCTCTCGCCACCAATGACACGACTACAATAAGCAGCCACCAACCAGTCGGCGGGGCCCGCGAGGCGGCGGGCCCCAGCGGTCGGCGGAGAAGCCGGAGGCTGGAGACGCTGACAGCCGGGCCCAGCAACCGGACAGATTACCATTGTACCCCTGGGGGGTAGGCCTATATAAACCCCCCAGGCCACCCATGCAAAGGGTTCAGCCCCATTAGAACTAGCCACCGATCAGAGCAGGAAGAGGGCTAAGCCTTGCCTCCTACTACCTCTAGCATACAGCTCAAGGAGCGCCATTGTATCACTTGTGCCTTAGTGATCATGCGGAGACCCCGCAGAGCAGGACTAGGGGTGTTATCTCCTAGGAGAGCCCCGAACCTGGGTAAAGTACGCTAGCTTTTGTGTCTACGCCTTATCCCGCTTCCAGGCACCGACGACGTTCTACTCGCTCCCACCATGATAAGCCATCCATTGGCATATGTCGCACCCAACCACCGACAGTTGTTCTTCCTTGTATTGTTCATCATCAGCCCAAGAGGCAATCCACCACACCACAAACTAGAGTAGGGTATTACACCACAATGGTGGCCCGAACTAGTATAAACCCTGTGTCTGTTGTGTTATTCCTTTCATAGATCCTAGAGAGGCGGCGAGGTGCAGGTAGGTAGAGGGTGAGATCTCCGCGCGCACCCCAGTGTTCGAACCTAGAGGGTCTGCCGGAACCCGAAATCTGACATTTGGCGTGCCGGGTAGGGGTGTGCCGGAATCCACCTTCTACCGGTTCGCGTCCCGTCGCATCGTCCTCATCATGTCCGGCGACCAGGAAGGCAACCCTGATCCCTGGGCAGCCTGGCCCACCCACGCAGAGCCGCTCTCCCCAGGCGACTCCATGCCCCAGGCAGCTCGCGGTCCGCAGGGCACTGCGGGCCGCGGGCGGCGCAGACAGGCTACGACAGCTCTCACGCCGCGGCAAGCGCGGTCGGCGGAGAGGGCCTCAACCACGTTGCGGCCACAACGCCGTACACCCGATGGGAGTAGGTGAACTCGAGGGCCGCGCTCACAGTGGTGTTGGAGAACGTAGCAGAAATTCAAAATTTTCCTACGAGTCACCAAGATCTATCTATGGAGAAACTAGCAACGAGAGAGAGGGGAGTGCATCTACATACCCTTGTAGATCGCTAAGCGGAAGCGTTCAAGAGAACGGGGTTGAAGGAGTCATACTCATCGTGATCCAAATCACTGGAGATCCTAGTGCCGAACGGACGGCACCTCCGCGTTCAACACCCGTACAGCCCGGGGACGTCTCCTCCTTCTTGATCCAGCAAGGGGAGAGGAGAAGTTGAGGGAGAGCTCTGGCAGCATGACGGCGTGGTGGTGGAGCTTGCAGTTCTCCGGCAGGGCTTCGCCAAGCACTACGGAGGAGGAGGAGGTGTTGGGGAGGGAGAGGGCTGCGCCAGGGGCAAGGGTGAAGCTCCCATGCACCTCCCCACTATATATAGGGGTGGAGGGGGCTGGTTTCTTGCCCTCTGAGGGAGTCCTGGACTAGGGGGTGTCCGGATAGCCGAACTATCATCATTGGCCGGACTCCAAGACTATGAAGATACAAGATTGAAGACTTCGTCCCGTGTCCGGATGGGACTTTCCTTGGCGTGGAAGGCAAGCTTGGCGATACGGATATGTAGATCTCCTACCATTGTAACCGACTCTGTGTAACCCTAGCCCTCTTTGATGTCTATATAAACCGGATGGCTTTAGTCCGTAGGACGAACAACAATCATACCATAGGCTAGCTTCTAGGGTTTAGCCTCCTTGATCTCGTGGTAGATCTACTCTTGTAACACACATCATCAATATTAATCAAGCAGGACATAGGGTTTTACCTCCATCAAGAGGGCCCGAACCTGGGTAAAACATCGTGTCCCTTGTCTCCTATTACCATCCGCCTAGATGCACAGTTCGGGACCCCCTACCCGAGATCCGCCGGTTTTGACACCGACATTGGTGCTTTCATTGAGAGTTCCTCTGTGTCGTCACCGATAGGCTCGATGGCTTCTTCGATCATCAACAACAACGCAGTCCAGGGTGAGACCTTCCTCCCCGGACAGATCTTCGTATTCGGCAGCTTTGCACTGCGGGCCAATTCGCTTGGCCATTTGGAGCAGATCGAAAGCTACGCCCCTGGCCGTCAGGTCAGATTTGGAAGTTTGAACTTCACGGCTGACATCCGCGGGGACATGATCTTCGATGGATTCGACCCACAGCCAAGCGCGCTGCACTGTCACGACGGGCATGATTTAGCTCTGCAGCAGGACAGTACCCTGGAGGCTGCACTCGATGTGGGGACCCCGACTCATAAGTCGTGATCACCGAATGCACGTGTACAGTGATCTCAGAGATCAATGCTCACTGAACACACAAAAGCTGAATAACAAGAGTCTTACATCCATACATGCCGTATTACACAAGTAGGACCATTGTGATCAAGTCTTGAGTATAACATCGCAGCGGAAATCTTCATCGATAACTTGGACCCATGCCATCTCCCTTAACCCTACAGGCATTCTGACTGGGAAGCGTCCTAGCTCGCATGTTCGACATCGAAGTATTCTTCATCATATCCTGTTCTTTCATGCCTGGTCAATAAAATAACCAGTGGCAAGCCAATGAGTACTTTGAATGTACTCGCAAGCAACCCATGCTTTGTTTCAAGATACAACAATGCATGACATAGGTAAATTTTTGCAGAAAGCTAGTTTTGAGTGCAATGATATGTTCAACAACTTGTAAGACATGCATCAGGAGAATTCAAGTAACCATGACGACAACTTACAGATATCAACATAAATAGAGAGGGCACCAACCCAACTCAATCATGTCAAGTCCTTTGACTTGACCCAAGTAATTTTATCAACTCACACACACGATTTGTAAACATGTGGACGTAGCCCAAGAGCGGTTACCCAACTGTCCTTGACCGTGGACACGGCTATTCAAATAGTTTTGCACTCTACAGAGGTTGCACACTTTATCCACAAGATCCGGGGAACTTCCGTGTCATCCACGACCCGCGATACCTCAAGTACCCGGGGTAAGCACCCGATTACTACCTTTCCCTAGACGACACTAACATGGAGTCCACTCGTTGCTCCGTATCCTCACGATGTACATCATACGAGACTCACTCGAGATCGTAACATCCGAGAGGGGACACAACGGTGTATCCGGTGCCCTGTGAAAACAGTCATGGCCGCCCTACCTGGCACGACCCCGTCCCGAGAGAGAGCACCAACTCTCCCCCGTCACTAGTAATGCGGGCTCCAAGCTAGTATCGGCCTAGGTAATCAATAATGCCCTTTCCCATATAAGGGTAGAGTGGTTGCACATGTAAGGTTGGAATAACGGTCGCAACTTAAACCAATCCGTTTTTGAAAAGAACACACACACTTGCCTCGGTACACCACTTCGTCATGAAGTGGCTACCCAACTCATCATCTCCCTCGGGCATAAGTGGCACCCGATGGGGTTTTCGAAAAGTCCTTTGAAAATACTTTGTCTCCATCACCATGCATATTCCCGTCCCTTTTTGCGTAGCACTACTTTAGCATCCTATCTACTCCCACCGGCATAACCCTCATAAGAAGGTAGGGTCATGCACAATGCAAGTATCAATGAGGAAGAATGAAGGCAACCCACCAAAGTGGCTACCATCTCATCATGTTTCCGATGCAACAATAATAAAGTGCTATATGAGATGCATAAAAAGGGTTTCATAGACATGGTCAAAGGGCTGCTTGCCTGGTTCATCAGAGTCTTGAAATCTTCTGGTCCTTCTCCAAATACTCCGTCTACTTCATCAACTAACGCCGGAAACAAACACAATAAGCAACACAACAAGGCAAAATAAAAGTGCTCTAAAAATATGGATTTGACTTTTATGGAACATCTTTAGTTATATGAAGAATAACCAGAGTGGTTTCATTGGAATTGGATCAGCGGATAACTCTGAACATTTTGATATGATGGAACCAAGGGGTTTATGGATTTGCAAGAAGTGTCCAGAAATATATATTTGGAAAATGGGCAAAGGCACCCATTTAACAAATCATGACTTTAGAAGCATCTAGGAATTGGTTTCACTGGATTTGGAGTTGAGATGATTTTCCTATGAATTTGCAAAGTTGGTTATATATAAAGAAATAGACCATTATTTGAGGTGATACAGAAAGTATTAGTAAAAATGTTCAAAAACTAACTTTTGAACTTATAGACATCTAGGATTTTGAATCATGGAATTTGGATCAAAAATGGGCTCTTTGTGATTTTCTAAAGTTTATTACAAAAATAGGAAAAATAGGATGTGATAAATATTTCTGAAGTAAATGCTTCTGTAAAAATGTGATAATAGCACCATGTGGTAGGGAATGATTTTAGAAACTACTAGAAATTTGAATCATCAAATTTGGAGTTAATTTGAATATTCTATGGATTTTACCAGTCCACAGAAAAAGAAAAATAGAAGGGATTTACCTAAATGGGCTGGATCTAGGGAGGCAGCATTGTGCACTGGGCGAGACTTAGCGGGGCAACGCACTGGGCCTGGCCTAGCCTCTCGCGCGCGCCCGCTGGAGGCCACGTCGAAGGCGGCTTCACGGGGGTACGCCTTCGTGCAGGGGAGGCGGATCCGGCCGAAGCCGTTTCAACTTAAATGGACGGGCCCGCCTACTGGGTCGCTGACGTGCGGGCCGCAGCGGCAGGTCGTCTTCCACCTCCCGCACGCACTCTGGCCGCGAGGAGGAGCGGCTCCCGCCGGCGATTGCCGGGGCTACAGGGCGTCTGCGACGACGCTCCGCCCACCGGCGTGCTTAGGAGGCTACGCCACACCCATCCATGTGCTGCACGCATGCCGTGGAGGGCTGCAGCAGCGATGGCTTGGGTGGCCGCCGAGGAGGCTGTCGGCCATCTTCGGCCACGAGCGCGTGGCGTTCCCGGGGATGAACGACGGTGATGGAGGGCCTCGAGGTGGTGGTATGAGGGTACTGGAGTGGCTAGGGAGAGAGGAGAGGCTCGGGATAGCCGGAATTTAGGCGGAGCCCGACGGCGGCACTCCAGCCATGGAGGGAGCAGGAGGGCACGAGGGGAGGTGTGGGTTGGTCCAAGGGATGCACGGGAGGGAGAGAGAGCCAAAGGAGTGGAGAAGAGGCTCGGGGGTGACCTTAAATATAAGGGGGCGAGGTGCACCGCGGGGCCGTGCGCCGGCGAGGCTATTGCCATTGCTGCGAGCCACGGGGGCTCGTGTGGGCGTGTCTGGGGTGTTCCTGGATGTCGACTACGTCGGGAGAGATAGAGAGAGGGAGTGGGGAAAGGTCAGAGGCGCGCGCGCGTGAGCCGCGCCATTGGCGCGCTCGGGCGACCGGTGTTTGCTAGCGCGGAGGCGCGGGGAGGAGGAGAGGGGAAGGGGTCAGCGCCGTGGCGTGTCACAGACGTCCAGGAGCATCGTCGGGCGCGCTGGGGAGGCCCGAGGTGGCCGGAGGCGGTTGGAAGGGGGCGGCTACAGTGCGGGAGCACACTGTAGCGTGCTCTAGAGCGTCCAAATGGCCGCCATGGCCATTCTTTATGCAATGTGGGCGCGTCCAAAGGTGTCTGGTAGCTCAAGGGGGGAGTAAATAATGGGGAAGGGGCATTGGATGCCCTGGGTGGCCACTGGAGTGAAGAGGGAGGTGAGAAAGGAGAGAGAAGTTGCTGTCCAGGGAGGTAAATCGGGGTGTTTCACCCCTTAATCATTGAGCAATGGCTAGGGGAGAGTTACTCGAGGTGCAAGGGGACTCTGAGGGGCTGTGGTAAAAAGTTGAGGCCATGGAGATTAGTGGAAGAGGTCAAAAATGGTATTTTGGCAAAGTGGCAGAAGGTGTTTGATATTGGTTTGGGAAAGTAGATGATCTCCATTTGTCATGAGGCTTGATAGGGTCAAATGGTATGAGAAAATAAGAGGTTCCACCAAGATTGAGTTCATTTGGGAAAAGTTGCCAATGCAACTTTTGTAAACCCTAGAAATCAGCAGAAATGGACTTCCCAAGATTTAGTCATGACAATCTGTTCTCCTTGATGCACCACTTGGTGTAGGGTGTTCATTTGAGGTTATGAACATGTCCACAAAAGTTGAGATCAAAAGGTGAAAATTGCCAATGTAGAGTTGTTCAAATATGGTTCTGGACAGGAAGGGTTTTGGGGCAGTTTGATCAAGTTAACTTGTTCTCCAACTTGTGCCATTTGGTCTATATGAGTTATTAGACCATTTGAGCATGTTCACAAGGTTTGAGAGCATTTGGACATGTTTGGCAATGTATAGTTGCTCAAACTCCAAAATGGACAGAAATGGTTTTGAGGGGATTTCATGGGGTTATGCTATTCTCCATGACATGGTACTTGGCAAGATCATCAAAAATGTCATATTTGACATGCTAAAATTTTCTTGGAATTTGTGGAGAATATTTCCTTTGTAAATATTTCAAAAGCTTGAAATATCCAGAAAGGGTTTTTGAGGGGTTTGACCAATATTTTGAACATGACCATGTGTTGAAACTCTTATATATGGACAATATATGTCCTATGAGTTTCCCTAAATTTTGTCAAATAATTTTTGAAGCAATATAATAACTTTTCCCTATTAAAGACCATTTCTGGCCTTAAGAAAATCTTTTAAATAAAATAGTAAAATAACTTTCAAAATTATATTTTTGTGGTTTCTGGGTATCCTATATCTAATAGGAGTCAAATATATTTTTTGAAAGATTTTTACTGCCCTTAATTAAGTACTTGTAGTGCAAACCTCAATTCAGGGGTTTTTGAAAAACTAATTTTAGAAAATAATTTTTGGCCAAATTATTTTTATAAGAAAATACTATATTTCTCTATCCACATGGCATGATCATTGGGCAGAAGTTTGGGGCAAGTAAATGAAGTATCGAAGTTGGAGGATTTATTTGATTTTTAGAGCACTTACAAACAGCAGACAAAAACCAATCAAGGCAAGGTCCAAAACACTCAAAAGTTTTTGTCAAACCACATTTTATTATGATTGTTAGCTTAAGTGTTGTGCCATGAAAATCAGGGTGTGACACTCGAGCCCGCTCCGATCTTCAATTCAGAGCCGGCTGCGCAGATCGAGGATGAATGGCTAGACACCGCCTCGGGGGCTGCAACCTCTACGGTGATAGAGCCGAACACTGACCTTGTCCCTCATGAAGCTCGTGACTCCGAGGTGCCGGACTCCTTGCCGGACACCGAAACTCCCACGCCCCCTCCAATCGAATCCGATTGGGCGCCGGTCATGGAGTTCACCGCTGCGGACATCTTTCAACACTCACCTTTCAGCGACATCTTGAGTTCGCTAAAGTATCTCTCGTTATCAGGAGAGCCCTGGCCGGACTGCGGTCAGGACGGTTGGGATGCGGACGAAGAAGAAATTCAAAGCCCACCCACCACCCACTTAGTAGCCACTGTCGACGATCTAACCGACATGCTAGACTACGACTCCGAAGACATCGACGGTATGGACGACGATGCTGGAGACGACCAAGAACCAGCGCCTACCGGGCACTGGAAAGCCACCTCATCATATGACATATACATGGTGGATATCCCAAAGGATGGGAATGGCGAAGGAACAGCGGAGGATGACCCCTCCAAGAAACAGCCCAAGCGTCGGCGTCAGCGGCGCCGCTCTAAATCCCGCCACAGCAAGAATGAAGATTCCGGCACTAGAGATAATAACACCCCAGACAGTGCCGAAGACAACCCACTCTGGCAAAATTCAGCACAGGAGGACGGAGACGCCAGCCCTCATGAGAGAGCGGCAGAAGAAGAGGTAGAGGATTATATGCCTCCCTCCGGAGACGAGTCAAGCCTCGACAACGATGAATTCGCCGTGCCTGAGGATCCCGTCGAACAAGAGCGTTTTAATAGCAGGCTTATGGCCACGGCAAACAGCCTCAAGAAAAAGCAGCAACAACTTAGAGCTGATCAAGATCTGCTAGCCGACAGATGGACTGAAGTCCTCGCGGCCGAAGAGCATGAGCTCGAACGCCCCTCCAAAAGCTACCCTAAACGCAAGCCGCTCCCCCGATTAGAGGAGGAGGCGTATGAACCCGCATCACCAGCAGACAATACGGCTGACCGACCACCCCATGGTCGCGACAGAGAGGCCTCTAGGCCCTTCACTAGAACCGTACCCCAACATCGCTCGAAAAGCACAAGGCCACAGGGGAACGCTCTGGACTTGCGAGATATATTAGAGGATAAGGCAAGACAAGCAAGATCGATCTATGGATCGCGTGGGCGCCCCATGATATGTGACGACAACCGTCGCGCCGGACACAGTAAGTCCAGCCGGGCCGAACAAAATAGACAAAGCTCTTTTGAGCTCCGTCGTGATATCGCCCAGTACAGAGGCGCCGCACAGCCACTATGCTTCACAGATGAAGTATGGATCATCAAATCCCCGAAGGGTTTAAACCCGTGAATATTGAATCTTACGATGGCACAACAGACCCCGCAGTTTGGATCAAAGACTATCTCCTTCACATCCACATGGCCCGCGGTGACGATCTTCACGCCATCAAATATCTCCCACTCAAGCTTAAAGGACCAGCCCGACATTGGCTTAACAGCTTGCCAGCAGAGTCAATTGGGAGTTGGGAAGACCTGGAAGCCGCATTCCTCGATAACTTCCAAGGCATGTATGTGCGACCACCAGACGCTGACGACCTAAGCCATATAATTCAGCAGCCAGATGAATCGGCCAGACAATTCTGGACACGGTTCTTAACCAAGAAAAACCAAATCATCGACTGTCCGGATGCGGAGGCCCTCGCTGGCCTTCAAACATAACATCCGCGACGAGTGGCTTACCCGGCACCTGGGACAGGAAAAGCCGAAATCCATGGCCGCCCTCACATCACTAATGACCCGCTTCTGCACGGGTGAGGATAGCTGGCTAGCACGCAGCAACAACCTTAGCAAAAATTCTGGCAGTCCGGATACCAAGGACCGTAATGGCAGGTCGCGTCGCAACAAAAACAAACGCCGGATTAACGGCGATAATAGTGAAGATACGACAGTCAATGCCAGATTCAGAGGCTCTAAACCCGGTCAGCGGAAAAATCCATTCAAAAGAACTATTCCGGGTCCGTCCAATTTGGACCGAATACTCGACCGCTCGTGCCAGATACACGGCACCCCCGAAAAGCCAGCCATCCACACCAACAGGGACTGTTGGGTATTCAAGCAGGCAGGAAAGTTAATTGCCAAAAACAATGACAAGGGGCTGCATAGTGATGACGAGGAAGAGACCCGACCGCCGAACAATAGAGGATAGAAGGGTTTCCCCCCACAGGTGCGGACGGTGAACATGATATACGCAACGCACATACCCAAAAGGGAGCGGAAGCGTGCACTCAGGGATGTATACGCGATGGACCCAGTTGCCCCGAAGTTCAATCCATGGTCCTCCTGCCCGATCACTTTTGACCGAAGGGACCACCACACCAGCATCTGCCACGGCGGATTCGCCGCATTGGTTTTAGACCCAATCATCGATGGATTTCACCTCACCAGAGTCCTGATGGACGGCGGCAGCAGCCTGAATCTGCTTTATCAGGATACAGTGTGCAAAATGGGCATAGGCCCCTCAAGGATTAAACCTACCAAGACGACCTTTAAAGGCGTCATACCAGGTGTAGAAGCCAATTGTACAGGCTCAGTTACACTGGAAGTGGTCTTCGGATCCCCGGATAACTTCCGAAGCGAGGAGTTAATCTTCGACATAGTTCCGTTCCGCAGCGGCTATCATGCTCTGCTCGGACGTACCGCGTTCGCAAAGTTCAACGCGGTGTCGCACTACGCATACCTCAAGCTCAAGATGCCAGGCCCTCGAGGAGTCATCACGGTCAATGTAAACATTGAACGCTCTCTCTGAACGGAGGAACATACAGCGGCTCTCGCGGCAGAAGTACAGTGCAGCCTCTTAAGGCAATTCTCGAGTCCGGACGTTAAGCGGCCGGACACGACTAAATGCGCCCGGAGTAACCTACAACAAGACCACCTGGCACGTTCCGAGCACGTGTAGCAGTGCGGCCCCAACCCCAGCCACTGCAAAACGTCAAGACGGGTCCTTCGCATACACCATTACACTCTGAAGATACCATGGGCACGGGGAGAGGGGCACGACCACGATAGGCCCAGAATGCGGCTCAACCACACCAGGGGCCCTCAAGTGTGTCGTTCTTTTTTTCTTTTTCCTTTTTATTTTTACCCACAGGACTCCGTTCGTCAGAGGCCCTGTCCGGCAGCAGACCTGTCGAACTCACGATGCAATAGCCAGGGAAGGAGAAAGGCTACAACGAATATCCAGGTGGTCTCCATTACGAGCATTAAATCTGTTTTATGCACCATTCCGCAGCCTACCCCTGGAGGGGGACATGTTTAATAGTCCCATCCCTTGCTTACCGCACCATTTGTATTGTTCTGCATTCATAGCAGTTTTTCTTGAATAAGTAATGCAGCACCTTTTTGCTTCCAATTGCATTTCTTTCTTATACATATGTTCATTTATGACATGTTGCATCCGTACATTTTGGTACGGCTAAATACACCAGGGGCTTATGTTTCCCGCATCATGGTGTGATAAGTCCGAACACTTTCGCAAGTGCGGCACCCCGAACTTATAGCATTATATGCATCGGCTCCGAATCATGTCTTGGGTCAATAGTTGGGTTTGCCCGGCTCCCATGTTTTGGTACCTTACGTTCCGTTGTATCGGCTAAGGTAGCACTGGGAGAACCACTGCGATTGCGCCCCAGTTGAGCTGGGCGAGCGCCTCAGTGGAGAAAGCTAACACTGACCGTCATGATGAGGCGAGAGCCGGTCGCTGTTCGAGAGGTTTTTTGCGAGTCCCTAAAGACTTATGCCACTTAGAGCGAGGAGCCGGCTTTGTCCGGCCCAGGCGTGGATAGAGCCCCAAATTCGGCCTTCCGAAGACTAGGGGCTTCGCCGAAATTTAAAATTATAGAATTCTATGGCTAAGTGAGAGTGTTCAAGCATTATAAGTCCGGTTGCCTTGTTCGTTGTGTTGAGCACCTCCCTAGATGGACCCAAAAATGGGAACAAGAGTGCTCAAGTTTATCCCGAACACCCCAGCACTCGTGGCATGGGGGCTGAAGCCGACGACTTGCCATCTCTCAGATTTGATAAACAGCCGCACATAAGGTAATATTTTAAATTAACAAGCGTTGCTTAGCGCATATGAACTAAGTTTTCAGTGCACAGGATAACAAAATGCGAGTCTACTCAAATATTACATCTTTGGAGCACTCGCCCGCAATAATGCGGGCACCCTTTAGGACACTCTTATAATACATCTCGGGTGTGCGATGGTCCTTGCCTTGCGGTGGCGCGTCCGTCACAAGCTTCTGAGCATCCATCTTGCCCCAGTGCACCTTTGCGCGGGCAAGGGCCCGACGGGCACCTTCGATACAGGCGGAATGCTTGATTTCTTCAACCCATGGACACCCATCCACCAGCCGCCACACCAAGCCGAAGTAGCTCCCAGGCATGGCCTCCTTCGGCCACAGCCGAACTATGAGGCCCTTCATGGCCTGTTTGGCCACCTTGTGGAGCTCGACCAGCTGATTCAGCTGGTCGCTAAGGGGCACCGGATGTCCGGCCTGAGCATACTGAGACCATAAGACCTTCTTCGTCGATCTCCCCTCCTCGGCCCGGTAGAATGCAGCAGCATCGGACAGCTGCGAGGAAGATCTGCGAACGCTCCTGGAGAGCTCCGAATTCGGGTAAGTAACAGGTAATTAACACTCACATGCTTACTTTGCATGAAAAATGCCTTACCCGCTGCTATTTTCTTCAACGCCTCGATTTCTTGGAGGGCCTTGTAGGCTTCGTCCTTAGCGGCTTTGGCACTCTCAAGAGCCGATACAAGCTCAGACTCTCGAGTCTTCGAGTCACGCTCCAGGCTCTCATGTTTTTCCATGAGATCCTGGAGCTCTTGCTGTACCTCCGCCACCCGCGCCTCCTGCTTTTCTCGCTCGGTGCGCTCCACGGCCGCATTACGTTCGGCCGCGGCCACCACCTCCTTCAGGGTCGCCACCTCATTAGTGGCCCCTGCAATACCCACGTTATCCTTGTCATTCTTCTTGCAACCAAAATCCTTTTCTGTAAGGTACAATTTTAATAAGGTGTTACTCACCTTCCTTGTCCTCGAGCTGCTTCTTGGCACGGCCGAGCTCGTTCTCGGACCGCTCGAGGCTTTGCTTCAAAGTATTGACCTCCGTAGTCAATGCGGCAGAGGTCAGCACCGCAGCCTGCAATCCCATATTGACATATTTTTTATGACTCCTGCGTATATCTTTTTACATCCTCAGTCCAGCTTTTCTTTCCGAACACCGAACCGAGCATCAGGGGCTACTGTCTATGGGGTACTATTTTACATATATCATAATTCTTACCTCAAAGCCTGTTAGAAGGTTGCTGCAGGCTTTGGTCAGCCCGCTCTTGGCGAGCTGAACCTTCTGAATCACCGCACTCATAATAGTGCGGTGTTCCTCTTCGATGGAGGCGCCATTGAGCGCCTCCAGCAAGCTATCCGGCGCCTCCGGTTGGACGGAGGCTGTCGGCGTCATGGTCTTGCCCTTCTTACGAAGGGGCCGCCCGCCGGACTCCGGAGCCACTATGGGTTCCGGGGCCGAGTCCGGTGCAAAGTACAGGAGGTTGTTCTGCGACACCTCCGGGGCCTCCTCCTCCTGGTGGGTCCCTTCCCGGGATCCCACCTCGACATCGTCCGCATCACAGGCGGTGGAGGCGGTCGGAAGAGAATCTATATCCGATGCACCTAAGGACCCGCTCGACGAAGCGGGAAGATCATCCTTGGGCGGACTGCAGGGTTGTATGCGGCATTAGAAAGACATTACGTGGCAAAAAGAAAAACCATGAAGTTATTCGAGAGTCCGGATACTTACGATCTCGCCAGGGGCTTGGCCCTTGGAGGCCAGTCCTCGTCGTCGTCGTTGGCGTTGGCAGAGCAGTCCGGGGAAAGAGTTTTTCCCTTCTTGGACCCTTCGGCCTCCCTCGTTGGGGAGGCCTTCCTTTTCTTCCCTCCCCCGCTGGGGGAGAGGCGTTCTTTTTCTCCTCCTCGCCTTTGTGGGAGGAGTCTGCCTCGGAGTCATCATCCGATAACACCTGAAAACGGGAACTCTTCCGAGTGCCCGTGGCCTTCTTCTTGGCCTTCTTCTCCGGCACCACGTGGGGTGCCGGAGCCAGCAGCCCCGTTAAGCGGGCGTCCACTGGGTCCTCTGGTAATGGGGCCGGACAGATAGTCTGTTCGGCCTTCTCCAACCAGCCCTGTCAAAGGAAAGGGAGTTTAGATCCCGCATAGAGTCAAACTATGGAAAACAAACGCGCTGTAAAGGGTAAAATCACTTACCTCGTCAGCTGGACGCTGCGAGCTGAATCCGCGATCTTCGGTAGCGGATGCGGGGGCCTCGGCACCCTTAAACAGCACCTTCCAGACATCTTCGTATGTAGTATCGAAGAGCCCGCTCAAAGTCTGGTGCT
The DNA here is from genome assembly GCF_002162155.2 of Triticum dicoccoides. Classification (NCBI taxonomy): domain Eukaryota; kingdom Viridiplantae; phylum Streptophyta; class Magnoliopsida; order Poales; family Poaceae; genus Triticum; species Triticum dicoccoides. The sequence goes on from NC_041385.1 coordinate 548,421,401, forward strand.
GCGCCGGATCGAACTCCCACATATTGAAGCCCCGTCGTTGGCACGGGAGAATCCGGCGGATGAGCATGACCTGGACTACATTGACAAGCTTGAGCTTCTTGTCCACTAGCTTTTGGATGCAGCCTTGGAGTCCGGTCAGCTCCTCCGAATCACCCCATGTCCGGCCGCTCTCTGTCCAGGAGGTGAGCCGTGTGGGGATGCCAGATCTGAATTCGGGGGCCGCTGCCCATTCAGGGTCACGCGGCTCGGTGATGTTGAACCACCCCGATTGCCACCCCTTAATGGTTTCCACGAAAGTGCCTTCAAGCCAAGTAACGTGTGACATCCTGCCCACCATGGCGCCTCCGCACTTTGCTTGACTGCCCTTCACAACCTTTGGCTTGATACTGAAGGTCTTGAGCCACAAGCCGAAGTGGGGCTGGATGCAGAGGAAGGCCTCGCACACGACGATGAACGCCGAGATGTTGAGGATGAAATTCGGGGCCAGATCATGGAAATCCAGGCCGTAGTAGAACATGAGCCCCCGGACGAAGGGATGAGTGGGAAGCCGAGTCCGTGGAGGAAATGGGGAAGAAATACTACCCTCTCATGGGGCCTGGGGGTGGGGATGAGCTCTCCCTTGTTGGGGAGCCGGTGCGGATGTTGCTGGACAGATATCCGGCGCTGCGCAGCTTTTGGATGTTCCCCTCCGTGACGGAGGAGGCCATCCACTTGCCTCCCGCTCCGGACATAGTTGGAGGAGGTTGAGGTGAGATGTGCGGACTTGGGCGCTGGGGCTCGAGTTCGCGGAGATGGATAAGCCAAGGAGGGAGAAGGCGCAGGTAAAAGGGTTGGATCTTTATCCCCTTATATGGGCGGACAAAAACATGTGTCCCCACCGGCCTGATAAAAATCCCTTATCTCCCAAGCGCCGCAATCGATGGCGCGGTTGGGTTACCCACGTCCGTATTGATGGGAATCCCGGAATAACGGGAACACGATCTCTGCTTCGACAAGACGTGCCAAGGAAACTGCTTTGCTAAACGCGCTGAGGTGGTATAATAAAAACAATTCTAGTAAGAGGCTTGGTAGTGGTGTGACGTCACGCCACCAAATACGTCAGCGGATTGAACTTGTGTAATATTATTCTCTCTACGGTGGTACGGGGAATTTATTTTGCAGAGCCGGACACTTTCCTGGTGTTCACAATCTTCTATAAATTATTCGGAGGAGGAACCCGCCTTGCAATGCCGAAGACAATATGCGCGCCGGACTCATCGTCATTAAACCTGGTTCAGGGGCTACTGAGGGAGTCCTGGACTAGGGGGTGTCCGGATAGCCGAACTATCATCATTGGCCGGACTCCAAGACTATGAAGATACAAGATTGAAGACTTCGTCACGTGTCCGGATGGGACTTTCCTTGGCGTGGAAGGCAAACTTGGCGATACGGATATGTAGATCTCCTACCATTGTAACCGACTCTATGTAACCCTAGCCCTCTCCGGTGTCTATATAAACCGGATGGCTTTAGTCCGTAGGACGAACAACAATCATACTATAGGCTAGCTTCTAGAGTTTAGCCTCCTTGATCTCGTGGTAGATCTACTCTTGTAACACACATCATCAATACACTACTAGGAAAGGGGCTATAGATGGGATTGACACTAATGGCGCACCAGAAAGATGGTGCGCCATTAGTATATACTAATGGCGCACCACAATCTGATGCGCCATTAGAGTTTAAACTACTAATGGCGCACCATGCTACGGGTGCGCCATTAGTATCAATTTTTTTTAACTAGTGCGCCTGTCCAAACATACTAATGGCGCATCCGGGAAAAGTGCGCCATTAGTAGTTGTAACTACTAATGGCGCACCAGGCAGCAGGTGCGCCATTAGTATAGAAATTTTTTTTAAACTAGTGCGCCTATCCAAACATACTAATGGCGCATCCTGCCCAAGTGCGCCATTAGTAGTTGTAACTACTAATGGCGCACCAGGCAGTGGGTGCGCCATTAGTATAGAATTATTTTTTTGAACTAGTGCGCCTATCCAAACATACTAATGGCGCATCCTGCTCAAGTGCGCCATTAGTAGTTGTAACTAGTAATGGCGCACCATGCAAGAGGTGCGCCATTAGTAAGTGGGCAGCAACAAGATATTTGGGACAGCGTCTCCTACCCACACACTCACTTTCTCCCCACTTCATTCTCTCCACCTCCTCCTTGTCTCGGGTGCCTCCTCTTTTTCACCTCATTTCCACCATAGATTCATTCAAATTAAGTGGTTAAATTACCTTGTTTTAATAGGTAAGTAAGGGGGGAAGCTATATTTAGGTTGTTCTCCTTACAACAATGTGCACATGCACTTTTTACGGCCTAGCTAGATCTATGTATGTTCGTGGTGTTGCATATGTTTGTGGTGTTGCATATGTGTTTGTGTTTGGAGGTGTACCGGTATTTGATATGCGATAGTTGCCAATATTTTGCCGGAATGTTGATTCATTTCCGTTTCGGCGAGAATTTTGGCATTAAGCATTCTTTTTGGTCCTATTTTTAGGGAAGGTCATGCCAAATTTTTGTTTGGTTCTAAAATATCGTTTTGCTCTACCCCGCAGGCGACCATGGTCCGCACGATGACCGAAGGCATCGTGAATAGGTTTTTGAGGTCCGCGAAGGCCGAGATGCTTCAAAAGAACGAGACGGAGATAAGATGTCCGTGTCGAAGATGCAAGCTGAAGAGCCTTATTACGGACCCGGATTCCGGGCAGGTGCGGGACCACCTGCTGTTGCATGGTTTCATGGATGGCTATCGGTGGCAAGGTGATGAAGATGACTACGAAGTCGTCCATGCGGGCCGGGCAAGAAATGAGGAAGGGCAGCAAGACAACCACCGCGGCTCGGGCGGGCGAGAAGACGAAGAATCCCCAGGAGATGATCACGACTGTGATGCTGTACACAGTCATCATGTAGAAGATGCAGGACATGATGATGAGGAAGATGCCGGAGCAGGCGACGGGCATGATCATGAAGATGATGATGCCGGCGGAGCAGACGACGCTGGACCATCGATGGGCTGGGTGCAGGACCCTCATATTCAAGAGCTGCTTCTCAAGCAGACGGATAACGCAAGAGCTGCCGCCCGAGAGAAAGCCAAGATGGATCAACTTGAGTTAGACGCGGTTACTCCATTGTATGAAGGATGCAGGCCCGAGGACACCCGCCTGAAAGTAACGCTCATGGCCCTGGAGATGAAGGTAAAACACAAAATGACCGACGCATGCTTCGACGAGAACATGTCATTCTGGACGAACGTCTTCCCAAGGGGAACAAGTGCCCGACCAGTTTGGAGGAGGCGAAGAAAATCGTGTGTCCTCTGGATTTACCGCACGTGAAATACCATGTGTGCATGAACAATTGCATCATTTATCGGGACGAGCACGCGGAGTCTACAATATGTCCGGTGTGCGGTGTCACTCGATACAAGAAGAGGAAGAAAGCTCCTCGAAAAGTGGTGTGGTACTTTCCGATCACTCCTTGTCTGCAGCGGTATTTCGCGGATCCTAAGGTAGCAAAGCTCCTGCATTGGCACGCGGTTAGGGAGGAGAAGAAGCGAGAAGATGACGCAAATGATCCGGAGATAGATAAAAAAGACAAGATGCTGAGTCACCCTAAGGATGCGAGCCAGTGGCAAGCATTGAACTTCGAATACCCAGAATTTGGGAATGATCCAAAGAACATCGTGCTGGGCGCGAGCACCGATGGAGTCAATCCGTTTGGCAGCCAGAGAAGCACACATAGCACCTGGCCTGTGTTTGTGTGGATGTACAACCTTCCCCCCTGGTTGTGCATGAAGAGGAAGTACATTCACATGAGTATGCTAATTGAAGGGCCGAAACAACCAGGGAACGACATCAATCTGTATCTGGGGCTGCTGAAAGAGGAGCTTGACACGCTGTGGAAAATGCCAGCCAATACGTGGGACGCCGCAGAGAAAGAATATTTCCCTATGAGAGTCGCACTGCTCACGACGGTGCACGACTATCTCGGTTACGGATATCTTGCGGGGCAGGTAGTCCACGGATTTTTTGGATGCATAAGGTGCATGGATGACACAACGTATCGCCAGCTAGATAGAGATCCCGGGTCTTCGAAAACCGTGTTCATGGGACATCGAAGGTGGCTTCGCGACGATGACCCGTGGAGGAAACGCAAGGATCTGTTCAATGGTGAAACCGAACCCCGAAAACGCCCGTGTACGAGGAGCGGCGAGGAAATAGACAAGGTGTTGAAAAATTGGAAAGACTGCCCACTGCCGGGAAAGAAGCAAAAGGCGCCAGAGCCGGGAAAGAAGCGAAAGGCGCCAGAGCCGCTGCTGAAGGTATGGAAAACGAGGTCTGTTTTCTGGGACTTGCCGTACTGGAAGATCCACCGTGTGCCTCACAGCCTTGATGTCATGCATATCACGAAGATCGTGTGCGAGAGTCTGCTTGGTACCCTGCTCAACATGCCAGAGAGGACCAAAGATGGGCCGAAAGCAAGGGCAGACTTGAAATCAATGGGCATCAGGCAGGAGCTTCACGCTATATATGATGATGATGATGATGATGATGATGATGATGATGATGATGATGATGATGAGGCGAAGCAGGACACAGAAAGTCGTCGCAAAGGCAAAAAGGCCAAGAAGACCGGAAATGACTACCCTCCCGCGTGCTTCACTCTAAGTCAGGAGGAGATCGAGCAGTTTTTCACCTACCTCCTAGGAGTAAAACTTCCTTACGGTTACGCGGGGAAGATAAGCAGATACCTAGACCCAGTGAAGCAGAAGTTCAGCGGGATGAAGTCTCACGACTGTCACGTGCTGATGACGCAGATACTTCCAGTTGCAATCCGTGGGATCATGGACGCGCACGTCCGTGTAACGCTATTTGGCCTATGCAACCTCTTCGACGTCATCTCTCGGAAGTCGATTGGCGTGAGGCAACTCAGAAGGCTACAGGAAGAGATCGTGGTGATACTATGCGAGCTTGAGATGTACTTCCCGCCCGCATTCTTCGACGTTATGGTGCATCTGCTGGTCCATATAGTGGAGGATATCATCCAACTCGGGCCGACGTTCCTGCACAGCATGATGCCGTTCGAAAGGATGAATGGTGTCATCAAAGGATACGTTCGCAACATGTCACGTCCAGAAGGAAGCATAGCCAGGGGCTTTCTGACCGAAGAGTGCATCTCCTACTGCACGAATTATCTAGGCATCGAGAACCCCGTTGGTCTGCCCGTCAACAGGCACCTCGGCAGGCTCGCTGGATGGGGTCACCGTGAGGGTCGCCGCGAAATGCATGTCGACTTCGAGGGTCGACT
>NC_041385.1:548428424-548452189 GCF_002162155.2 Triticum dicoccoides
CCCGGACGCCGCCCCGACCCCGCCGCCCGGACGCTGCCCCGCCGCCCCGACGCCGCCTCGACCCCTGCCTCTCTACGAGGAGGTAACCCTAACCCCACCCGCGCACGTGGTGATCTAAGGTTATAGGGTATAGATCAGTGCACGCCCGTCTTTGTCTGTTATCTTTGATCCGTGCTTGGTATGGAAATGTTGCTCTCCGATCTCCTTAGGGCGATTCTATGACTTGCTTGTGGTGTTTGGTAATTTAGTGCAACTCTGCCTGCTCATATCTGGAGTATGAAGAAAATTGGGTGATTTTGTGCAGTCCTTTAGCTTGCTGTAGACTTGTAGATATGTAGCGAAAGCAAGTAGGGTTTGGTATGTGATTTTTGTAGCTTTTATTATGATACATTCTTTAAACATGTGCTATGGTTTACCTGTTACTAGCATCCGTAGCGGGAATGGTTGCCGATCTCTGTTGGACACACTCGGATGGCAGTTCGGTGTGTGCATCAGATAACTGTATCCATTTTAGTTCTGCTTGCTCTGATTAAAGTGGAAAGTACTGCCGTTATCTTATATGTTGTTCTGTTAGGATTGAATACAACAAGAGACGTGTCCATTTCTGTTATAGTACCCCTGAATAAAATGGTAAATACTGCAGTTATCATATACAATCTCTCAGGAGTGAATACCACAAGAAGCGCATTTTTGTTAATATCCCCTGCTTCCTGATGTATTTGTTTCTTGGTAAAAGTGAACTTCCAATGAATATTTTTGTGCTGGAGCAGGCTGGAGGGGTATTCGGCTGTGCACATTTAATTATAGTATCTGGTGGAGATACCCTGTTCAAGGACAGGGGGGCGGGGGTGTGAACTTTGTGAAATCCTGTCCTATTGATGACTTTGCAAACTTATCAGGAGGTGGTGTTAGGAAATCTAAACAGTTTAAACTATATAGGAAGACATTTATAGGTTAGAAACAATCTGTTCTACTTCTGCAGATTATCTAGATAAGTGATGAAGTTTACTTAGTATAGTATTTTTTTTCTGTCACTTCTTTATCTACCGAAAGTGTGAACCCATGGTATGAGCCACTAATGCAAGCATCGTCATTCTTTTCTGAGTTTGTCTAATTCACATCTAAATGTTTTCTAAGGATGTCACATCTAAGCTCCCACAAATAACGCAGCAACAAGGAACAAAAAAAAAGCTGGGGCAAAAAAAAAATACACCACAAACATAGTGGACACAAGGTTAGACGTGACATAAATGTGTCCTAGACAGACCCTTCTTTTCTTAGTGAAACATCAACTTTCCAAAGACAATATTCCAAACTGGACAGTTGATACATAGAGCTATTTTACTTTAACATTTAAAGTGTGGCTGCAAATCTGGGATGCAGGAGGTGAAAATTCATTGTCTAATCTGTTTCTCAGTTTCCTCTTTCAGAAACGAGAGATTTTTCAAGACCTTGCTCCACTGCTGTGGCACTCCTTTGGCACTGTTGCTGCACTGCTCCAGGTAGGTTACAGTTATTGCACTGTTCTAAATTCAGTCGCAATGGCAAGAGTACATATGTACTTGTGCAGTTCTTGTTATTTAAGTAAGGGTGGTTGTCCATGTGTATTGATTATTTCAATATGAAATTATTGATGGTTCTGCACATTTTCCTTATTCAGTCTGTCATGCTGTTTTGAAAATTTATGCAGGAGATTGTGTCAATTCACCCTTCACTTTCACCTCCTACTTTGTCGCCAGTTGCATCAAACCGTGTCTGCAATGCACTTGCACTTCTTCAGGTATGCTTTTACATGAGAAAGAAAAGGAAACCCTCACTCCTGGTGGGCCTTGTGGTGGATTGAGAATACTACTGCTTTCATATCATGCTTGCTTGCCATCTGCCCCTCAATTTCATTTTACTTTTTTTAATTGCAGTGTGTTGCTTCACACCCTGAGACCAGGATCCCGTTCTTGAATGGTACTGAGCGCTGCTGTTTCTATGCTAAGTCTTAAATATTTCCATTGTTTATTGTTAAAAAGCTTTCCTCATTTTGGTGACTTTACAGAATAAGTAAATCTTAACTAGCAGTGGTTAATAATTAAGTCTTCTTCTTTTTCCTTTGCAGCTCACATCCCACTGTACCTGTACCCGTTCCTGAATACTACCAGCAAGACAAGACCTTTTGAGTACTTGAGGCTTACCAGCTTGGGTGTTATTGGTGCTCTTGTGAAGGTAAATTAAAACTAGATACTTATGCAAACTAGGAATGGATGGTCCATATAGATTTTTGCTTTAAATAGTGAGAGGGTTGAACCAGAGGGGAAAACAGTGATGGGGATTGGCTGTATTCTTTCTTTTTTTTGTAGACTATATCTTGTTCTTTTGGTATTCTCATTCCAGTAATCCAGTCATTTTAATCAAATGGACTGGTTGGGATTGGATCCCAGGAATCTCAACAGGAACTGTTATTTTTGAAGCAAACAGGCTAATGATTTGTTAGAAATTATATTGTTTCTTCTTTTGGATATCCGATTCTGATATGTCAGAAACACAACATATCAAAAGTTAGCAATGACCAAACTGGCATGTAACAGAGACACTATAAAAGATAGCCAACATCCAGTTAGGCCAACATAACAGTGAACAAAACTACTGTCAATCAGCTCAGTTCTAGTGCTGTTGGATTTTTCTCGATTGTATTCTTGCAGTTTTGAAAATTCAGTTTATTCGGTTACTGAAAATTCAGTTAATTCAGTTAGGCACACAAATTTCAGAACTTTTGTGTGCCCTAGTACTTGGTGTTTGTAGAAAACCAGGAGTGTCAATGGGACTAGAATTCACTTGTTCTTATCTGGGTTTGTAAAACTTGTCCATGTACTGAACTACTAATGCCTTGTGATCCTCTGAATTACTTGTGATGCCTCTGAATTACTTGTGATCACATTGAGAAAGACTTGTAAAGATGATGATCATCTTTAACAGAAAACAATTTGTGATGATTTTGCTAGTTTGCTGGGTTTTGTCTCCGACCATCGTGTCGTGATGATTTTGCAGGCACCCCGAGAGGCCCTTGAGTTTGCCGGAATGTCGATTAACTTCCGTTCCGGCAAATTCGGGTACTCCATATGTCCTATTTTCAGCAAAGGTCATGCTGAAATTTTCCGTGAATTTTAGCATGACTTTGCTAAAAATAGGACATATGGGGTACTTGTGACAAATGCATGGGCCGGGGTATCTTAGTAGTTAATTAAGTAGGATCAAGTGCCCCGGCGTACTTGTGACTAATGCATGGCTTTTAGGGTGCCTCGGTGTCGATAAAAACCGAAATGATGAAAAGTTAGGCTTTTAGGGTGCCTTGGCATCGAAAAACCCTCAATGATAAAAGCTTAGATTTTAGGATGCCTCGGTGTCGACAAACCCTAAATGATCAGACCATGATCTTGTTCCTTGACAATAACCAACTTTTTGACCAAACTCTGTTTCTATTTAGAGAGAAACATGGCCCACAACGATGAGGCCGGGGGTTCGGGCGGCAAGGCATTCTGGGAGCTGTCCCAGGAGATGGAGGAACAACCTCACTTGTATGAGGCCGCCGCCTTCCCCACCGATCCTGAGACCACGGATGGTGCCGCCGAGGATGACCACACTGATGCCACCACTGATGGTGCCACCGAGGATGCCACCACTGATGATGGCGGCGCACGCACAGATAGCAGCCAGCCGAAGAGGCAACGGAAGGACCGGCGCCCGATCGTGCTCCACACCCTCAAGGAGGAAGTTACTGAAGTGGACTCCAACGGGAATCCAACGGCGCCCGAACGAATAGTCAAGGGGTACTCGCTTCAGCTCGGGTGCATTGTCCGGAGCACCGTCTCGATCAACACCGAGAACCTGAGGCATCCTGACCGGGGGAAATTGCGCCACCTCCTCTTCACGAAGCTGCACGAACGATACAAGTTCCCCGCTGAATTCGAAAACACAAGCCTCAAAGGGAATAAAGTGAACAATGCTGCCCTCACGAAGATGAGCAAGGCCCTGTCTACTTGGAAAAGCAATGTGAAGAGAATGATCAAGAAAGGTGAGAGTTATGAGAAGATCAAGGAGAAAAATCCTTCGATCACCGAAGATGACTACAACGACTTCAAGATCAATTGCTCGAGCACCCCAAGCTCCCAATCAAGTGAGTGGGGGAAACAAATGCGGGAGCTGAACATAGGGGAACACACACTCGGTCCCGGCGGTTACAGAGTGGCGGAGCCTATATGGGACAAGGAGGAGGCGGACCGTGCCGAGCAAGGCCTACCGCCCCTCTTCGATAAATACGGTGACAAGTAGACCAGGAACTTTGTCAGGGCCCGGTACAAGAAGGACCCGAAAACAAAGGAGCTTACCACGGATCCGAAGACCAGGCGGCTTGAGCTTGTTCTGGTAAGGAATACACCCCCGCGTAATTAGCTCCATATGGTTGCATTCTAATTAATGAAGCCGAATTTCTAAATGGTTCACATTCCTTCCGCAGGCGACTGAAAGCAGTAGCGCGGGGTCGACTCAGAGCAACCCTTGGGACACCACTCTAAATAGGGGGTTGAATATAATGAAGAACAAGGATAAGCTCAGTAAGCCGACGTCAGCTGGTCGTGTGGCCGGCAAAGGCTTGTCGACAAAATGGGGGTCATACTATACCGCTGGTGTGCGGAAGGAGAAAAAGACCAGCTCAGAAAGCCAGGCGCGAGAGGTTCAAGAACTCAAGGCACAGGTGGCGCGGATTCCGGAGATTGTCCAAGAGCAAGTGGAACAACGACTCGGAGCGACGATCACCGCCCTTGTGCCTACCTTGATCTCGGGGTTGAGTGCGTGGATTGCGGGCGGCCAACAGGGGCCGCCCCCGATTCCTAGCTTCACGGCCAGCAACTCGCATAATGCGATGGCGGGGCCATTGGTGCCTCCGGCGGAGGCGGCATTGGTGTCTCCGACACCGGCACGGGAGCTTAATGCACCCGGGTGTACGCCGGCCGGCACCTCTTCAGCAAGCGGCCGCTCCGTCAACTGCACGCCCGCCGTTGGCGGTGCCTCGACATTAGCCGAGCTCGACGCCATCATCACGGTAACTAATTAAGCCTCTCTCGGCCGAGGACTTCATCTCCTTGCCATTGACTGGGCATCCCTGACGCCCTACATGTTTTCGCAGGGCGCCGCCGACGTTCCGTGCACTCTCCTCCACTTCGTGAACAACGAGTTGGTCGATGTCGCCAAGGGCAAAATCGTTCAACCGGGCAACCCCTTGTTCCACGGTACCCAGATGCCACCCAACTTGTTTAGGGTTCAACTGGTTCGGGTGCTGCCAGGCTGCGACGACTTGTTACCTCCGATTCGACCCGTCGGGGCCGACGATGATGACGTGATGACCCTCAGCGCCTGCCTGAGCTGGCCCCTGCTTTGGCCGAAGAGCCAGATTCGTTTGGGGGCGGGGGACACCACCCCAAAGACAACACCGCCAGTCGTGCCGGCGCCAAGTCGGCCCCATGGCAAGACCGCCGTAACGGTGCCGGACATCCCTATGCCACTGGATCCAAACATGCATATGGCACAGGATCAGAACGACGACGGCGACGACGATGATACATTTGGCAACGTCGATCAGTACTTTGCCGAGCATGGGTACGATGGCGACTTCATGGGGCCTCCTTCTCAAGAACCAAACCCAACAAAAGACGTGTGCAATCTAGCTCGTACCGCGGAGAAGCCAAGTTGCAACAGGCGCCGTCTGGCGTTCAGCTCTCAGGAGACGCCTCCAGCTGCCGACTTCACCGAGCCTCAGATAGGTGAGGTGCGAAATATTATCAGCCCCAACACACTCAAGAAGGCGGTCTGTGAGCAGAACTCGGTCCCATTACAGGAGAAGAAGGCACGCAAAAGAAAGACTAAGAAGGGTGCGAGCCAGCCGGCACTGAGTACGATCCGTGCTCAGGACGGGCCACCTTCACCGCAGGATATCTCGAGGAGGGTGCATGTGGCGGGTAGGGCGATGCTACCACCAAATATGCTCAATGCTGCAACCGGTGCTATGCGGAGTCTGCACGACAGTGTTCTTTCTTTGGAGAAGCGGCGTCTCAGAGAGAAGGATGTGGCATACCCGGTTTTCGTGGCCAAGGTGCCAGAGGGCAAGGGCTTTGTGGATGGCGACATCGGGGGTACGATCGTCCTGCGGTTTGATGACATCTTTGCTATGTTTAACCTTCATCCGCTGCACTACACCTTCGTTCGGCTATTTTCGCTGAGTATGGAGATGCGGATCATTCGTGACAAGACCCCGGACATCGTGATAGTCGACCCCTTCTACATGCGTGCCAAGATCTTGGGCAGCGCTGGGGACCGGCAAGTCGCGAGTTCTTACCTCGAAGGCGTCATTCTGGCAAACCAAGATAAGGATAACTTCCTCGTGCCTTACTTTCCCGAGTAAGTCCAACCCTCAACCGGCCCGTAACATATGAATTCTTACTTTTCGATCGTTTTTCTTTTAACATTCCGTGTTTTCTGCAGTGACACACGTTGCACGCTCATCCTCCTAAGCCCCAAATATTCCATGGCCACGTATTTCGACCCGGACCGTCAGTCGAACGTAGACTACACAAATGTCAAGAAGGTTCTTGATGATGTTCTCCCCGGCTATGCCCAATCTGGAGGCACCTTCACCAGGCCTATTCGTAAGTACGGCAAGCACGTGTTCTCCCACAATACGACGTTCTGCTGCGTCAAGCAGCCGCCTGGCGGTCAGAAGGGTGCCTACTACGCCATCCATCACATGCGGGCGATCGTACGGGACCATCATCAACTTCTGCTACCGAGTAAACTCAAAGATTGGGCCGCGAGCATGTCGGCAATCCAGGACGCGGACCTCCGACAAGAATTCTTTCGCATCCAGTCGGAGTTTGCGGAAATCATCCATCAAGATGTCCTTCGTACCTCGGGGCAGTTCTACCTCAGAAATCAACCGTCCAACAGTGACATCGACACAATGCTACAAATGCAGGATGACAACGCCCGTTCTTTCATGACTCCCACGATAGACGGCGGCTTCATCCACGCTCCGGTCCCTTGAGTCGAGTTGTCTAGTTCTGAAACATTGATTGGCTCATGTTGTAATTAAACTTTAATGAACTTGTAGTATGTCTCTTTGGTTTCGAGAGTCGTTCAACTTAGATGTAATCGATGCTATTAATGTCTTGCTTTTCTCTTCCGATCGTTCTGTTGCATAATTATATATTGCTTATGTATTGTCTGTGAATTGGTACTAACGTTTCGTTTGGCTAGAGCATAGCGATGCCGACGTATGTCGTGTACAAGGGTAAGGTTCCCGGAGTCTACGATGACTGGGAGGAGTGTCGGAGACAGGTTCACCGATTCAGCGGTAACAGTTACAAAGGGTACACCACTAGGGCCGAGGACGAATCTAGATACACCCGCTATCTAGCGGGAGAGGGGAGGGAGCGTTGGAGGAACCGGATGAAGACGAGTTTCATCGTGATGATGCTCATCGTGATGACCGCAGCTCTCTTCTATGTGATGGTAGTTTAGATGATCGATATCGACTTGTAATGCGAAGACAAACTCGCTACTCGCGGACTCGAGACTTGTAATATAATGTTCTATCTTTGTTCGGTCTTTTTAATTCGGAGACTAATATGATGAATTGTATTCGGAGACTAATATGATGAATTGTATTCAAAGACTAATCTTCTATTGTATTTGATGAATCTATTGTTGATGTGTGCTGTCTATATTTTGTCAAATTATACATTTTGTAACCTGTGCAAAAAACAGAAAATAAAAAAATAAAAAAAAACCTAATATTCATACTAATGGCGCATCACACGACAGTGCGCCATTAGTATGACAATGCATACTAATGGCGCATCACCGGGTGGTGCGCCATTAGTATGCTGCGGTTACTAATGGCGCATCTAGAGGTGGTGCGCCATTAGTATGCCAAAGCACCTGGGTATACATGCCCCCTGGGAGGCATACTAATGGCGCACCCTCGCATATACTAATGGTGCACCAGGTGGTGCGCCATTAGTATACCAGATACTAATGGCGCACCAGGTGGTGCGCCATTAGTAAAAATTACTAATGGCGTGCTATCAATGGCGCACCAGTGATGCGCCATTAATGGCCATATTAGGTGCGCCATTAGTAGTGGTATTTCTAATAGTGATATTAATCAAGCAGGACGTAGGGTTTTACCTCCATCAAGAGGGCCCGAACCTGGGTAAAACATCGTGTCCCTTGTCTCCTGTTACCATCCGCCTAGACGCACAGTTCGGGACCCCCTACCCGAGATCCGCCGGTTTTGACACCGACACCCTCCAAGTCCATTGGGGCGTTGGCAAAGGTGGGAGGAAAGAAATCCCATCATTTCTGTCCCCACCAATTGTTATCCCCCCTTTTTAGGGATCTTGATCTTATCCCTTCAGGTTCGGGAATCATGGAGACATGACCGAGACAGCTCTCTGGCCAATAACCAACAGCGGGATCTAGATACCCATGTTGGCTCCCACATGTTCCACGATGTTCTCATCGGATGAACCACGATGTCAAGGATTCAAGCAATTCCGTATACAATTCCCTTTGTCTAGCGGTATTGTACTTGCCCGAGATTCGATCGTGGTATGCCGATACCTTGTTCAATCTCGTTACCGGCAAGTCTCTTTACTCATTCCTTAACACATCATCCCGTGATCAACCCCTTGGTCACATTGTGCACATTATGATGATGTCCTACCGAGTGGGCCCAGAGATACCTTTCCGTCAACCGGAGTGACAAATCCCAGTCTCGATTCGTGCCAACCCAACAGACACTTTCGGATATACCTGTAGTGCACCTTTATAGCCACCCGGTTACGTTGTGACGTTTGGTACACCCAAAGCATTCCTACGGTATCCAGGAGTTGCACAATCTCATGGTCTAAGGAAATGATACTTGACATTAAAAAAGCTTTAGCATACGAACTACATGATCTTTGTGCTAGGCTTAGGATTGGGTCTTGTCCATCACATCATTCTCCTAATGATGTGATCCCATTATCAATGACATCCAATGTCCATGGTCAGGAAACCGTAACCATCTATTGATCAACGAGCTAGTCATCTAGAGGCTTACTAGGGACTTGGTGTTGTCTATGTACCCACACATGTATCTGAGTTTCCTATCAATACAATTATAGCATCGATAATAAACGATTATCATGAACAAGGAAATACAATAATAATAACTAATTTATTATTGCCTCTAGGGCATATTTCCAACAGTCTCCCACTTGCACTAGAGTCAATAATCTAGTTCACATCGCCATGTGATTAACATTGACAGGTGACATCGCCATGTGACCAACATCGAAAGAGTTTATTAGTGTTACTAAACTAGTTCACATCACCATGTGATTAAGACTCAATGAGTTCTGGGGTTTGATCATGTTTTGGTCAATGAGAGAGGTTTTAGTCAACGGGTATGGAACATTCAGATCCGTATATATTTTGCAATTCTCTATGTCATATTGTAAATTCTGCTTCCACGCTCCACTTGGAGCTATTCCAAATGGTTTCTCCACTATACGTATCCGGTTTGCTACTCAAAGTCATTCAGACAGGTGTTAAAGCTTTCATCGACGTAACCCTTTACGTCGAACTCTTTATCACCTCCATAATCGAGAAACATGTCCTTTATTGACTCCAAGGACAATTTTGACCGCTGTCCAAAGATCCATTCCTGGATCATTCTTGTACCCCTTGACTGACTCATGGCAGGACACACTTCCGATGCGGTACACAACATAGCATACTATAGAGCCTACGTCTGAAGCATAGGGGACGACCTTCGTCCTTTCTCTCTCTTCTGTCGTGGTCGAGCTTTAACTCTTAACTTCATACCTTACAACTCAGGCAAGAACTCCTTCTTTGACTGATCCATCTTGAACACCTTCAAGATCATGTCAAGGTATGTGCTCATTTGAAAGTACCATTTAGCGTTTTTGATCTATCCTCATAGATCTTGATGCTCAATGTTCAAGCAGCTTATTCCAGGTTTTCTATTGAAAAACACTTTTCAAATAGCCCTATATGCTTTCCAGAAATTCTACATCATTTCTGATCAACAATATGTCAACAACATATACTCATCAGAAGTTCTATAGTGCTCCCACTCACTTCTTTGGAAATACAAGTTTCTCATAAACTTTGTATAAACCCAAAATCTTTGATCATCTCAACAAAGCTTACATTCCAACTCCGAGATGCTTACTCCAGTCCTTAGAAGGATTGCTGGAGCTTTGCATAGCGTTCTTCAGGATTGACAAAACCTTCTGGTTGTATCACATACAACCTTTCCTCAAGGATATCATCGAGGAAACAATGTTTTGACATCCTATCTGCAAGATTTCATAAATCATGCAGTAATTGCTAATATAATTCCAACAGACTCTTAGCATTGCTACGAGTGAGAAAGTCTCATCGTAGTCAACTCCTTGAACTTGTCAGAAAACATCTTAACGACAAGTAGAGCTTTCTTAATGGTGATACTTACCATCATTGTCTGTCTTCCTTTTAAAATCCATCTGTACCCAACGGCCTTACGACCATCAAGTATTTCTTCCAAAGTCATGGATCCTCTCTCGGATTTTATGGCCTCGAGCCATTCGTCGGAATCCGGGCCCACCATCGCTTCTTCATAGCTCGTAGGTTCATTGTTGTCTAGCAACATGACCTCTAAGACAGGATTGCGTACCACTCTGAAGTAGTACGCGTCCTTGTCGACCTACGAGGTCCGGTAGTGACTTGATCCGAAGCATCATGATCACTATCATCAGCTTCCACTTCAATTGGTGTAGGTGCCACATGAACAACTTCTTGTGCCCTGCTACTCACTGGTTAAAGTGATGGTTCAATAACCTCATCAAGTCTACGCCATCCTCCCACTCAATTCTTTCGAGAGAAACTTTTCCTCGAGAAAGGACCCGTTTCTAGAAACAATTACTTTTGCTTCCGGATCTGAGATAGGAGGTATACCCAACTGTTTTGGGTGTCCTATGAAGATGCATTTTTATCCACTTTGGGTTCGAGCTCATCAACCTGAAACTTTTTCACATAAGCGTCGCAGCCCCAAACTTTTAAGAAACGACAACTTAGGTTTCTCCAAACCATAGTTCAAACGGTGTCATCTCAACGGAATTACGTGGTGCCCTATTAAAGTGAGTGCGGTTGTCTCTAATGCCTAACCCATGAACGATAGTGGTAATTCGATAAGATACGTCATGGTACGCACTATATCCAATAGGGTGCAAATATGATGTTCGGACACACCATCACATTATGGTGTTCCAGGCGGTATTAATTGTGAAACAATTTCCACAATGTCTTAATTGCGTGCCAAAGCTCATAACTTAGATACTCATCTCCATGATCATATCATAGACATTTTATCCTCTTGTCACGATGATCTTCAACTTCACTCTGAAATTACTTGAACCATTCAATAATTCAGACATGTGTTTCATCAAGTAAATATACTCAATATCTACTTAAATCATCCGTGAAGTAAGAACATAACGATATTCACTGCATGCCTCAGCACTCATTGGACTGCACACATCAAAATGTGTTACTTCCAACAAGTTGCATCTTTTTCCATTTTACTGAAAACGCGGCTTTTCAGTCATCTTGCCCATGTGGTATGATTTGCATTTCTCAAGCGATTAAAAATCAAGTGAGTCCAAACGATCCATCTGCATGGAGTTTCTTCATGTGTATACACCAATAGACATGGCTTGCATGTCTCAAACTTTTCAAAAACGAGTGAGTCCAAAGATCAATCAACATGGAGCTTCTTCATGCGTTTTATACCAATATGACTTACATGGCAGTGCCACAAGTAAGTGGTACTATCATTACTATCTTATATCTTTTGGCATGAAAATGTGTATCACTACGATCGAGATTCAATGAACCATTCTTTTAGGTGCAAGACCATTGAAGGTTTTATTCAAATAAATAGAGTAACCATTATTCTCCTGACATGAATAACCGTATTGCGATAGACATAATCCAATCATGTCTATGCTCAACGCAAACACCAAATAACAATTATTTAGGTTTAACACCAATCTCGATGGTAGACGGAGCAGGCGATGCTTGATCACATCAACCTTGGAAACACCTCCAACACACATCGTCATCTCACCTTTAACTAGTCTCCGTTTATTCCGTAGCTCTTTTATTTCGAGTTACTAACACTTAGCAACTGAACCAGTATCTAATACGCTGGTGCTACTAGGAGTACTAGTAAAGTACACATTAACATAATGTATATCCAATATACTTCTATCGACCTCGCCAGCCTTCTCATCTACCAAGTATCTAGGGTAATTCTGCTCAAGTGGTTGTTCCCCTTATTACAGAAGCACTTAGTCTCGTGTTTGGGTTCAACCTTGGGTTTCTTCACTAGAGCAGCAACTAATTTTCCGTTTCATGAAGTACCCCTTCTTGCCCTTGCCCTTCTTAAAACTAGTGGTTTCACTAACCATCAACAATTGATGCTCCTTCTTGATTTCTACATTCGCGGTGTCGAACATTGCGAATAGATCAAGGATCATTATATCTATCCCTGTTATGTTATAGTTCATTACGAAGCTCTAGTAGCTTGGTGGTGATGTCTTCGGAGAAACATCACTATCTCATCTGGAAGATCAACTCCCACTCGATTCAAGTGATTGTTGTACTCAGACAATCTGAGCATAAGCTCAAGATTGAGCTTTTCTCCCTTATTATGCAGGCTAAGGAAATCGTTGGAGGTCTTATACCTCTTGACGTGGGCACGAGCCTGAAATCCCAATTTCAGCCCTCGAAACATCTCATATGTTCTGCGACATTTCAAAAATGTCTTCGGTGCCTCAATTCTAAACCATTTAACATTACCGAACTATCATGTAGTCATCAAAACATGTATGTCAGATGTTCGCAACATCCACAGACCACGTTCGAGGTCCAACACACCGAGCGGTGCATTAAGGACATAAGCCTTCTACTGTCCGCATAATTGCTACTGTCAACTTTCAACTATATTTTCTCTAGGAACATATCTAAAACAGTAGAACTAAAGCGCGAGCTACGACATAATTTGCAAAAACCTTTTGACTATGTTCAGGATAAACAAGTTCATCTTATGAACTCCCACTCAGATAGACATCCCTCTAGTCATCTAAGTGATTACATGATCCGAGTCAACTAGGCCGTGTTCGATCATCACGTGAGACGGACTAGTCATCATCGGTGAACATCTTCATGTTGATCGTATCTACTATACGACTCATGGTCGACCTTTCGGTCTCTTTTGTTCCGAGGCCATGTCTGTACATGCTAGGCTCGTCAAGTCAACCTAAGTGTTTCGCATGTGTAAATCTGGCTTACACCCGTTGTATGTGAATGTTAGAATCTATCACACCCGATCATCACGTGGTGCTTCGAAACGATGAACTTTCGCAACGGTGCACAATTAGGGGGAACACTTTCTTGAAATTTTAATGAGGGATCATCTTATTTACTACCGTCGTTCTAAGCAAATAAGATGCATAAACATGATAAACATCACATGCAATCAAAAAGTGACATGATATGGCCAATATCATGTTGCTCCTTTTGATCTCCATCTTCGGGGCTCCACGATCATCATCGTCACCGGCATGACACCATGATCTCCATCATCATGATCTCCATCATCGTGTCTTCATGAAGTTGTCTCCCCAACTATTACTTCTACTACTATGGCTACCGGTTAGCAATAAAGTAAAGTAATTACATGGCGTTGTTCAATGACACACAGGTCATACAATAAATTAAGACAACTCCTATGGTTCCTGCCGGTTGTCATACTCATCGACATGCAAGTCATGATTCCTATTACAAGAACATGATCAATCTCATACATCACATATCATTCATCACATCCTTTTTGGCCATATCACATCACATAGCATACCCTGCAAAAACAAGTTAGACGTCCTCTAATTGTTGTTTGCATGTTTTACGTGGCTGCTATGGGTTTCTAGAAAGAACGTTTCTTACCTACACAAAAACCACAACGTGATATGTCAATTGCTATTTACCCTTCATAAGGACCCTTTTCATCGAATCCGATATGACTAAAGTGGGAGAGACTGTCACCCGCTAGCCACCTTATGCAACAAGTGCATGTCAGTTGGTGGAACCTGTCTCACGTAAGTGTAGGTGTAAGGTCGGTCCGGGCCGCTTCATCCCACAATACCGTCGAAACAAGATTGGACTAGTAACGGTAAGCATATTGAACAAAATCAACGCCCACAACTACTTTGTGTTCTACTCGTGCAAAGAATCAACGCAATAGACCTAGCTCATGATGCCACTGTTGGAGAACGTAGCAGAAATTCAAAATATTCCTACGAGTCACCAAGATCTATCTATGGAGAAACTAGCAACGAGAGAGAGGGGAGTGCATCTACATACCCTTGTAGATCGCTAAGCGGAAGCATTCAAGAGAACAGGGTTGAAGGAGTCGTACTCATCGTGATCCAAATCACCGGAGATCCTAGTGCCGAACGGACGACACCTCCGCGTTCAACACACGTACAGCCCGGGGACGTCTCCTCCTTCTTGATCCATCAAGGGGAGAGGATAAGTTGAGGGAGAGCTCCGGCAGCACGATGGCGTGGTGGTGGAGCTTGCAGTTCTCCGGCAGGGCTTTGCCAAGCACTACTACGGAGGAGTAGGTGTTGGGGAGGGAGAGGGCTGCGCCAGGGGCAAGGGTGAAGCTCCCATGCGCCTCCCCACTATATATAGGGCTGTAGGGGGATGGTTTCTTGCCCTCCAAGTCCATTGGGGCGTTAGCAAAGGTGGGAGGAAAGAAATCCCATCATTTCCTTCCCCACCGATTATTATCCCCCCTCTTTAGGGATCTTGATCTTATCCCTTCGGGATATGATCTTATTCCTTCTAAGGGGGTATCTTGGTGCGCCTTGACCAAGGGTGTTGGGCCTTGCCCCCACTACCCATGTTCATGTGGGTCCCCCCATGCTGGTGGGCCCCACTCTGGAACCTTCTAGAACCTTGCCGGTACAATACCAAAAAATCCCAAACATTTTCCGGTGGCCAAATAGGACATCCCATATATGAATCTTTACCTCCGGACCATTCCGGAACTCCTCGTGACGTCCGGGATCTCATCCGGGACTCCGAACAACATTCGGTAACTGCACACCAATTCCCATATGTCAGGACCCCGACTCAATGCCACATCGATCTAGCATGTAACACCTCATATCACTTTGCGGCCTCACGCACGGTATTCCCATGGGTGTCGCCTTACCTTTGCCCGGGACCGTTTGCGCCTTTTGGCACACGTATATGACAGTGTCGCTAGCATCCATATGATAAGGAGCCCGGGCTGACATGGCTAGTCGTAAACCCAAAGCGGCACAGACTTACAGGGACAGGCATCCATGACCCAGCATCGAACGTGTCGGTCATCAGCGAGTGAATCCAGGCTGTAGCACTGGGCTAGCAGGACTCCGGTGAACCGGGCTGTAGCGGGCTAACAGGACTCCGGTATTCACCGCGTGACATTTCCCCGAAGGGACAGACACAGGCACGAAGAAAGACACATGCCGGCCAGCCTAAGTGTTCCGGAGCAGTAGCAAGCTACCATGGCTCGGTGGAAACACTAGGAGACATTTCCCCGTAAGAGAGGCTACTAAAGATAAACAACTAGATGGTCAGATCCCACACATACCAAGCATTTCAATAACATACACACAATATGCTCGATATGTGCAAACATAACATGGCATCACAACATGACTCTACGACTCAAGTAATTTATTCAATAGGCTCCGAGGAGCGAGATATTACAAACACGGGTCTCATGACCCAACATTCAGAGCATACAAATCAAAGCACAAGCGGAAGCTATCATGTCTGAGTACAGACATCTATAAATGAAAAAGGCTGAGAAGCCTGACTATCTACCAGATCCTGCCGAGGCACAAGATCGTAGCTGAGGTAACAAGCTAAACGTCGAAGTCCACGTGGAACTACTAGTGAGACTAAAGTCTCTCTGCAAAAACATAAAATAGGCAAACGTGAGTACAAATGTACCCAGCAAGACTTACATCAGAACTATCTACATATGCATCATTATCAACAAAGGGGTGGTGGGGTTTAACTGCAGCAAGCCAGCTTTGACTCGGTGGCTATCCTGAACTACGACTGCAAGTAACTCTTTTGAGGTGGCGCACACGAGTCCACATATTCACCATATCAATACACCACTATGGATCCGCTCCCGTCTCCCTACGAGAACGTCATCCATAGCACTCACGCTTATCTTGCGTATTTTAGAGTATCCACTTTCACTTGTCTATGAACTGATATAAGCAACCTAGAGGTCCTTTTCCGTGGACACGGCTATTCGAATAGATTAGGTTAACCCTGCAGGGGTGTACTTCTTCACACACGCTCTCACCACTTACCGCCGTTTACACGACATGTACTCGGCAACCTTCAAGCGGAAGCCCAACGTGGGTGTCGGCCACGGCCTACCTAAACACCTAAGTCTCTAGTCCAGGTTTATCGCCTATTCGGGTTCCATCCATGAGGAGATCCGGCCGGAGTTTCGCTCACAGCCCCAAACGATGTGAACAGGGTTCCCGAGACACCAAACGGGCGCCCGGTACACCGTGCCACGTGCCTACCGCATCACAGCCCACCCCTACGGTCAGCGCTGCCCACGGCCTCCAGCATACTACAACACCAGAAACTACTTGCAACTCCTGGACAGAGGACAAGGGTGATCAAGAAGCCGAGAGGGTCCATTGGTTTCGGGCCCAATGCGTGGTAGTAGCTGAATCATGGATCACAAACACAGAACTCAGTTCCTGAGGACGGCTGCAATGAGACAACCCACCATGTACTCCTACATGGCCTCTCACCGCTACCTTTACCAAATCGTGTTCACACACTTAGCTCACACACAGTAGGACATGTTCACACGCCTCTGATTCATCCCCGATGAATCAGACCTGACTCAACTCTAAGCAATAGCAGGCATGACAAACAAACATGAATGAGTAGGCACAACAGGGCTCAAACAACTCCTACTCATGCTAGTGGGTTTCATCTATTTACTGTGGCAATGACAGGTCATGCAAAGGATAAAGGGGTTCAGCTACCGCAGCAAGTAACAAATATGTCGTTGTTGTCCTAATGCAGTAAAAGAGAGCAGGAGCGAGAGAGTGGGATTTTATCGGAATGAACAAGGGGGTTTGCTTGCCTGGCACTTCTGAAGATAACATTGAGTCTTCATCAGTGTCAACGATCACATCATCGGTATCACGTCTATCGAGAGGGGACAAATACCGGCAACACAGAAGGGAACACAATCAATGCAATGCACAATATGATGCATGATCATGACATGGCAAAATGAATGTGTGTTGGGCTAATGCAACTAGCAACGGATTAAATGAAGTTGGTTTGAATATAAAATTCAAATTCAAACTCCATATGTGATTATTTAAATGCCCTTTATATGATTTGTGCTAAACAGCACCTATAAGTTGTTCTAACATGCATGAAAATGGTACAGATGGATTCCTTGAATTTTTCTGATAATTTTTCATATATGATTTATTTAATTTGGAGTTACGGTTGAATTTCTATGAATTTTAGAAGTTTTAGGCATTTTCTGGAATTTCAGAATTAAATTAAATCCAGAAAATGAGTTATGACATCAGCACTGCGTCATGCTTGCATCAGCAAGTCAACAGGGCTGCCCCGGGTCAAACCTGACGTGTGGGGGCCACACGTCAGTGACACAGGTTAGACAGGGGGGTTAGTTTAATTTAATTAAAGATTAGGGCACTAGGGCCCACATGTCAGTGGCTCTGGGGTTAGATTAGGTGGTGATTAGCTTAAGCTAATCACCTGATGGCGGGGGCCCACCTGTCAGTGTCAGCAGAGGGGGTAGTTAAGATAAAATAGTTAAACTAATTAACAGGGGGGGTTGGCCCCACCTGTCATCGACCCAGAGAGGGGGGGGTCCCGCCGTGGTCAACGTGGTCAGACCCACCGGTGGCTTGACGCCGGCGAGGCCAGACGCGGTGGTGCGCGTCGGAAACCAACTACAGGGGCTCTTTTGGCGCGCAGGAAGCAGCTACGGGGAGAGGGTGGAGTGGCGCATCCAACGGTGGCGGTGGCGGATGCTGGGGTGGCCGGAGCTGCCGGCGGCGACCTCTTTTGCGGCTGCCGGAGTTCGGGCAATCTCGGGGTCGGGGTTAGGGAGCACGGCAGGAGGAGCTGGGGCGTGCTACGGACTCCTGAGATCATGGTGAGCACGTCAGTGGGCTCGGATACGAGCTGGGGTGGCTGTGGCCACGGCCACGCCATGGCCGGCGGCGAGAGATTCTCGG
This sequence comes from Triticum dicoccoides, assembly GCF_002162155.2. Taxonomy (NCBI): domain Eukaryota; kingdom Viridiplantae; phylum Streptophyta; class Magnoliopsida; order Poales; family Poaceae; genus Triticum; species Triticum dicoccoides. The sequence goes on from NC_041385.1 coordinate 548,446,895, forward strand.
GCAAAGTGGTGGGGCTAGCTAGAGAGGGAGGTGGGGCACGGGGAGAGGGGGAATCGGGTCGAGGGCTCACCGCGGTTCTTCTGGTGCTGCTGGCGAGGCAGGGGAGGCACGGGGTCCGGCGAATCGACGGAGGGGAGCTTCGGTGGCCGGCGACGGAACGGCGATGGTGGCGGCGTTGCAGGGCTTCCGGAGGGCCGTGGGTCGGTGGGGAGGAAGGAGGGGGTCGAGGCGGAGCTCGTGGGTGTGTCGGAGAGGCTAGGGGTGGCCGGTGGCCACGAGAGAGCTCGTCGGCGGCGGCGGGTGTGTTCGGTGGCTGCGCGCGAGAGAGCCAGAGGAGGAGAGGAGCTCGGGGAGAGAGTGAGAGGCCTGGGGGGGGTGCGTGGCGTCGCGGACGGGGTCCAGGGCAACGAGAGGAAGCAGGAGGTGGCCGAGGCAGCGTCGGCGAGCGCCACGCCTCGCCTCTGTTCGTCCTCCTGGCAGAGGAGGAAGAGGACAAGGGAGGAGGAGGTGGGCTGGGCCGGCTGGGGAAGCTGGGCCGGCTCTGGTGGGCTGCACGGTGAGGCCAGGTAAGCTCTGTTCTTTTTATTTTTTTCCTGTTCTGTTTGTTTTATTTAATATCTTTTGCCACTGTTTTCAATTCCAAAATAATTTCATACAGTGCCAAAACATTCTGAAATATTTTATGTTACCTCTCTGGACTATTCCAAAAGTACATAAAACATTTCAAAGCATTTGAAAATATATTCATTATATATTATGAATATATCCCCAAATTCAAATAGATTATTGATTTAAATTCAGAGACCAAATAATTCCTTAAAAATATTCCAGAATTTTGGTTTGATATATAACTCTTGCCAAAATTCACAAAACTATTTTTAGGGCATTTTGGATTCACAGAATGCAATTTAAAGGGTGCTTGCCCTTCTTTTAATTAGGGTTTTGAGGCTTCTGAATTCCTCAGTTCAAATTTCATTTGAATTTAAACATGATGCAGCAACCAAGCTAGTCCATGGCCAGGGTAAAGCTAGGGATGTGACAACTCACCCCCACTAAACAAGAATCTCGTCTCGAGATTCAAGCGTAGGGTAAGGTGAAGGGTAACGCGGACTAGTATAATCTTCACGATCCAGGGTGCACTTCATAGAAACGTTGATTCGAACACCATCTTTGTCTTGTCGTCTTGCTCTGAGAACTCCAGCTAATCATGAAAAGAAGAGGAAAGGAAAACTCTAGAAGGATCGGTCTTCTCGAAGGTCGAACAACTCAGGATTAACTCACGGAATGAGACATAGAACCATCTCTCGGTTGAGACACGAGATACACATCAAGAGGGGTGGAAAGAAACAGATGACGAAGGTTCACTAGGTAGACAACAATTCCACACCTAGGAAGGTGGTAAACGATTGTCAACGTAGCGAGGAGTTGAGTTGCCATGATACCACGACGAAACATCCTGGAGGAGGGTGATTCGTAGATTATTATCTTAAGTGGCAAAAAGAATTACTTTTGATATAGAGATCATTGAGACTCTCTATATCAGCCTAAGGCAAATCACAGCAATCGTTTGGAGGGGGTCGGCAGAATGGCATACTCAAACTTGGATGATGTGGATTACCTTGTTGAAGACAACGTAATGGATGATTTTTGCTTATCACCGGAAATGGAAGGGACCCATGGTGGAATGACACATTGGCGGTGCAAGCTGGGAACAAAATGCAAATGCTGGAAATGATTCTAGTAACTGGGGAGAGGCTCAACAATAGAGAGTTATTCCACTATTGGAATGGTTATAGCATAACCGAGGAAGTTGAGAGCAAACCTAGTTAGTGTCGACGGTAACACGTAGCGCTTGTGCGTGCTCTCAAGAACTTGAGCAATTCCACAATCATCAAGGTTTTACCAACATCCGTGTCAAGGATCCTGGCAACACAACTTGCTACCATGATGGCTAATGATGGATGATGCAGATGCAAAGGAAGATAACACCTTCTCAGATTTCACCTTAGCGAGGCCAAGGAAATAAAAATCTGGATGATCGACCGAGAGACATTTAGCACTCCGCTTCTAATGTTCTCCTTGACGTGCTAGTGTATCCCATTCATAGATATGGTTTGATAACTAGAACATCAAGTAAAAGGTCGGACTTCGGGAACACAAGAATCCATAAGGAACAACTAGGGAGGTAAACCCTACGAAATCCTTATAGGGAGGTGGCCAACTTCTTTAATCAAGATACTACAATAATAGGTCTTTCGGCTGGGTGGTGCTGGCCTCGACATCCACTTTACCGGTTATCGAGGGACCAATATTATAGTTCTTGGGAAATGTTCCAAACCATCATATCTGCCTGAGATTCAGATCTGGTTGGTGTCAGGATATTCCAGACTCATCGAGTCTAGGAAGAAAATGAAAGTTTGCAACACAAATCGACGAGATGACGTTGCGGGATTCTCGGGAGATGAACTACGATAGCAAGCTCCAAAACATGAGCTGGTTCTGCTACAAACATGTGAACATGTTGTCCAAGACAAGCATGATCACAAGGTAGTCTTATAATAAAACACTACCGAGTTCAGGAGGGGGAACCATCATTAATGACATCGAAGTCTCCACGCGTGGAAGTCCAAAGAGTTCACCTTGGACAGACTCCTTTATCTTTGAACAACTCAATCAGTGGCTTGGTGTGCTAGGATATACATATAGAATGAAGGTTGCAAGTCTCCAGACCACAGAATACTTCGCACGTGTGCATGACTGACTTGCGATGATTCCAGAGGAAGCAACATTGACTTTCTCGAGTCCACGGCGGCAACTTGCATCAAATGCACATGAACTAGAGGAAGTCACTTCTTACATCCGAACATATGCTTCATGAGCTAGCATGAACAAATGCTTTCAAAAGTTTCCAACACTAGCTTAATGTTCAGCAAAATTACGAAGAAGACAAGGATGTTGTCGATGGGCACAACAACAATTCATCTGGGTTTCCTTTTAAAAGGAATTCCATAGTTAAGTGAACAAGTGATAGCATTAGTCAGACCCAAAAGATATAATGGTGTATGCTCGAGGGATCAACCACGAGTAAGACAACATTACGAATATCGTTGGTTCTGGTCTGATTGGATGATAGCCCATACTCAATCAAAGGTTTGGGTAAGATAATAGATCCAACAATTGTTCACAAGGACCAATTGATGAAGATATCATCTTTCTTCAACACACACTACACAAGAATATCCCTTTGGAACGAACTAAGTCAGACAAGCTTTTATCTTCCAACTCTCCAAGTTGTTGTCTAGCTTAACCAACTAGCTCAGGGATATCTAACACCGATTCTTGGAGAGAAGGTGGTTCACAAGAAACCAACTTGATCACGAACTCAACATAGCGGTCAGGTGACAACCCGGTAACACCTCCAAGAAGATATTTGGAAAGTCACGAACCACCGGTATGTTACTAAGCTCGAGAACAATCTTGCTTTTGAGGGCAAGACGATAAGATCAAATGAGTGAGGACTTGACAAGATCCTAACTCATCAATCGAAGGGTGCACCGAAATAAGGACTAGGTAGCACGATCAGTCTTAGAAGGATGATTCGAAAACCAACATACTAAGAATGAAATTATTATCCTTTAACTACCAAGCAACAGAGTTGCTAGCAGTATTGATTTCACACATCACAATTCATTTGTCGGTATTCCGGTTGTATCAACACGAGGGCCGAGGAATGAACAGTGATGGCAAGAAGTGTCACTGTACCAAGAGTTCATGGGATGGTGTGCAATTCCTATAACAATCTCGATATAAAATATGTAATACTCCAAGGTAGAGCAGAACCAAAAGCTGGATTGGCATTTGATCTACGGAATACAACTACTTTGACCCAATCCTAGATATGGAAGAGGTACTGGAGTTTGTTTCTCCTAGTCATTCCGGAATAGAATGGCTTGACAGACCACAAGAGTCATAGGCATCGATGAACGAACGCACGCATACTCTTGACTATCAATTGATAGACGAGGGTCAGAATGCAACTAAAGAGAGACAACTCAAAAGAACATATAACTTTCTGAGTTGTGGATGCATGGTTTAGCATGTCGAACGAAGTTCAACATATTTCTTCCGGATAACCCATGCAGAAAGGTAGAACTGGCAGAGTCACGATTTATGAATGGAGAACTCCTCAAGAGTACTCTAATTGTGATTTTTTTTTTGATCCAATAAACATCTGCCATAAGTAGTTCATGGTATTTGGAAGAAGAAGATACCACGGACTTCAAGGACTATCGCAAAGGTTACTAATATCCTAAAGGCACTAGCAATTACTATCAACATGAAGTAGGTAGAGTGAATCTCGGGTTCAGAACCCAGGAGTAGAATACCTACTACTAAGTAGCATCACGGGATGCTTCCGAGAATAAAGGCCAGAATCATCACACTGGGATCACAAATCATTGCTAGATTACTAGGTGACTCCCTAAAACACCTAGGGTCATAATAATAACTCCAACATAATTGTCAAGGCAACGGAGTACCTCAACTCACTGATTAGTGTGGTTAATCTGGCCCATGGGAACATTGAAACGGGAAGAAAGGATTTGCAAATGCATCAGACTACTTAGAAACCTAGGATGACTCGGACAGCATAACGGCTGTAAATGCTCAGAAAAGATTTGAGACATTCACAAAAATGGTGGCATAACCACTCAGGAGCACAATATCAAGGTTTCGAGATCAACAATTAACATACAGAAGCAGTAAAAACTGAATAGAGGCTTAAATCCAACAATCTTATAAGTCCACTGATTAGTAACACGTGGTCCTAATAGAAAGAAGAGATAGCCTAGTTCTTAATCCCCGTAGAAGAGAAGATGATGACTCAGATCAGAAGGCCATGAGGTATAAGAAGTAAAAGAGCCTTACGTTCCATCCCACAATCAATTCCCCTACATATAACTAAAGAATTTCTAGACTCAACTTCGACCAGTTTGGCTTGGTAATCCTACAGGCAGTCAAGCTCTGATACCAACGCTGTCAGGACCCCGACTCAATGCCACATCGATCTAGCATGTAACACCTCATATCACTTTGCGGCCTCACGCACGGTATTCCCACGGGTGTCGCCTTACCTTTGCCCGGGACCGTTTGCGCCTTTTGGCACACGTATATGACAGTGTCGCTAGCATCCATATGATAAGGAGCCCGGGCTGACATGGCTAGTCGTAAACCCAAAGCGGCACAGACTTACAGGGACAGGCATCCATGACCCAGCATCGAACGTGTCGGTCATCA
>NC_041385.1:548455610-548487474 GCF_002162155.2 Triticum dicoccoides
GAACAGGGGGGAAGAGGGGCACGGGGAGAGGGGAGCGGTGCAGGGGGTGCGTGGCGTCATCCGGGGCGTCGCTGGGGAGGCCAGGGAGGAAGCAGGAGGTGGCTAGGGGGGGGAAGCAGGAGGTGGCCGGGGCAGCATCGGCGAGCGCCACGCCTCGCCTCTGCTCGTCCTCCTGGCAGAGGAGGAAGAGGACAAAGGAGGAGGAGGTGGGCTGGGCCGGCTGGGGGAGCTGGGCCGGCTCTGGTGGGCTGCACGGTGAGGCCAGGTAAGCTCTGTTCTTTTTATATTTTTTTTGTTCTGTTTGTTTTATTTAATATCTTTTGCCACTGTTTTCAATTCCAAAATAATTTCATACAGTGCCAAAACATTCTGAAATATTTTATGTTACCTCTCTGGACTATTCCAAAAGTACATAAAACATTTCAAAGCATTTGAAAATATATTCATTATATATTATGAATATATCCCCAAATTCAAATAGATTATTGATTTAAATTCAGAGACCAAATAATTCCTTAAAAATATTCCAGAATTTTGGTTTGATATATAACTCTTGCCAAAATTCACAAAACTATTTTTAGGGCATTTTGGATTCACAGAATGCAATTTAAAGGGTGCTTGCCCTTCTTTTAATTAGGGTTTTGAGGCTTCTGAATTCCTCAGTTCAAATTTCATTTGAATTTAAACATGATGCAGCAACCAAGCTAGTCCATGGCCAGGGTAAAGCTAGGGATGTGACACCATAACAACTCTAGCGTCACCGAACCTTAAGTGTGTAGACCCTACGGGCTCGGGAACCATGCAGACATGACCGAGACAGCTCTCTGGCCAATAACCAACAGCGGGATATGGATACCCATGTTGGCTCCCACATGTTCCACGATGACCTCACCGGATGAACCATGATGTCAAGGATTTAAGCAATCCCATATACAATTCCCTTTGTCTAGCGGTATTGTACTTGCCCGAGATTCGATTGTCGGTATGCCGATACCCTGTTCAATCTCATTACCGGCAAGTCTCTTTACTCGTTAAGTAACACATCATCCCGTGATGAACCCCTTGGTCACATTGTGCACATTATGATGATGTCCTACCGAGTGGGCCCAGAGATACCTTTCCGTCAACCGGAGTGACAAATCCCAGTCTCGATTCATGCCAACCCAACAAACACTTTCAGAGATACCAGTAGTGCACCTTTATAGCCACCCAGTTACGTTGTGACGTTTGGTACACCCAAAGCATTCCTACGGTATCCGGGAGTTGCACAATCTCATGGTCTAAGGAAATGATAATTGACATTAGAAAAGCTTTAGCATACGAACTACACGATCTTTGTGCTAGGCTTAGGATTGGGTCTTGTCCATCACATCTTTCTCCTAATGATGTGATCCTGTTATCAATGACATCCAATGTCCATGGTCAGGAAACCGTAACCATCTATTGATCAACGAGCTAGTCATCCAGAGGCTTACTAGGGACTTGGTGTTGTCTATGTACCCACACATGTATCTGAGTTTCCTATCAATACAATTATAGCATGGATAATAAACGATTATCATGAACAAGGAAATATAATAATAATAACTAATTTATTATTGCCTCTAGGGCATATTTCCAACAAGTGGCCCAAGAGCTACTGCAATGCAGGCTGTTGGAAGGCGGTCGCGACGTGCTGCTAGAGCGGGTGGCGGAGCTTCTGGGCTTAGCAGCCTCGGGGGCTCAGCCCTTCTGCACCCAACTCCCACATCAGGTCCAGGGTGGCCCGCGCGGAGGCTCCACGCACGCCTGCGCAGCCCCAAGCGGAATCCAAGGCCACCCCAACGCCGGCTAGGCCGTCAGCACCGGGCCAGCAGCAGCGCTGCCTCTGCCCCTGGCCGTGAAGAAGGACTCGCCACGACCCATGGCCTCGATGGGCCACCGCGCTACCACCCCCAAGACGGGTGCCTCAAGCAGAACTACGTGGCACGCGGAGCACTACGGCGCGGCCTTCGGGATGGCGGCCCCAGAAGAGTACGTGCCCCACATGATGAAGCAAGGGCGCACGCATGAGGACGAACAAGGCTCGCTCCTCGGCCCAAGCTGGGGGGACGAGGCACCAGAAGCTGAGCTCTTCCAGGAGCCCCGAGAAGGCCCCGTCGGCCACGCTGGAAGCAACGATTATCGGATACCACTAATTCCTCAGGAGCAGGAAGACGCTTACCATGGATCGCGGGAGGTACAGGTCACCACAACGGGCGGCTGCCCCACTCCCACTGCTTCCTACCCCTCAGGAGGAGGGCGCCGGGGCCTGTAGGAGAGGGGCCGAGATCCGGCATCACCACCATGGCGTTCGGAGCAAGGCATCCTTAGGAGGTAGGCCCTCTGCTGGGGAGGTGCCTCAGGGCCTGCCCCTGGCAGAGGACCCGTGGTCGTCCGGGGAACCCTGGTGACCGCTCTACCCCATCGGCGGCGTCCTGGTTTCCAGTTGTCATCGGTGGCACTAGAGTGTGGCGCAAGGCGGGGCCCTCATCTGGCGATATGAAGCAAGGCCAGTACCTGTGAAGAAGGCCTAGTGCCTGTGAAGCTCGCCGCCCCGTGCCACTCTCACGTAATAATGAGTGGGGTTGTACACGCCTTGGAGTCTCAGGGGTGCCGGCCTCAGGCCGTGGGGCTCCCTCCCACGCCCAATGGTAGCACTTAGCTCCGCGCTGGTGAGAAGACGTCCAAGACTAGACTAGGTGCCAGACGCGGCCTTTTTCTGCTTTCATTGCTTTTCCCCTTGGCTGTCATTTTCCCCCGTTGGATTTAAGTTGGATTTGAGCTCGAAGATTTGCGTGTGTTCGGGGAAGGGGTGTTTAGTCTCGTTCGAGCAATCTCTCGCGTTCTTGTTACCACTATGCCTCAGCTGCCTCCCCTCGTGAGCCCCTCGCAAGCCGGGCCAGGCGTAGCTTGCGTGCAGCCCAGACTGCCGTCACTGCGCCCTCTCATGAGGTTTTCATTACAGGTTCAATGGGCTCATTCAGGAGACGCTCGAGACACCACAGCCCTCCGCAGGCTAACTCGAGGCCCACGCGGGTCGAAGGTAAACAAGTCAACTGCTTGGCGCAGGCGTACGAGTGATATCGCACCTACTAATACGCTGAATGCGAGTTTTTACACGAGGGGCTCCCCCTCCCAAAATGATCTTACAACCTTCCAGGCAAGGCCCGAACTCTATCTGTGCACGGTAAGGAAGCAGGGACAACACGCGGTCAGTCGGATAAATCCCCAAATGCATCCTCAGGGGCACCTCCTGAATCGTCGCTGGCGTCACTGGCCTCGCCATCGCTCTCCGCGTTGCCATCGGCGGCGTCAGGGCCGTTCACCACATGGCCTTCATCAGTAGCCACGACCACGCCGTCGTTATCAGAAGCGAAGGCCCTGACAAGGGCATCCACGTTGTCTTCCACCCAGTGCGCAAGGTCGCCCCGGACGGCCTGGGGTACTGGGGAGATGGCGGCGTCAAAGTCGAAGTTGGGGTCCATGTTCCGAAGGTGCCTGAAGACACTAGAAAAGGCGCGCCCGAGCAGGGCGCGGCTCCTCTCCTCCACCAACCTGTTGGCTCTGACCGACCGCGCCTCCAGGTGCGTCACCACATCGGTGAAGAATTGAAGATTGCCAGCATAGTTGACTGCGTGGGGCTCGCCAACGGCCGCCTTGCAGATGTTACCCAAGGTTGTGTTGGCTCTCTCCCGGAGCATGGTGAGCATGGGGCCGTGCTCGTGCTCCAGGATCCGCCGCTGGCGTATCTCGTCCTCGTTCTGCCGCGCAACGGCCTCAGCCTCGTCCACCCGCTGGCGGAGAAGAAGCGCGTCGGTGCGGGAAGTAGTCAGCTCCTCCTGTGCCACACCGAGGGCGGCCCGGGAAGCGTCGGCCCGCCGTGTCACTTCCTCCAGCTTGGCCCTCAGGGCGGCGGTCCTGCCTTCGGCCTCGACCCGGATCAACCCCAGCCTCCCCTCGAACTCGCGCTCAAGGTTCAAGCGGGCTGTTGCCACCCCGCGTTCAACCTCTTCCAGGACTCGGGCCTCGCGCGCAGCAACGTCATCCTCCGCCTGCGTCACCAAGCGCTCCCTCGTCTCCAGACGTTCAAGACCGTGTGCGTGCTCGGCAGCTTCCAGCGTCAGTGCCTCCTCATGCCTCTGGAGCTCTGCCTGGTCGACCGAAGCCACCTTCATCGATGCAAGGGCCATCTCACGCAGCTCCACCTGCTGCTCCAGGGAATGGCACAAGGCCTGGAGTTCCCACGCCCGCTCCTCCGCCGCCTCACGCTGCCGGTCAGCCTCTCAGGCCTCCTCAACGGCCCGAGAACGGGCCTCTCAAGAGGCCGCCAGTGATGCCTCGGCCTCCTCATTGTCGAGGTCACGCTGGTGGCGTGCAAGGGCAACATCCGCCTTCAGCTTGCGCCTCTCTTCAGCTAGGCGCAGGCCCTCATCCTCAAGGTGCGCATCTTCATCAGCAAGCTCTTCACCAAGCTGGCTCACCGCATCAGCCGCCCTCCGGAGAAACCCTTGGCGAAGAACGTGGCGCCCCCGGGCGCGCTCGAGCATGTCTTCTACATCATGATCTGCCCCAAGTAAGCGCGGGGGGCCACGAATCAGCACTCCCCCTCTGGGCAGGGGGCTGGGGGCTGGTGCCCTCACGATGGCCGGGCGCGCCTCACCAGAAGCCCGGCCTGGAGCCAGCCCATCCCCAAATGAAGAGCGCAGGGCCGACCTCAGCCAATCGCCATCCACGACTAGACGCGAAGCCCAAGGCAGGCTGGCTATGCCCCGAGAAGGCTCGCGAAGGAGGGTCGTGAGGCGCGCAAAGCCGCGATGCGCCACAGGATGGCTCACCTCTCCGACCGGCCTCACCGCAAGGGCTCTGCTTGAGCTCAGAGCGCTCGAAGACGGTGGAGAGGGCGGAGCCTGGGGGGATGGCTCCTCAGCCATCTCCGTGAGCTCGGCAGGAAGGGCCCTGCGGAGCAAGGATCAGCCAAAGCAATGGGAGGATCAGGAGCTAGGAAAGGGGAAGGCTTACTCATCAATGACGAAATACTTCCTGCGCTTCAGTAGGCGGCAAGGGTAATCGTCACCCAAAGCCTCCCTTCTATTCCCGAGAGCCTCGAAGTCCACGCAGAAGCGGCCCAGGAGTTGAGCGCAGGGGTCAGCCTGCGATGAGGAAGAAGCGTCAAGATGCCCAGCGTTAGGGGTGTCGTCCTGATGCACGCCGCCGGTCGCCTCACCAAGAAGGGTAGCTGGGGCTCCAGGGGCCTCAACCATGGGCGCCGCGGGCAGCAGCTCAACGCCTTCAGCCGTAGCAGTACGGGCCTCAGCAGCTGCCCCCTCAGGAGTGCTCCCTGGCGTCGTCACCCCGGCAAGGGCCCCCTCGGCCTCCAGCGGCCCATGCCTCCCTGCTCCGCCACTCGAGGAAGGACCGCCGTGGGAGACTGGAAGGGCAGTCACCACCACTGTGTTCTCGCGAGGCCTCGTGAGGCCAGCGGGGCGGAGCCCCCATTCGTCGAAGCCGGGCATCTGATTCACAAAGTTGCCCCTGTTCGAGCAAAGGTACAGCAAAGCCCCCCTTGCCAGACGGTGCCGGGGGAAGGGTCCCCAGTCAAGACCAAGAGCACCTTCCTCAGCGCTTCGGGCGTCAGGTCCTCCTCCTGGAGCCTCATGTGATCTTCACGACCGCTAAAGACCCACATCCGGTGGGAGTGGCGCTGGAGAGGAGCAATGTGGCATAACAGGAACTCCTTCACCACCCTGGGCGCCGTCACGCCGAGCGCCCTCAATAACGCAAAGCGACGCCAGACAAAGATGAGCCGGGGGCTCGTGAGCGTCTCCTGGCCCCAGCCTGAATTGGGGACAGCGGGTGACGTTGGCTCCGAAAGCAGGGGCTGGGCACCCCTACATCCACGTACAGCCATCGCTCGTGGAACCCAGGCGCGGACAAAGGAAGGCTGAAATCAATCCCTGAGGACATTGTTTCTGGTGCGGCAATGAAGCTCATGCACCCTGAGCATTGGGTGGGGTCGACGAGGCGCAGAGAGAAGAAGTGACGCAGCAAGGCAACTGAAGGAGGGATGCCCATCATTGCCTCAGAGACAAAGGCGAAGACGGCAAGAAGAGTAATGGATTTAGGACCCAAATGCATCATATGGATCTGGTAAAGGGAAAGCACAGCGTTGAAGAAATTGGAAAAGGGGGGAACCAATCCCGGCCACAGGGCGTCGGCAAAGTACCGGACCTCGGTGACTATTCTGTTGATGGAGAAGTGGGACACGGGCCAGGACATCGTCCTCCCGCACTCGTTGAAGATAGTGGCCAGAGTAGAGCTGACCTTGCCCAAGCCTTCTCGGTTGAGTATGATCGACCAATCGACGGCGGGAGCCGCCGCCGACGGCGAGCGAGGCGGAGGCACCTGTTTCTTCCCTTTCCCCTTCCTCGTCGGAGCCATGGCAATGGGAAGAGGGAGGATTCGAGATTGGATTGGAAGCAGAGACTAGAGCTCGAGAGGAGGAAGAGCAGGGGACGGTTGAGCAGCGAAGAGAGGAACGACTGTGTGCAACCACGGGTCCGCCTAGCTGGGCGCAAAATAAGGAGGCGTGGGGGAACAGGTCCGCCCGCGTCCAATCAACCGCCATGCGGCGCCCGAGGCCGCAGGCTGTTAGCCCCGCGGCGCTTCGCACTTGCCCCTTCGCTTCTCTGTTCAGCCAAGTCCGGGCGCGCCTTGGGCCCGGGGGCTACTGTCAGCGTTCTGGGAACGGGGGTCCCCAGACTTGCCTGCCTGCGGCCTGTGGCGTGGCTCAAGGGGTGGCCCAGCACGGCACATCTTCATCAGCATGAGCTCAAGACCCTCGTGAGGGGCCAAGCCTCGCGGGGTGGACGACAGGCACGGCCTCGTCAAGCTGGCTCGCGAGGAGGCGGGGAGATCAAGGCGGGGTACCTCACGGGGCGCCCATGACGCAAGCCATGACGACCAAGGGCGCTGGCGGGCGCCAGCCCGCGTAGTGTCCTTCTTTCCTCTTTGGTGCAAAGGGAGCAAGCGCAGGCAGGAGCATCAAGCAAAGGCATCTGTTTCGGTGCAACAAGACCAAGACCGTCGCAACGGCAGGAAGGAAGTCATTGTGGAGCCCAAGCCGGCGTCACCACCAGAGCCTTTGACAGGCGAGGACCAACTTTAGCCAGGATAAGTGTACTGGATGTTCCCCTTCAAAATGGCCAATTGTTGGCGCCCTTCCCGCTCAATATTTGGGAAGAGGCCCAGGGCCTTTGCCTATAAATAGGACTAGCCACCCGCAAGGTAGAGGCATCTGGAAATCGGCGGAAAGAGCGACCGAAGTCCCCAAGCAGTTCATCGCACCATCCAAGAACAGACCCTCGCGAGGCTGTTCTTCCTTGTATTGTTCATCATCAGCCCAAGAGGCAATCCACCACACCACAAACTAGAGTAGGGTATTACACCACAATGGTGGCCCGAACTAGTATAAACCCTGTGTCTCTTGTGTTGTTCCTTTCATAGGTTTGATCCTAGTGAGGCGGCAAGGTGCAGGTAGGTAGAGGGCGAGATCTCCGTGCGCACCCTAGTGTTCGAACCTAGAGGGTCTGCCGGAACCCAAAATCTGACAAGCGCCCCAAGGCTTCATCGACACCAGCTCAACCAACGGCGCCTGGCGTCAGGCCACATCAGCACCACCTCCGGTGAGCGAGGGCATGCGCATCGCCGCCTACGGCCCGGGCGGGTCGCTGCCCAACCATCCCCATGACGGCGCGTTAGGCCAGGCCACATGGAGCATGGAGCACTACGGCAAAGCCTTCGGGGTGGTGACCTCGGAGGCTTACGTGCCCCGCATGGTGGATAGGGAGTACGCGCTAGAAGACGACCCTGGCTTGTTTCTCGGGTCAGACTAGGAGGAAGAGACGCCAGAAGCCGAGCCTTTTCAGGAGCCCCAAGGAAGCCTCACCAACCGCGCTGGGAGCAGCAGCTATCGGGTACCGCTAATTCCTCGGGAACAAGCTTATGCTAACCATGGGTCGCAGGAAGTTCAGGTCACTTCAGCGGAAGGCTGCCCCAGCTCAGCAGCCTCCCTTCCACTAGGAGGAGCACGCTGGGGGCTGCAGGAGAGGGGCCGGGAGCTAAGCCCCTCCCCAAGGCGCACGGTGCAAGGCATTTCCCAGAGGTAGGTCCTCTTCCGGGGAGGTGCTGGAAAGCCTGCCCCCGGCAGAGGACCCGTGGTCACCGGGGGAACCACTGGCATCCCCTTAGCCCCATTAGCATCGTCCTTGGTCTCCGGCCGCGGGCAATGGTGGTAGAGGGTGGCGCAAGGCGGGGCCCTCATCTGGCAATATGAAGCAAGGCCCGGTGCCTGTGAAGAAGGCCCAGTGCCTGTGAAGCTTGCCGCCTGTGACACTCTCATGCAATAATGAGTTGGGGATGTACACGCCCCGGAGTCTCCAGAGAGCCACCCTCGAGCCTCGGGGGCTCCCTCCCACGCCGAGTGGCAGCACTTAGCTCCGCGCTGGTGAGAAGACGTCGAAGACTACACTAGGTGTCGGACGCGGCCTTTTTTATTTTTGCCTCCCTTTCTGTGGTCGAGCTTCCTTGCTTTGGATTTAAGTCAAAGTTGAATTTGCATTTGCTTATGTGGGGGGGGGGGTGTTGTGTCTCGTTCGTGTGATTTCTCATGTTCTGGTTTCTGCCCTAATTTGGAATGTCCACTAACTTCCTCCCCCTCACGGGCGGTGCTGGGCCAAGCGCACGTGCGCATGCCGTCCCGCGGCCGGCACTCACTCTCGTGTGGCCCTCACCACTTAGCCAGGAGGTCCCTTAGAAGATCCTCGGAGGCTCATGGCCTCGCAAAGCTATTCAGGACTTGTCTGGGCTAAAGGTAAACTACAGCAAATAGCTCATCGCAGGGCTCGTTATATCATACACGTGCACATTCTGTATCGTTCCTAAAAGCTTGTGGTCGATGATCTTTTTACATGAGGGGCTTCCCCTCCCAAAATGCTCTTACAACCTTCATGGCCGCGCCCGAGCTTTTGTGTGCAGGATAAACAGCACAGGAACACAGGATCGGTCAGACATATCACTCACCGCACCCTCTTGGTTGCCTCCGGAGGCATCACTGGCGCCGCTATCGGAGGCACAAGAGAGGCATCTATCTCGCGAACTCAGCCCTGTTCGAGCAGAGATACAGGAGGCTACCCCCGTGCAGAATATCGTCCGGCGAAGGGTCGCTAGTCAAGACCTCGAGCACCTTCTTCAGTGTTTCGAGTGCCAGTTCCGTCTCCGGAAGCCTCATGCGGTCCAAGTCGCCCGCCATGGCCCACATCGGCCAGGAGTGGCGCTGAAGAGGAGCAATGCGACACTGGAGGAACTCCTTCATCACCCGGGGCACAGTCACGCCGAGCTCTCTCAACCTCTTCAATTGAAACTAGACGAAGGAGAGTCGGGGGCTCACAAGTCTCTCATGGCCCCAGCCGGGATTGGGGACAGCAAGCGACAAGGAGGTGAGAGCAGAGGGCTGAGAACTCCGACATCCACATACAACCACCTTGTTCGGAACCCACTCGTGGAAGGCGGGAGGCCAAAATCAATCCCCGAGGCGGTCGTCTCTGCCACGGCCTGGAAGCTCACGCACCCCGAGCACTGCAAGGGGTCAGTCAGTCGCAATGAGAAGAAGTGGCGCAAGAGGGCAATGGAAGGAGCAATGCCCACCATGGCTTCGCAAACAAAGGCGAAGACGGCAAGAAGGGTAACCGATTGAGGATCAAGATGCATCATATGGATCTGATAGTGGGAAAGCACCGCATTGGAGAAGGTAGAGAAAGGGGGAACCAGGCCACCCCACAGGGCATCAACAAAGAATCGAACCTCCGTGACGGTCCTGTCAATGGAGGCATGGGACACGGGCCAAGCCATCGTCTTTCCACACTCGTTGAAGTTGGATGCGAGCGCGGGGGAGACCTTGCCCAAGGCCTCTAGATTGAGCACCAGTGACCGGCCGATGGTGGGCTCGATTGTAGGGGACGAACTAGTTGAGGACAGGGGCTTCTTCCCTTTCTCCTTGCTAGTTGGCGCCATGACAATGGTGGGAGCAGAGCTCAAGTCAGATTGGGAGCGGAAGCAGAGATTCGAGGAAGAAGGGGGAATAGGAAGCACGCTGCCAGGAAGGGGGGAAATAACTGTGTAAGGCACCATGGATGCCTAGCCAGGCGGATATTGAGGTAGCGTGGGGAAGCGGAGACGCCCACGTCCAATCAGCCGCCATGCGTCGACCAAGGCCGCAGTCTGTTGGGGCCCGTGGTGCTCCGCACTTGCCCTTTGGCTTCGCTACTAAGCCAAGTCCGAGCACGCCTTGGGCCCGGGGGCTACTGTCAGTGTTCTGGGAATGGGGGTCCCCAGACTTGCCTGCCTGCGGCCTGCAGCGTGGCTCAACCAGTCGACCAATACAGCCCATCTTCATCAACAAACACTCAAGACCCTCGCGAGGGGCCAAGCCTCGCGGGGCGGACGATGCAAGGCCTCCTCAGGGGTGGCCTCACCAGGCAGGCTCGCGAGGAGGCGGAGAGACCAAGGTGAGGGGTACCTCGCGAGGTGCCCATGACACAAGCCATGACGATCGAGATGAGGCGGGCGCCAGGCGCGCGCCAGCCCGTGCATCCTCATTTCCTCTTTGGTGCAAAGGAGGCAAGCGCAGGCATGGAGTACCGAGGCATCAGGCAAAGGTTTCCATATCGGTGCAACAAGACCAAGACTAGTAGAGCGGCAAGACAGAGGTCACCATGGATTCCAAGACAACGTCATCACCAGAACCTTTGGCAGTCGAAGACCACCTTTAGTCAGGATAGCTTGTACTAGCTGTCCCCTTTCAAAATGGCCGTTGTTGGCTCCCTTCCCGCTCAATATTTGGGAAGAGGACCAGGGCCTCTATAAATAGAGCTAGCCACCACAGTAGAAGAGAGAATCTCATCTAGAGCCAAGAGAGACGGATCGATTCCTCCTCCAACACACCACCACAAGAATACCTCTCCTCGCGAGGCTGTTCTTCCTCTGTACTGTTCATCATCAACCCAAGAGGCAATCCACCACACCACACACTGGATTAGGGTATTACACCACAATGGTGACCCGAACCAGTATAAACCTCGTGTCTCTTGTGTTGCTCATCGATCTAGCTTAGAACCGCGGTGAGGCTAAGGGCGTGTTTCGGTAGGGAGAAGATCTTCGTGCACACACCAGACTTCGAACCTTAAGGGTTTGCCAGAACCCAATATCCGATAGGGATGATGCAGCCTGAGGGGGCCCTAGCAAAGTGAGCTAAAGATGTAAAAGGATACACGCCGCAGGGACAGGCCGGTGCGACCTGGGAATAATGCAGCCCGAGGGGCGCTCCCAGCTGAATAAACTTGGAAAGTATCACTTGGTTCCGTTGTCGAAGGAGAGTTGGGGTAGATGAAGACACGTGGCGAAGGAGTTGCTCCTCATGAGCCGCCTAGACACTGAGCCTCGGGAGGCTCTGGGGGCTCGGGTGGTTCCTTGAGGACCGTCTCCATCTCCACCAGGACCGCATGATGCATGGCCTCATGAGCTAGCAGGATGCTCTGTAGGTGGCGCTGGTAGGCCACCTCCATGTTCGGCAAGCCAAATGGCATGCAGAAGTAGCTGTGAGGTGGACCTTCACAATGCCCAGTGCGCGAAGGCCAGAAGCGCTCCTGAGACACGGCTCTGTTGAGCCCTGGGATGCCGACACAAACGCACAGGCCGCCGTCCTTGCCAGGATGGGGAGCTGAGTCAGGTGGGTGGCGGTCGCCGCGCATGGCTCTTGCTTCTTGAAGCTCTTGGGTGGCCTTGTCGATGAACTCCTGAGCACCAGGCGCTCCTCGCCCAGTGCTCTCTTGATGGAAACATGCCACAAAGGACGCCTCCACATGGTGCCCGAGCGCCTCCCTTGTGATGTTGGCTAGGTATGAGGCCCTCTAGAAGAGAGCCCCCAAGCCTCGCCCGAGGAGGGCATCGGGCACACCTTCCTATGCGAGTGAGGGAGGCACCCCAGGCATGGGCTCCGATCCTGGGGCGGCGCCGCTGGAGACGCCGCCCTCCTGAGGCCCGGTGTAGAGTAGCTACTTCTTCTTCTTTGGGACGGCCTTAGGAGGGTACTGCGCACCCTCGTTGCCGGGGTCTTCCATTGCTGCTGCTTGGAAGGCGTGCTCGAGGGAGCACACCGCATCTCTTTCTTCACAGGGGACTGTGATGATCCCGTCGCTTCCTGGCATCTTGAGGAAGTTATAACCATGGTGGGTCACTGCCATGAACATGGCCAGGGATGGATACCCAAAGATGGCGTTGTATGGGAGACGGATGTGGGAGACGTCGAAGTCGATGAGCTTGGTGTGGTAGTTGTTATGCTGGACGAAGGTGACAGGGAGGCAGACTTGCCCTATCAGGGTGGTGGAGCCGTGAGTAACTCTTGAGAAGGGCTTGGTAGGCTGTAGCTGATCGTATGGCACTTGGAGACTATCGAATGTCTCAACGGACAAGATGTTAAGCCCTGCGCCGCCGTCAATTAGGGTCTTGGTGACTTGGATGTTGCTGATGACGTGAGTAGAGCATCGGGAGGGCACCAGCAGTGGCTGCACATTTGAGCTGATCCACCGAGCTGAAGGTGTAGGCGCACTTGGACCACCTGAGCGGGCATGTGGCCTCGAGCCTGGGGAGATCTGCGTTCACCTCGTGGGCAGACTGCTTGAAGACGCGTTGGGATGCTGAGGCCCGAGCTCCGCCAAAGATGCAGGCGATAACGCGTGGCTCCTGGAAGCCCCCAGCCCCCTCGTCCAGACGATGGTCGTCGTTCCTCCTTGGTGGCGCCGGTAGTGGACGGAGGCCAGCACTACCCTAAGCGTGGTCCTCGCTAGGCTGGTCCCTCCATGTGCCTCCATGAGGCTGGTCCTGCCAGCAGTCCTCACAAGGCCGGTCGCGCCACTCCTGGTGGGGCTGCGATCGTCCCAGCATCCTCCGCCTCGTCCTCCTCCTCGACCGTAGCCCCGGTCGTTGCGCTCGGGCTGCCGGTCGAAGCGTCCGTCTCGAATGGCCCTGAGCTCTTGACAGTCATGGGTGTTGTGTCTGTGCACGTTGTGGAAGGCACAGAACGGATGGCTGCCTTTGGATGACTCGGGGTTGTCCCGGCTGCGCTTCGTGTCTGGCTCCGTCGCAAGCACGACTGCCCCTTGCGCTTCACGTCCTAGGCCTTGGCTTTCTTCTCCTATAGGTCGGTTGCAGGGAGCTTGAGGAGGGAAAGGCGCCCCTCCTTAGCTCTTGCGCACTTGGTCGCCATGTTGAATAACACCAGAGCCGTGCATAACTCCTCGTGGATGACGAGCTCCTCCTTCATCTTGACGTCACGGACGCCATCAGAGAATGCTGAAATGATGGCCTCGTTCGTCACCTTGGGGATCTTGAGACGAACGCCGTTCAAGCGCTGGATGTACTTTTGTAGGGTCTCCCCTGGCTGCTGCTTGATGCGGCATCGGACACCCGCGGCCGGCGGGCGGTCCCAAGTGCCCTGGAAGTTGGCGATGAAGCGGTCGCACATCTCACCCCAGGTGGAGATCCAGCCTGGGGGCAGATTCAGGAGCCATGAGCGAGCTCCGTCCTTGAGAGCCATGGGGAACCAGTTCGCCATGACTTTCTTGTTGTTGTTGGTTGCCTCGATGCTCAGCTTGTGGAGCTGCAAAAACTCCGCAGGGTCAGGGTGCCGTCGTAGCGAGGAGGCAGGTCGGGTTTGAACTTGCCCGACCAGACGACGCTACGCAGCTCCGGAGTGGAGGTGTGGCAGCCTGCCGTGGCCACCGGAGCCCTCTGCAGAGGTGGAGCCTTCCCTTGATGTCTGCGCACTGCCAATGCAGGCGGCACGCGGTCTTGTCATGGTGGCTTCGCGAGCGCCGTGGTGTTTTCTTGAGGCCGGGGGACTTCTTGGCATCTTCCTTCTTCTCACGCGCGCACCCTGCGCGACGGGTCGCGCCGGGGGGCCCCGCACCTTGACGCTAGGGCTCTGTCTTGGTGCGGAGGTGGTGGAGGTGCCCCATGGGCTACATCGCCTGTGGCCGGAGGAGGGCGAGGTAGTGAGAGCAAGGGGACAGGCGAGCCCCCAGTGGTGCTGACAAGCTCGGCGATGTGGTCCAGCCAGTCCTCGTAGAGGTTGTTGACTAGGCGGTAGCACAAGAGCTCGCGTGCCATGAGCAGCATGGCCTGCGTGTCGGTGGCTGTGTGCTGAGCGTGGAACGACGAGCCAGCCGGAGTCAGTGATGGGGTGGCGGTGCGGCCGTCCCGTTGCATAGAGGGGTGCAGCAAGGATGCTTGCTGCTCGTTTCCTGCTGTGCCGGTGACGGTGTTGGCGGCAGGTGACGGCAAACGACGGGGAGGCCCGCCGACAGGGGCCGTTTGAGCGACATGGGCAGCGAAGGCAGCCCGATGTTCGGTGCAGGATCGACGCGCGTCCGACATGGATGCGGTGGAGCGATGGAACGTGGATCGGCGGAAGGAAAGCTTCAGCGCACCCCTACCTGGAGCGCCAAATGTCAGAATCTGGGTTCCGGCAAAATCCTTAAGGTTCGAACTCTGGGGTGCGCACGAAGATCTCTCTCTTCCCTAGCTCACGCCCTCACAGCGATCTCAAGGATCAGCGCGTCGAACCCGAAGAACAAGGGACACAAGATTTATACTGGTTCGGGCCACCGATGTGGTGTAATACCCTACTCTAGTGTGTGGTGGTGGATTGCCTCTTGGGCTGAGGACGAACTAGTACAGTGGATGAACAACCTCGTGAGGAGAGGTGTTGTTCGTCTCGATGAGCTGGTGAGTGTAGGATGGAACGGATCCGATCCGGGATGAGTTATCCGTTCGTTCATTTGTTTGTTGCCTCCTACGGCGGTGGCTAGTCCTATATATAGAGGCCCTATTCCTCTTCCCAAATATTGAGCAGGAAGGGATCCAAACAACGGCCGAATTCAAAGGGGGAAACCAGTACAAGTTATCCTGACTAAAGGTGGTCTCCGCCTGCCAAAAGCTCTAGTGGTGACGTCGTCTTAGGCTCCACGGTGACCTCCTTCCCGCCGTCCTGCTAGTCTTGGTCTCCTCGCACTGATATGGAAACCTTTGCTTGATGCCTTGGGACTCCTCGCCTGTGCCTGCCTCTTTAGCACCAAAGAGGAAACGAGTACACTGTGCACGCTGGCGCCCGCCTGGCGCCCACCTGGCCTTGGTCGTCATGGCATACATCATAGGAATCTCGCGAGGTGTCCCTCGCCTTGATCTCTCCGCCCCTCGCAAGCCAGCCTGGCGAGGCGGCCCCTGAGGAGGTCTTGCATCGTCCGCCTCGCAAGGCTTGGCCCCTCGCGAGGGTCTTGAGTGTTTGCTGATGAATACGGGCCATACCAGGCCGCTGGTGGGGACATACCAGGCTGCTAGAAGAAAGGAAAGATTTGGTGCCAGAGTTGATCTGCAAGTTAGAGAAGATCTTTCTGTCGGGCTTCTTTAATCCAATGCAGCACTTGATTTTGCATCTCCCATCCGAGGCAAGATTGGGGGCCCGTGCAAAATTGTTGGTGCTACGCAATTGAGAGGACGCATAATAAGCTACGAGCAAAATGTAAAAATAAACATAGAAATTAAGCATCGATGGCTGAGGCATTCATTACCGAGGAGGCGGCAAACTTCGTGACAGCACACTATGAAGTCAAAAA
The DNA here is from genome assembly GCF_002162155.2 of Triticum dicoccoides. NCBI lineage: Eukaryota > Viridiplantae > Streptophyta > Magnoliopsida > Poales > Poaceae > Triticum > Triticum dicoccoides. The sequence continues at coordinate 548,471,357 of NC_041385.1, forward strand.
ATGTCAATTGCATAATCTGAAGCCTTAGTACAATGCTGACGACCCTAAAAAGGGTGGATCCAACCTCAGCTTATTCAAAGGGGATCTCGCACTAGCCGGTGCTTCTAATTCCTTAATGTTGGATTTCAAAGAATGGCAGATCATTTCATTGTATATCTTCACCAACCTAACAGAAGTGAGGCCGTACATCGTGTAAGTTCTTGGTACATTGTTTCGCAACTTCTAATTCCTTTGAACTGCTCTTATTCCTGGATAAATTTGATATAGTTGATACATCGCCAAATTCTCATATGGAGCGGTGATCCAAAAGGATCCGTCGAAGAGTATGAGCTTCTGGCAAAGCATGGAGGCGGCTGTTCCGGTTTCATCTCTTGGTTCAAATAAACGGTAATTTCCATTAGACCATTTCAATTCTTCATCTAATTTGTGGCTAATGCAACAATCCCTTTTGTATTAAACTTGTAGGCTAATTCAGAGTTTATGGACACCGAATTGAGACAAGTCGCTAATGGTTTTGACTTTAAGGTTCATTCATTTGACAAATACGACATCAATGGGTATCGCTTTCATACCTACGGCAAAGAGCAATTTATGGCCCACCGAAAGTCTACAAATGGTTGTGTCTCTGCTATCGGCGAAGGAGATACCGAGTATTATGGAAGAGTTGAAGCAATTTATGAACTTCAATTCTATGGTGCAAACCCACCAAACGTCGTAGTCTTCAAATGTTATTGGTTCCATCCGAAGGAGACTAGAAGGACTCATGGACATATAGGGCTAGTGTAAATCAAACAAAGCACCCTTTTGGATGTTCCCGATGTCTATATTATGGCTCAACAGGCAACCCAAGTTTTCTATCTGCCATGGGCCTGTCAAAGTGATCCAAATATCAATGGTTGTGATGTCATTTATGAAGTACCTCCATGTGTTAGACCACCTCCCCTCAATGAAGAGGATTATGAACCTCACATTAACCCGGACAGATATGAAGGATAATTCTTCCAAGAAACACATCTATCAAAAAAAAACATTTCAAGAACCACTCTACTTCACCCCAGAACATTGAAGTAGACAACGACAGTGAACCCGACTTCACCCCTGAGCCGACACAACAAGAGCCTAAACTAGAAGAGGTTACTGCTGCGGATGACCGTCAATGCTTGACCAATTACGTAAAGGTGGCCTTCCACATGATGTTGCATTTATTAATGATGATGATGAGCACATCATTACTAATAGTGATGATGGTGATGCATTTATTGATTCCAGAGCATTTATTGAACCCGGTGATCCAGATTATTATTAGGTGTTCAATTTTTTATGTTGTACTTGATTTATATAGTTACTAGTATGATTGTATGATTTATATAGTTACTTGTGTAATTTTCTTACTTTTTATGATTGTTTCTTATACATAGCGCCATGGTCTTGATATCCGTCCCCGTCGGCCCTCGCCCGCTTTATGATTCAGATGTGGTAAATTCTCCTTTATAACTATTTGTTGCATTTCGCATTTATGACAATTATGGCCATCAAGTTGACATAGAGATACTTTAATCTAGGAGGTATGTGAACCAGAATTTGCAACCGACCCTCTTACGAGAAGTTAAATTTAGTTTTTTTTACCTTGGAATTTAAATTTAGTTGAAAAAGAAAATGAGTATTTGAAAGAAAAAATTAAAAGAATTGAAGAAGAGCAGATGAAATTGGAGATGTATGTTGCCGATGTCGTCGATGATCACAAGATGATGATGAATGCAATGCGCTTGAAGATGGATGCAATGCGCTTGAAGATTAAGAAGATTAGAAAATATACCATTGATAATGAGGCTTGGGATCATTATGTCGTTGGATCAATTGTTACCTTAGTTGCGATCTTCATTGCATTTGTTGTGATGAGGGTAAGTTTTCTCTTAAATGCATACTTAGATTATTTTCCTCCTAAATGGCATAATTACCTAAGTTAGATAAAAAATGAGCTATACTTACGTAAGTTGGCTCAAAAATGACATCATCACCTAGATTAGCATAAAAATGACCTATACTTACCTTATTTTTCTCCAAATTGACATAATAAGCTTAGTTAACCTATACTTTACCTAGGATAGCTATAAAATGACCTATACTTAGCATTTTTCCTCCTAAATGACTTAATATGCTTAGTTAGCTAAAAAATGGCATAACTACCTAGGATAGCTCAATAATGATCTATACTTAGCTTACCTAGTTCATTTATGACATAATTAGCTTAATTCGGTCAAAAATGGCATAACTACCTAGGTTAGCTAAAAAATGACCTATACTTAACTTCATCAGTTCATTTATGACATACTTAGCATACTTAGGTCAAAAATGGCATGATAATCTTTGTTACCTCCAAAATGACATAGACTTAGCTCTTTTCCTTGAAAATGACATAATAACCTTACTAAGCTCTAAAATGACCTATTTACGTAGCTTACCTCTAAAATGACATACACTTAGCATTTTTACGTACCTTAGTTAGAAGAAGAAGAAGATACAGAAGAGGAGAGGAGAAAAAGAAAGAGAAGAAAATTTCTTCTTCTTCTTCTTCTTCTTCTTCTTCTTCTTCTTCAAGAAGAGGATAGGAGAAAAAGAAAGAGAAGAAAATTTCCTCTTCTTCTTCTTCTTCTTCTTCTTCTTCTTCTTCTTCTTCTTCTTCTTCTAGCTAGTCTTCTTCTTCTAGTCTTCTTTTTCTTCTTCTTCTTCTTCTTCTTCTTCTTCTTCTTCTTCTTCTTCTTCTTCTTCTTCTTCTTCTTCTTCTTATTCTTCTAACTTTCTAATTTCCCAATTTGCAGATTTTCTTTCGATGAGGAAGCTTGCGTCGATGGAGCCTACTCTTCTCCTTGTGCTTCCTTTTTGTTCTGATTCTGTAGGATGAACAATGTGAAACTTGCTACCTATATATGTATGTATGGATGAAACCATTTTATGCTTATTGTTGGATATGTTGGCTAGATATATATGTTGCATATGGACATTTTATTTGGAATGTATATGTGTTCGATGATCATATCCATATGGGCAGGGATATGATTTGGTTTGTATATGTGTTGTTATGCTTGTTGAAAGTATTTTCAAATGTGTGTGTATGTATATATATATATATATATATATATATATATATATATATATATTTGTGAAATTCTGTGAAATTGAATGAATTTAAGAAAAAACAGAAAAAATAGGGGATGTACAGACAGCAAAGAGCTTTGCCACCAGCTAGTAGACGGCAAAGTTGCCACGTGGCAGCTACCTGTGCAACCTGGGGTGCACTGGGCTGGCCTATTTGGCAGCTATGTCGTCCACTAGCAGACGACAAAGACCTTGGCATCTTTGCTGTCTGCCATCAGACGGCATAGCGTGCCATGTGGCAGCTACCTGGGGGTCTTTGGCATCTACCAGTAGACGGAAAGCACACCGTTAACCCCTTAACGTCCCTAAGCTGCCACGTGTGCCGTCTAGGTCCTTTACATCTTTGTTGTCCACCATCAGACAACAAAGTGCCCTTTGCTATAGTTTATTCAGCCGAACGTGTTGTCGTCTGCTAGCTGGCGGCAAAGGCCTTTGCCGTCCGCCAGGCAAGCCTTTGCCGTTAGCCATGGAAGACGGCAAAGTTCCTGATTCCTGTAGTGATATAGTCATACATGCTTATAATAAGAACTGACATGAAATCTTTTGTCCTACCCTCCTGTGGCAGCGGAGTCCAAAATGAAACTAAGGGATATTAAGGCCTTCTTTTAATAAAGAACTGAAACAAAAGCATTAACACATAGTGACTACATGAACTCCTCGAATTACAATCATCCCCGGAGAGTATCCCAACTATTGTCACTTTGAGGTCTACGGATCAGAATAATAACAAGTACATACAATTAGCTGATAGGATCGAGAACTCAAATATATTCATGAAAACATAAAGGGTTCAGATATAAAATCATGGCACTCGGGCCATCGTGACAAGAATTAAGCATAGCAAATTCATAGCAACGTCAATCTCAGAACATAGTGTATACTATGGATGAAGCCCTAACAAATTGACTCAATTAAGTGATAAATCTGATCCAACCTCGTCACCATCCAGCAAGCCTACAAAGAAATTACTCACTCACTGTGGTGAGCATCATGGAATTGGCAATGAAGAAGGCTTGGCGATGATGATGTTGACGAATCCCCCTCTCCGAAGCCCCGAACGGACTCCAGATTAGCCCCGATGAAGAACATGAGGTGGAGGCGGCTCCGTATCTTAAAATGCGATGAAACTTCTTCTCTTTGTTTTTTCTTGTGGAAAATGAATTTATAGGCTTGAGATTAGGGTCCACCGAGCCATGTGGGCCCCACAAGGTAACAGGGCGGGTCCTGTTGCTTTGTGGGCAACTGGTGGCCCCCCTCTGGTGGATCTTCGCCCTAATATTTTTTATATATTCCCTAGAAAAATCTCCAAAAAGTTTCTTTCAATTCATAGAGCTTTTATTTATACACAAAAACAACATCATGGTAGTTTTGATGAAAATAGCGTCAGTCCGGGTTAGTTTCATCCAAATCATGCAAATTAGAGTCCAAAACAAGAGCAAAAGTGTTTGGAAAAGTAGATACGATGGAGACGTATCAAGTACCCTGCTTACATGGATAATAATCCCACATGGCACCTGAGGGCGATCTTACATGATTTTCCATACTGGAAGGATATCTTGTTACCTCACAACCTGGATGTTATGCACACTGAGAAGAACATATGTTAGAGTATCATTGGTACACTCCTTTAACTTGACGGTAAAAACAAGGATACCATTACCGCAAGATTGGATTTATAGCATATAAAGGTGTGGGATGATCATTTGTTGCAAAAAGATCTAAGGAAGGAGGGTTCGTACAAAAAGTATCCTGCACCATGGACACTTAGTAAGGAAAACAAAATAAAGATGTGCAAGTTTATGGCTAACGTCAAATTCCCACACATTCGTGCTACAAACCTGACTACATACGTGGATGTTGAGATTGGTAAATTGCACGACCTGATGACGCATGATTACCAGATACTCCTACAGACTATCTTACCAGCTAGTCTTAGCAGCATTGTCTCCAAGGAGATGTATGAGGCTATCCCTTTACTAGGAATATTCTTTAAGGAGTAGTGTGCCAAGACATGCATTAAAAATCACTGTCGTGAAGAAATCAAGAGATGACATTCCTGAAATTATTTGCAAGGTTGAGAAGCTCTTCCCACATGCTTTCTACGATGTAATGGTGCACCTAGTTGTACACCGTCCGGATGAGGCACTACTAAGGGGACATGTCCAGTATAGTTGGATGTTTCTAGTTGAGAGAAGACTTGAGTACCTCAAGTCAACTGTGTGTAAAAAAGCAAGGCCCGAAGGCTCAATTGGGGAGTCCTATATCGGTGATGAGTGCTTGATATTTTGCTCCAGATATTTGAAAGAATACATAGAGAAAAGTTTTAACAAGCCAGATAGGAACAAGAGTAAGAATGATAAGAAGAAGAAAAAGCAAAAAATCTACGAGCGGAATCCTAGGCATATTTTCAGATGGTGGTCTTGTTGGCATTGCCCCCCCCCCCACAAGAAAACATGCTCTGATGATTGGGGCAAAATGCATAGATATATACTTGACAATAGTCAAAAGTAGAGAAGTACATGGAGTAATTTTTAATCACCTAATTAAGTCATGCTACAGCGTTGCGAACGAGTATATCATAACTAAGTTCATGACTAGTTTACTTCTATTCCATAGGGTTTACAAGGAAGAATTATGGAAAAGGGGTGTGAGGAGCTTGGAGCAGAAGCACAAGGCGGAGTTTGTTGGTTTGTAGATCATGTAAGGAAGTTAAGATATGCACCCGAAGATATAAAACTGCTATCAAAAGGGCCAGACATGTGTGTACGTCTGTGGGATGCATGCACCATCAATGGTGTTAGGTTCCATAACGTGGATTATGAAAAGGACCAAAGGACTCAAAATTCGGGCGTCATGATGAAGGTAGGTGTTGAAACCTCTAAAGAAGAGAGGGAATTATATGGGTGCTGAAGGAAGTTCTTGAGGTCAACTACGGAGATAGATCAGTATTTCTGTTTAGATGTGATTGGTTTGACCTTGATGGCCTAAAAAAGAAAAGCATGAAGATGAAGTGTGATGTGTTTTTTAGAACCGTGAATACTTCCACATTCTGGTACCAGGATGCTCCATTCATGCTGGCTTCCCAAGCTACCACATGTTGGAGGACAAAAAGTTTGGTCACGCATGGAAGGTGGTTGTGCCTATTGCATCCAGAGGCACATATTATGTTCCATAAATTTTTTATGGTGAGAAGGACGCGACTGAACAAGCCTATCAACAATATGCCCATTCTTCACCACATCATTTTGCTACAGATGTTGAGGATGAAGTGTAGGATCATGATGCTGCTGAAGATGTTGAGGACGAAGAGGAGGAAGATGATGTTGTACCAAATGTTCGCTGCAAAAGAGATGAAGCATTAGGGGTTTCAGTTCCTGCAAGTGGTGTGGAAGAAATTCGGCGTAAATTTTGAGCAGGGAAATGAAGACTATGACATGTGCGAGGATGAACTGGTCGACAAGGAGGAAATAGGTCCATATGAGATGGACAGTGATCTTGATTAAAAGCCGTGTTACTAGCATGTTCCTTGGTTGTTTAAGATGCGGATGTAATGTCATATTAGGGAGACTCGTGTTGAATATCACAGACATTTTTTGAATATTCTATCATATATTTATGAAAGTGCTTGAAACTAGTTACGGAATGTATCCATTTTATTTCCAAAAGGGTTTACAAAAAGTTGAGAAAGTAATCAAATCATTTTATATAATTCACCTGGCAAAGAACTGCAGGAGAGCATACATAAGTACACATTCACCTATGACAAACAGTGCAGCTGTATCCATGCTCTTAACGGCATGCTTAAGGTAGACATTTGCCACATTCCTCTCTTCTTTCATGCAAGCTATGTGCTTGTCTTTCTCAATATTTGATTTTCGTAGCACCAAATTTTCTTCAGAGAGCTTGTGGATTATAGTCCTTGCCCTCCCCTTCCATTCTTCTTCAATCGACTTCAAATATCCACACATGTCATATCCCTATAGTACAGGAAAAAATGGAGTTAAATTGTGGATGTAACTGATGAACGCATAGCATAGAAAACAATTTGTCTTGTTTCAAACCTCTTTTCGGCAGACCAGAAACCTATGCCCAAAATCAAATCCGTCCTTGTAGACTCTACAGATTGGGGTAAACAGGTGCCCTCATGTCTCTATCTTATGTATTCCGCTGAACTGAGGACATTGCTCGGACATCGGAATACTACGGTTTACCACAGGGAGGATTTCACCGTCCTATTTGTAGATACTAGATCGTTGAGTGAACAAATAACGCACCGTGTTTCATGAGGGACATGTGTGTTGGTTGACTTACATGTGTTGGCTTTTTCATTCCAAACAGCAACTATGCCGCCTCGTGATCTTCCATTTGCCAGGCAAGTTGTCATCGTCGTCGCCGCCCGTGATGCTTTCACCGTCGATGCCGCTCGTGATGTTATCGTCGCTACCGGAGCGGGACGAGGATTTCTCATCTCCCCCGTCAATCCTACAACCCGGCGAACCTACTTCTTTCCTCCAAGCACGGACATCTTTTACCCCTTGGAGGCTAGGGCTTCGCTCGGGGCATTATGGTGAATGGGAAAGATAAAGATTTGACAAGGTAGTTTTGGAAGGTTCCACATTTAAGGGCCGACAGGTACATTAATTGACTTAACAGTATGATAAAACAAATGTTCATAAAATTGGAGCAAACAACTTCAGCATAAATCGACCAAGTTTAGCGGAATTTAAATTACATAAATCATAATGAAACTAACCTATTCAAAACTAATATCTCCCATGCTGCACCTTCTCCATTTTGCGTTGCATCCTCTCCGTCTTCTTGATGTTTTCATGGATGGCCAGCATCGCTCACTTTTCTTTTGCATGTAGCCAACCCTGCTTGATGAGGTAGATCCGTATCCGTTTGGCTAAGCATGTGTACGTGTCAATGCATGCGTACGCAATATGTGCATCACAGAGCTCCAGAGCCCAACGTTGGTGATACTTCTTAACGAACAGATTCTTCATCTCCTTGTAGAATTCATCAATGATCAATCTGACTACTCCCCCAAGCAAATCCAAAGGCTTGTTTTCATCATCGGGAATAGCCCATTTGGTGTGGATGTCCTTGTAGTTTGTGACACTTAAGACCAAGAGCTCCAATAGTTCTTTATCACGCCCAATGGAAAAAACTACAAATGTATACTGTTCCTTGAGGAGGAACTTCCACAAGGATGTGCTCACCCTTGGTGACTGACATACCAGGTAAACGAGACATCTAGAGCCATCACAAAGCTCGAGAACTGTTTCTTGTCCTGCGAGGGAGTGTACTCGAGGTCTATGCTGACAAAGACCAGTTCATATGCTCGCATATATGCCTTGCTCTCTTGTAGCCACATGTCAACGTTGCTGATCTCGTTGGTGTAGATGGTGTGGATGGTGCAGCCGTCATGGAGGTCAACATGGCGTTCCCGAGTAAATGGTCTAGTAAGCCCGACATCACCGTCCTATCGCCGCCGAGGGTGCCGAAAGATCCAGCGCTAGACATGGTGCCAGTAATAGAAACATGCAGGGAGATACTGAGAGTAGAATGGGGAAGGTGATGGAAAGGGGACTTGGCAACCACTTAAATCATGGTGGGAGACGAGGAGGTTGCCGAAGCAGTTTGAACGACGACCAAACCAAGCGTGCGCCATGTAGCCACGATCTGACGGCACGGGAAGACTTGGCCATTTGTTGCTTTTTTCTACACATGAAGATGTGATAGTACATTGCTTTTTTTTCAATGTGCAAGGACTATGAAAGTGCTCTCGGTGCATTGTGGAAGTGCTCATATTGTTTTCGAAAGGTGGCTAGGCATTTTGAAAGCCCTTGCTAGTATATCTGAAAGTGCTCACACTATTCACAAAAAAAGAATTGTAGAAAGTTAACAAAGATACAATCACATATTTTTACATAAGCACCATGAATTTGTACATCATCACACCACTTACTCTACGTAAATATGTATAATACAATAACACACGATATCTTTGACCTGGTACAATCATAGTCAGAACATATGATCGCTCATACCTAAATTAACATACTACTAGTTGAATATAGACACCCAAGTTCTGGAAATAACACACAACATCTTTGACCTACTACAATCATAGTTAGAACATATGTTTGCTCAATCTAAATGAACTACTAGTTGAATGTACACACCCATGTTTTTGCAATTCACCACCCGTTGTTTCTCTTCTGGTGATTTCAGCCGCTCGAAGATCTCTCGTCTTTGTTCTTATGGGCGCTGAGTCATTCCTTCATTGGTGGTTGGAGAAGGTGGCGTAGACCGCCTTTAATGATTAGCATCCTACGGTACAACTCATAGCTAAAGTACCCATCTTTTGTTGCATACACTACTCACTACAAAAAAATACACTTCCGTGATGATACGTCTTTGTCATAGTAGGTCGCGTTTTTTGTCATGCATGTACATCCATGACGATTTTATGACAGAATCAAGATAGTCATACATGTGCTGTCATAGAAGTGTTCCATGACTTTACCAAAATTATCATCACAGAAGTGTCCACTTCCATGACGATAAATCGCGTGTCACGGAAGTGCTTTTGTCAAGGGTGACGGACACGTGGCATCCACCGTAACGGAACGCCGTTAAGCTATCGGATCGGTTTTGGGATCCGATAACCCGTTAACAGCCCGGACCAATGGGGATTTTCCACGTGTAAGATCCATTGGCTGGAGGAAATAGGTGTCGGCTCATCGTTGGGATAGATGCCATCCACTCATTGGACAGAAGGCACCTATGATACGTCGACACATGGCACGACCCAATAGAGGCACATTCATGTGAAAAGGCCGGCCCGTTTGACTTGGTCAAAAGGTGGCGGGACGACCCATGGAAAGCCTGTTAACGGCCTGTTCGCATATAGCCGATTTATAGCCCGCTAACCCAATGCCTGTTATGCCCTATCCAAATTAGGCCCAGTAGCATGATCTGGGCCATCCAATATGATTCCAGATCGTTTTCACTTCTGGCCCATGTATGGCCCATGACGTCTTTCGGCCCATATGAGGCCCTTTGTAACTCTTGGCCCATTAACGGCCTGTGGTAAAACTGGCCCGCAGTGAATAGTGTATCACTTTATACCCATTAACGGCCCGTACGTGGTGAAACTGGCCCATAATGAACATTGTATCACGTTATACCCATTAACGGCCCGTTATTCCGTTGGGCCGTTTCCAGCCCATGTTATCTTTCGGCCTTCTCAGAGCCCATTTACTCTTGGGCTCATTTCCAGCATTCGTTTACTTACGGCCCGTTACTGTCATTTTCTGCTTGTGGGCTAAATTCAGCCTGAGGTTACAGTCGGCCCGTCTTGTGGCCCATTAATACGTTGGGCCGTTTTCAGCATCATCAAATATGGCCGATTAACGATGGCCCGTTCTGGTCGGCCCATGAACAGACGATTCCAACTCTAGCCCGTTTACGGCCATAATGCGGTCTGTTATTGGCCCATGTTTGGCCAACCGATCATACGGCCCGTACACGGCCCATTGATGATACGGCCCGTAGAAGGCCCATTGTGTCTATGACCCGTATATGGCCCATTGTTTCTATGACACGTAGAAGACCCATTGTTTCTACGGCCCGTAGGAGGGAAATGGTAACTACAGTAAATATGTAGCCCATGGTTATTGTGGCCTAATTTTTAAAAATAGGTTATTGCAACCACTAGCAAACCGCGGAAAAAGTAATGTACTGACTACAAGCAAAGAAATAAACAAGAAAATAAGGAAATAAATAAGAAAGCAACTTACGCTAGGCTATCATGGCTATTACACATATTACATCCACTGGGCATCAAAGTTCGCCACCAGTGCAAATATAGGGAACACAACAGCATATAAATGCTGTAGCAAAACAAGTCCAAAACTGAAACCACTTTTGAAGAGCTCAAGAAAAAATATCCTGGGTACCCATAATGCTGGCAAGATGCTTAGCAAGCTTATTAACTTTCTCTTGTTTGGCGCTTAAGTCCTCCAGCACTTGTTGTTGCACTAGAAAGTATGCATCTGAATTCTGCAGGGACTTCCTCAGTCCTTCGGCTTCCTGTCGCATAAGATCTGATCGATGTCTTTCAACTTGAAGTTGAGAGTCAGGAAGCTGAACTGATCCAGGCAAGGAGTTCGAAGAGCTGGTGCCAGCAGTAGTAGCCAGAACTCAAACACTACATCAAGACATGACTTTGGGTTGTCTCAGTGTCTTCAATATAGTTTTTATCAGCTTTCTTGGAGACCAACAAGGATGTCTCACTATCTTGAACCTTATCTGCATTACTTCCTTTACCATTGCATAACGGGGTACTCTTCTCCAATATTTTATCCGCGTTCTAAAAGAGAAACAAACAAACAAACACATCACAAGTTTACAATGTAGTATATGAAACTCATTTTGGTAAACCAGTTTAGTAGTAAGGTGGATAGGATAACAACATGAAACAAACATATATCTATGTAGTATGGTCACTGTATGGTCTATATCATTCTAGTTCTTGTTGCCAAATCAAGATAGATACAGTTCGAATCATATCTATTTAAGACAAAGCAGCATAGACAGAATATAAGTGTGGGAAACTACACAACAATAACAACACTTGTAGTGTGCATGGAATGAGAACATAATTGTTTATTCAATTGAAACTGAAATCAACATACAACAAGTTACAGCAGCAAACAGCCAAAACGTTAAAGAAACAGGTTTAAAACATACTTGTTGCGCCATTGGAGTTTCAATTGCATCCTTCAAATTTGAAATTAGTTGGTATGAGTAAATACAGTGATGCAAGAGCAAAGTAGTATGAACCATAGCTATGGAACCTGACCTGAGAACAATTCTTCTTCTACTTTAAGAGTTGACTTGGGGTTCGGAGTGGTGGTCCTTGTGCTTTGGGCACTGCAGTTGCCTTACTAACTGCTCGTGTTTGGGTGCTCTGTGGTGGAGACGATGATGTGTCAACGGGAACTGGGTTACTATCTGTTGGGGTTGGGGTTAGAAGGGGTGTAGCTGGTTCTCTGTCCAACTGGGTAGGGTACAAAATGCATGAGAGTGGGTTATGTGTGGTGGGGCTGGTTCTTGGGAAAGTACAACCGTGGTTCTATCTGCATCGACAGGTAGCACGATGTTTTCTAAAAACCGTGTTTTTACTCCCACAGATACTGCCATCACTCCCTCCAATTGAAATGGCTGATAAACAAGAAAAGTAATTGAATGTACAGACATTGTAAGATAGACAAGTGCAATGGATAGTAGGGAAGAAAACAGGGCATGAAATAATTCACATTTATGTTGTCTAACCAAACAGAATAGCAGGACATAATTTCACATATATGATGGCTAATTAAACAGGATAGCATGACACAATTTCACATGTATGATGGCTAACTAAACATGATAGAATGACATACTTAAAAATATGATGACTATGTAAACAGGATGACATGATATAACTATACAATGTGTCTATTAAAGTGGTTGGCATGCCATAAATCACAAACATGCCGGCGATGGAAACATGATGGCATGATATAATTCACGGATAGAATGACATAATTTAAAATATGATGACTATGTAAACAGGATGAGATGATATAATTATATTATGTCTTTAGAAAATGGGTTGGCATGCCATAATTCAGATACATGCTGTCATGTAAACATCATGGCATGACATAATTCAAATATATGATTTATATACTAAGGAAGTGAGAAGATGGCAATCGCATATATGATGTGTCAACTAAGGAGATGGCATTCAATATTGTGTATATGATGTAAAAACTAAGCATTGCAATACAACATATGCATGATATGAGTAATATAACCCTGCCAAGTTTGAGCATGCACCTCAGGGGGATAATAGGACTGGTCATCTGCCTCTGAATCCTCCTCTAAGGAGCTATCTGTAACCAGCAAGATATCTGCTTCAGCATGTAGCATTGTCTGCTCTGAAAACCTTGTTTTCACTCCAGATTTCTCCATCACCAATTCAAATGCCTGATGCACAAGAAGAGCAGTTGAATATACAAACATTGTCGACAAAAGCAATGAGAAATACAAAAAAAGATGGCATGATATAATTCACATATATGACGCTTTCCTAAACAGCATGGCATTGCATAATTCACATACATAATGCCTTGCAACAAGATAACATTGCATAATTCACATATATAATGTCTTGCAACAAGATGGCATTGCATAATTCACATATATGGTAATTAGACACTAAACAGGTGGCATTCACACAAACCATGTCTAAACTAAGCAAATGACATAGAAATGCAAGATACCATATGCATGATATGAGCAACATAACCCTGCCAAGTTAGAGCATGCACCTCAGGGGGGGGGGGAATATGACTGGTCATCTGTCTCTAAATCCTCCTCTGAGGAATTATCGGTAACCAACAAGACACGGACTTCATCAGATAGCATTGTCTGCTCTGAAGACCTTATTTCCACTCCAGATTTTTCCATGACCGTGCCGAATGGCTGATGCACAGGAAGAGTAATTGAATGTATTAAAATTGTTGACAAATTTAACACGTAATAAAAAAATGATGGCATGATATAATTCACATATAAGATGACTAGCTAACCAGGGTGGCATTGCAAAATTCACATATATGATGCCTGGCTAAACAAGATGGCATTGCATGATTCACATATACGATAAAGAAACTAAACAGATGGCATTGACACAAATCATGTCTAAACTAAGCAGATGACATCTTTAATGTATACAGTAAGCAATGCAAGGCACCATATGCATGATATTACCAACATCAGCATGCCAAGTTAGAGCGAAGACCTCATGGGGTAAATAGTAGTGGTCTTCTCCTTTTGAATCCCCCTCAGAACAGTTATCTTCCTCTTGATTGCGATCCGAAATGGGTGGGGGAGGCTGCCTTTGTGTACAATAACTGGCATGCATAGGAATAAAACATAGTGAGGTTATGTAAGGAGTGCATGCACAAATCCAGAGTTATGGTAGCAAACTGTGGATAGACCAAAAACCAATGATAGCAGGCAGATAATAGCTTTAGTTAAAAAATACAAATAATGGCTCCTTTAATGTTCGTTTTCACCCAACATGAAACTCTTAGTAGACACCCGAGATTAACCAGATAGTAGACAGATAGTACTGATTGCTGCCCCAATATGTACCCCACAACCATTTAAAAACTCAAGTTTCAGCATTAGTTTGGACCTGACTCGGAGTTTAATAGGTGAACACGATGATAATGTAGCATATCATCATATTAAGCGATGCATAACGTAAGCAGACATGGAAGAGTGCGACCTCTCTTGCGGACCCGTGTAGTCCTCAAGGTCATTTGCTCAGTTGATGATGGTAATGCAGTTGTCGTGACTGCCGGCGGCGGGGAAGAAGATCTAAGGCGGCGAAAGACAGTCTTGAGAGTGGATCCCTGCTGTGGTGAACCCTTCCATCGTTGGAGCAGCTGAGCTGGGGTGGAACACGGCGCCGCAGGAGCAGGACAAACCACACAAGGTTTTCGTTGACACATATCTGTAATAGAAGTAATTGAGTAAGGGGTTGTTTGAATTTGAGGATTCTAACAATGCAAGGATAGGAAATAGACATGAATAGGATAGGAATGCACGTGCAAAACAGAGAATTTAAAAACACATGATTTCTGCCAATCTGGGTGTTTGATTCACAACAATTGGAAGATCACAGGATGCAAAAAAGCATGGTGAGATTAAGTCAAACCACAAGAAAATGTACGGTTATAATGCTATTATGCTACTATCTCTTAGTCTTGTGCTTGATGAATAGGAATATGAAAAGGAGGACAAGTGGAAATTAGAATTCCTACGGTTTTTCTTTCAAGGAGACACTAAAGGAACAAATCCTACAGTTTTCCTTTGTTCCATTCCTTTGCACCAAATTCATGAAAAGTAGTACCATAGGAAACTTTCCAATTCCTATGTTTTTCATTCACTTTTCCTTTCAAGCATTGGCGATTCTAGTAGGTGGTCTTGAGCAAGGAAAATCCTACACTAAAAAAATGTTTTTGTGCTACTTCTATTACTTTGGACCCAGGCCACTGCCATACTAGCTCAACTCCCAGGCCCATCGACAAATGTATAGCTCAAACGCGCAGAGATAAATAATGATGGCGTTCAAGAGAGTCCACTGATAGCTAAGTTGCCTGGTACCTCACTGCTTGTCATATAGTTGGATAAAATAATCATATTTCCCGTTACTACAAGTGCTCAGTGGACAATATATATAACATGTAGAGTAAAAAAGAGATGCAACAAGTCTACAACCTCTTTGGTGAAGCCATGTCAATCTCAGCGTGATTGGGTTGGCCGGTGAGGATTCTCCGGCTGACTTGGCTGTGGGAGGAGGGGAAGAAGATCTTAGGCGTCTGGAGATGGAGCCCGAGGTACTGCTCCACTGTGATGGAGGGTTTCGTCATTGGAGCAGCTCCGGTGAGTTGTACGACGCCGAGGCTAAAGCAGGACAAGAGAGACAACACTAACCTGAGTGGAATTCTAATAGAATCTCCAATACATGACGTAAAATACATAACCACAAAGTGCTAGATGTAAAATACATCAGCCGCTCATCTCTGAACTTAACTGTCGAAATTGGATTTAACTGTCGAAACTGAACTTATCTGTCAAAATTGAACTTAACGGTCGAACCTAAATTTTGCTACCGAAACTGAATTTTGCTGTCGAAACTGAATGCACTAGCAAGGTGAGGCTACATGTCGGTCGACTGACTCTTTCATCTCTGGTCAGTCGATTTTGCAGCCGTTGGAAACGAAATCAAAGGACAGCCACCACCGGCCAAACAGCAGCCCCCCCGTCGCCCGCGGCCGGCGGTGCGCCGCCCCGCCCGCCCCAAAAACACTCCCCAACACCGGTCCACCGCC